>NW_026125397.1:7737500-8217500 GCF_943737965.1 Phodopus roborovskii | reverse complement strand
GTGTTAGTAGGCCAGTAACATGTAATTGATAGACTAATATAGATGACAGTGAGTAGTGGCCTCAATTTCCCTTTTATTATACTATCAAAATGATATCTTTTAAATCCACATTTAATTAATGGTTCCCTTATCTTTGGTTCCACTTTCTGAGATTATATTAACCGAGGACTCAGTTACTTGAGGACAACAGCTGCTCAAGAATATTAAGTGGAACTATCCAGAAACAGTTCATCAGTTTTAAATGTTGTTCTGTGTGGTATGAGATCTTAGAATATGCTACTTCACTTTAATTAGGAATGAGCTGACGTTTTGGCCCAGGGAGTCCATACTGTATATACTAAACCTCTCCCTCGCTTATGTGCCTGGTGACTTGACTGTTCCAGTTACCAGATTGACTGTCCAGGTTTACAGTGTTTGTATTCAAGTAAACCTCATTTTGCTTTACCATTAATGCCCAAGTGCAAGAGCATTGATGCATTAGTTGTTTAAATAAAAAGGTGAAGACTCTCACCTTAATACGGGAAGAAAGTCATGCCAAGTCACTAACAGTTGTTGTTCTTAACCGTTTACAGTGTCTAATTTACAAGTTACCCTTTACTGTAGGAATGTACGCTTAGGGGCAGAACATTGTACGAAGCTGGTGGTATATAGCTCAGTCATGGACCAAGTGCTTCTCCTAGCTCTGGTTGCAGTTTCTAGCACCACATAGTAGAACAGAAACACGATGTAATAGGATTTGGAGGGCCCCACACATGCTAGGCAAGTCCTGTACCAGTGCTCAGCCCCATTAGCCATACTTTTGAAGAAGTTGTTTTTAGATGGATGAATCAAGAAAATAACATAATTAAAAGAAATAAGTAATAATGGTCACTAAGTCAAATTGATGTGCACGTGAAATATTTGCACTCCCTTTTTCATGCTCCAGGTTAAAAAATAAATCATGACTGAATCTGCATCTAGTACAAGTGGTCAGGAGTTTGATGTGTTCAGTGTCATGGACTGGAAGGATGGAGTTGGTACCTTGCCAGGGAGTGACTTAAAGGTAGGTTTTCTTTATCGTGTATCATAAATTATATGTTGTGTGTATCTGCATGTGAGCTTCTTTTACAGTGACAATATACATGAAACAGGAATTCAAACCATTAAATATAGTTATGGCTTTACACAGTATGTGGCCTTCTTAAGTGAATTTGTAAGATAACTTGAAATACTGACAGATTGTCAGGTTTTATCCCTTGTGTTAAGGGACAGAATATTTTTAGACTGTTTTTAGTTTAAGAAAATCAACCAGTAGGTCTGAGGAGGATCATCTATCTGCTCGGGCTCTATTATGATATGGTCAATATATTTGGAAATGACAGACCTAGAAGGTCTAGCTTTTTTGATGTTTTGGTAATGACTTGGTAGCATTGAATGGATAGCTGCATTCCTGGGGTCCTAGCGGTCTTCCATAGAAACTGGGTAAAATAATACGAAAAATCAATAGGACTATTCACTGCCTATAAATTATTTATACTATGAGCATGAGTTTTTGTATAATTACTTTTTCAGCAGCAAGCTCTTTTTATAAGTCAGCCTGTGATCTTATAGAAAGGGCACTTTTCATGAGGGTACAGTCTGCTCACTGTGTGTGTGCTGGCCCACTGTGTGTCTCCACTCTTCATGGGGTACATTTTACTCACTGTGTGTGTGCTGGCCTACTGTGTGTCTCCACTCTTCATGGGGTACAGTCTGCTCACTGTGTGTGTGCTGGCCTACTGTGTGTCTCCACTCTTCATGGGGTACAGTCTGCTCACTGTGTGTGTGCTGGCCTACTGTGTGTCTCCACTCTTCATGGGGTACAGTCTACTCACTGTGTGTGTGCTGGCCCACTGTGTGTCTCCACTCTTCATGGGGTACAGTCTGCTCACTGTGTGTGTGCTGGCCCACTGTGTGTCTCCACTCTTCATGGGGTACAGTCTGCTCACTGTGTGTGTGCTGGCCTACTGTGTGTCTGCCACTCTTCATGGGGTACAGTCTACTCACTGTGTGTGTGCTGGCCTACTGTGTGTCTCCACTCTTCATGGGGTACAGTCTGCTCACTGTGTGTGTGCTGGCCCACTGTGTGTCTCCACTCTTCATGGGGTACAGTCTGCTCACTGTGTGTGTGCTGGCCCACTGTGTGTCTCCACTCTTCATGGGGTACAGTCTGCTCACTGTGTGTGTGCTGGCCTACTGTGTGTCTCCACTCTTCATGGGGTACAGTCTGCTCACTGTGTGTGTGCTGCCTGCCACATGTCTCGTGCCCCACTGAATCTCTCCAGGACCACCTCTGCTGCTCCACGGAACGCAGTGGTGCAAGCCCAAACTGCCTCACTTCGCATTTCTGATTTGGTTTATCTGTGTTCCTATCTCTGGGACCTTGCACCCGTCTGTGACCTTTTAGACTTTGTGTTTGTACTCAGTCATTTAGGTATTTAAACTTCCTGTCTCTCTAACAGGCTGCCACTTTGTCTGTCTCTATAATACTTGATGTTCTGTACTTTCTCAAACAGGAAAATTTTGCTCCTACCTTAGTTAGGCTTCTTGAAATCTAATCCTTTTGATGGCTGCTTGACAAATATCTTAGCCAAGTCCCTGCCCTCACTTATCCTCAGGGTTACAATTTAAACATCTGCCTGCCGTTGGAAAAATGTTTGAGATTTTAGTTGGCTTAGGTTTAATTAAGTACGAAGTAGCAGTATATGAGTTTAAGGAAACAAAAACATTGCAGTGAGATTTCGTGAAATTTGGAGAAACACCCATTTTTTTTTTTTTAATAAAATGGGCACTAATATATAGTCAGAGGTTTTTAATTCTGATCTTCTTTTATACCATAGGGCAATTATAGTCTAAACTACTGCCTGGTATACTTTAAAACAACTAAAAAAGAAGATTACAAAGCTTCTTAACATCTAGAATGGAAAATGTTTGAGGAAGTAGGAAAGCTAATTTCCTCACCTGAACATTACATATTATATGTCTCTATGGAAATAGTGTATGGTACTCACATACTATGAGTCCACTTAAAATTATTAAAGAAGATATTTTCAGTTTCTGTGTTGTATGATGACAGTTATGAAAGAAGCTAATCTTTCTGGGATGAGATTGCTCTGCAGTAACATAAATAAAGAGAAGGACAAATAGGAGTTGAATTGCTCTGATATTCTCCAAGTATCTATCTGCATGAGGCACAGTGGACACCAAAGGCTGAAATTTTTTAACTAAAAACAAACATTTTTCAAGCTCTAATGTCAACCATATATTAGCCATGTCAAGTTATTTAAAATCACAGATTGGAGAGGTAGTTAAGCCCTTGAGAGTTTCTTTTTCAGGGAACTCTAGTGTGGGTGGGAAGCTCACCACTGCCTGTAAGGCCAGTTCCAGGAGACCCAGCAGTCTTCTGGACTCCAAGTGTGCCTGCAGTCCCAGCCTTTCAACCCCAGCCACATACTCATAATTAATAATGAAATAAGTCTTGGAACTGATTACTTAAAATCCTTACATTTTTGTAAACTTTACCTAAAAAAAACAAAACAAACAAACAAAAAAAACCAAAAAACAAAAAACAATGGGAATATTAAGATCCATAAGATCTACAATTGAAAAGGAGCTGTAGCTTGAGAAAGAATGTAAACAAATACTTAGGGTGTGCATTTTCTGACTTTGCAATATATCATGGAAACTGCCTTATGCTGTTATTTCGTATGTAGGTTATCCTTATGTATTTTCACTATATGATGCATCTTGCATGTCAGGTTCATGATGAAATTTATAACTTTCTTTTAGTTAGCTTTTGGTAACAAAGGGGAGTTTCCATCCCTAAGAAATCTGGATTGCTTTAAAGTTTCCTAAGCAATGGATTTTAGAAGTTAACCTATTATTTTTATTAAGATAATCAGGTAATTAAGTAATTTAGAGAATTATAATCAGGGTTATTTGATATGACTTTTGTACTCATGTAATTACTGGGGTGTAATTACTGTGTCCAATCTACTTCATGAGTGGTAAACAGTTTGGGACCTCATTTCAACAAATAATTTTAAGAGCTGGGGAGATGACTTAGTGAAGGAACGCAGAGGTTAGAGAAAGTCCTTTTTTCAAGGAGATAATCAGGTGGAGAGTGACAAAGCAGGACAAAGACGTTCTCCTGGCCTCTGTTTGGATGGGTGGTGTGTGCATGCAATCTTCATATATACCTCTCTCTGTCTCTCTCTGTGTCTCTATCACACGCAAAATATATTATTTATAACCCTTTGAGATTCATAGTCCATATGTTGAGTAACAGTTTCCTCTGAGATTTAAATAAACCATCCTGCAGGAAATTCCCAAAGCAGGAAGACAAACAACTCAAATAGCTTCAGGAAGTCCCTGAAACTGAATAGATTCACTAGGCCTCTCCCTGCCAGAATAAGCAATAGAAGCTGAGAGTCCTCCAAAGAGAAGTGTCAGGCTGCAGAAAACACTCTCAGACAAGCTGAGCAGCAAAAAAAAAAAAAAAAAAAAAAAAAAAAAAAACAGCTGCCTGGAAGAAGCAGAAACCAACAGAGCACCCTGGAAGAGGTTTAAACTAACCTGGAAAGGACTTTCTCAAAACTGATGAGGTGCCTGCAGGCTGTTTAGTGTATTCCAGGTTCCTAGCTTCATGAGCTGTCACCCATGCTTGGGTGGCTTTGGTGATACAGCTGAGTCATTTTTTGCTTCTGAAAGTAACCCCAATAAAAATTTTTGTTCGCCAAGTTGAATTTTGATAGTATCTGTACTTTGGTCTGTTGTGGGTCCCTATCTGGAATGAGTACATGTGTGTGTTGTGTCTCCCTAGGAAAAGTATTGTCACACAACACCATCTCATTGACTACATTTTGTAGCATTTCTTACATCAAAATCTTGGTTAAGAGGTTGAGAAAATAATTTTCTACTAAACTAAAATGTTAACACTTTGACTAATTCATAAAATGTGCTTCCTCTTATCATTCTGGGGACTTTACATTACCCAGGCTGTTGCTTTTTAATGGTTTGTGTACTTATAGGCCTGTGGATTTCCTAACAGTTGCAACCTAAGTCATCCAGCTGAAGTTTATCCAGCCGATACGGCCTGGCCTCACAGGTAGAGGTCACCTTTCCGTTGTGCGAACAGGTTTTATGTTCTGTGGATTTTGCCACCTCGGAAGAACTTTCCTTTGTGACAGCCTCGTTGCTGTCTAATTACATTGTCATTTTTCTGGCTAAACTTCTCAGCAGTTATCATTGTCCAGGTTTGATTTTCTGACCCCGCTTTTCTCTGGCCTCATCTCCTTTGACCTCAGTGCCTCTTGCCTCTTTGTCGCCCCCCCCCTCCCCCCCGTTCCTGTCTTGGGGACATTTTCCTGTCTTGTCATTGGTATGTTCTGCCCCCTCCACACTGGGCTAATTCCTTGAAATAAAGCACAAACATTTGTTTGGGTGCGGAAGTGAGAGAAATAGGAACTTAACCCTCTCCGGGAGCGCCTTGCCCTCCCTGTGCCCCGTCCTTTCTTTTTTAGCGCCTTCTGTCTATCTTGTCAGTTCTTGCCGCTCTGGGGCGGAGGAGACTGCCGCTCTGGGGCGGAGGAGACTGCCGTGTTTGAAACTGACTCTCTTAACGCCGCTGTCTAAAGACAGCGTGTGCTCACATCATCAGACACACAGAAAACAGTGCACTGCGAGAGGGATGGAAGGAGGGGCCAGGGAGCCTTTAAAAACGTCCGGTGTCATTTGAGCTGAAAACGTGCCCTTTGTAAAGATGCCTTGGAAGGTGGCAGGGAAGAGAGCAGAGACGTTTCCAGAGGCAGGACCACTGCCTGTTGCAATGACAAGTGGCCGCTGCTAGTCTCGAAGACTGAAGTCATTATCCCCGCATTTCTGCCTAGACAAGCTTCTGAACTTTTACAGTTACCTAATTTGTTCTTTGAAAATGCAATTAAGCATGGGAGGACAGGAGGGAGAGGGAACTGGAATTGGTATGTAAAATAAGGTTGCTTTTCATTTAAATAAAAATTAATTTAACAAAAAGAAAATTCCAATAAGCTTTAGTAGCACAACATCTCCAGGTTAGCTATAGGAGAGGCGGCTGACCAAGTGGCTGTATAAAGGTATCTGGCAGGGCTTCCCCAGGCCTGAGTACTTTCTCTACCTGAATTGCTAATGGCGTCTGAAATATTTCTTCAGGGAGAATTAGTCTTCTGGGGCAGAAGGAGTTAGTCTCTCAGAGCCCCTCAGTAAAACGCAGATGCTCCCCTGAGAGTGATAGCATCTTATCTAGGAAGAATAATTGCTCCTCATCAGAGAGTAAGACCTGCAAACAGCCAGGCAGAAGCCGGCTCTAAATTCAGTCCCTCTCCGTAATGCATGGCTTCTTCCCCTTGTCTCGATTAACGTTTGAAACAATTTAGTGACCCCTAAAATGCATTTGGTAATTGGGATTCGGGTTTCAACACCAAAAGTAAGAAAATGGAAATCATAACTGCAATAGTGTCTTTTAGTGATCTACTAAAGAGACCCCAAAAGAGAAAAAGGGCCTTGTCCCTAGAAGCAAAAATAAAAACAGCACACAATTACAGTGGTTCAGGCAAAGCCCAATAAACAAACCTTGCCACCCTACAGGCATAATTCTTTTTTTTCCCTTCTTTTTACTGACCTGGATAGATTTATATGTAGAAAAGGTTGCCATGCTAACTTTATATTTGTCTTGCCTAACGCTTAATGAATTACTTTTGTGAAGTTTTTAATTTGATATTCTCATTTGGGGAATGGAACACTTGAGAAATTTTATATCATGGCAAAGCCATTCAGAAAAGCATGGAGGACCCAGGTGTTCAACTTGGGAAACAAAAGGAAGTGCATCGATCTTTTGGGGATTCTATATGTGGCCTCCAGTTATGTCGGTATACCCGTTCTTCCTAGCATTTCTCTTCACTAGAAATGTCATGGAAGACACAACATCCAAGTTGAGAAGCCACAGGAAGATGCAATCCCTCTGGCTTTATTTCGTAGAGTGGGATACTCTGAGAGTGCTTTGAGGGTTTTGATTTCTGAACTGAGTGGCTGTATAAAGAACAGATGTGTTCCAAGTTCTAGAGTTTTAGGGTGCCTTTCGGGGTACAGTGAAGCCTCTGAATCCTAATCCCACAAGTGTGCACATAGCTTCGTTTTACACCCTTTTTGTGTAGCAGTCCTTGAAGCCCATCCTTGGTCTCTGGCTTTGGGCTGGTCTTGGTGTCCCAAGGTGACATTGCATGTCTACTTTGTATTTAGACTGCCATTTATGACAGTTAGTGTTAGCAGAAGGAGAAGATGGCTAAGATTAAATGTTTCATTTGGAGAGATATGACCTTTTAACTTTTGAGCCAAACCCTTGCAAGTGTCGGGCCTGCACTTTTCACCCAGAGGTCTGTTCTAATGTCCTTTCGCAGACATGTATAGTGCAGGGTGGTTTCCAGAGTAGCAGCCATTACAATCCTTCCTGTCTACTGTAAATGTCTGGTGCTATTTCTCACATCTCACATTTGTCAACTAAGCATACATCAGCATGGCTAGCGGCAAGTCATGGAAGCAGAATTACTCATCTTAAGTGAATCATCATTTGCGCCTATTAAAAAGAAAACTGAACTGATAGTAGACTTTTGTATCACATCCTTTAATATCATTAAATAATGATCTAGTAGCTTGTTTTGTCTGCTCTTGCCCAGTAGATGGTACTGTCAGCCTTATTTTGAAGAACTGCTAGTTAAGCTGTTTTTTTTTTTTTTTTTTTTTTTTTTAACTTGAAGGTTTCTTTCCTTCTTTCCCCTTCAGTTGTTATTTTTAGTTCTTGTCCACAAAATTAACTTTTACCATTTTCTAAACTGACATGGACATTACCTATGCTACACACATGGCTTGTGACTTTGTATTCAGAATATATAACAGGGAGAAAACATGTTCACATTCCTCAACTGTTTCAGTTCATTCAGTCTAGAAAGTATTTAATAATGTTATACAATGAGTGTGGAAAATACAAATAACAGAGTAAAGGATCTGAAACATTTATTGTCCTTCCAACTCGAGCTGTCTACCTTTCTTTCTCTGCTAACACCGGTGGATCCTGACTGCTTTTGTGATTTATGAGAACTAGAAGGAGTGAAGAAAACACTGTGAACTCGAATCTGAGAGGGAACAGGATCCCTGCCATAGTACAGTAGCAGCGATTAAGTGTGGGGATATTTTGTTTGTGCTGTAACAAATAAAGCTTGCCTGAAGATCAGAGTGCAGAGCTAAACTACTAGTTAGTCATAGAGGCCAGGCAGTGGTGGTACACACCTTTAATCCCAGCACTCTGGAGACAGAGGCAGGCGGATCTCTGAGTTCAAGGCCACCCTGAGCTACATGAGACTGAATCTGTCTAAAAGAGAAACAGAGCTCACACAGAGGTGAGCCCAGCCCTTGGGATCACACTCCTGTAATCCCAGCACTAGGGAGGTGGAGACAGGAATGATATGGCTGTGTGGAGAGAGGATTATGAGGCAGGAGGAGACAGGCGCTCAGAGGCAGTCAGTCTGAGGCAGTCAGTCAGTCTGAGGACAGGGTTGCCCCTTCGGCCTGAGCATTGGAAGAGGTAGGAACTCTCTAGTGGCTGACTGCTGTGCTTCCCTGACCCCTCAGCATTTACCCTCAATACCTGTCTCAGGGATTTTATTATTAAGACTTGTTAGAATTCATGCTACAGTGCAGTCTTCCACATAAACATAAGCAGGTTGATGCAGAAACCCACTTTGTCTGCAGCTGCCATGAGATGAGACGCTTGTAGGACCAGGAATGAGACCGCCACGACCTTTCCTTTAGTGATGAAATGGCATGTCGAAGACTTGCCCGGTTCTTACACTTTTTTCTCCATTACTACCCAGTTCTTTGGGAAAACCGGGACTGGAGTTCATGGAGAACTTTTGAGGTTGATGAAAGAAAACGGAAGTGTGGCACTGGGAAGGAAATATCTCATGGTTTATGCATTTTCATTTTGACTATATGGAGAAAGGTGATAGGCCATTATGCCCTTTGAATTAGGTCAGCTTTAGTGAGGTGAATCAATTCCTTGGGGGAGAAAGAATTCCCCTTTCGTGGTTTTGCTAAATAAACACTAGTATTAGATGAATAAAAGCCTTAGTAGAAGATGTCTGGGATGACGATACAAGTGCACAGCTGTAGTGACACCCAGTGCTTTGGCCTAGTCGTCCTCAGTCCAGGATTCATAAAATGAAAGGGCTTGTGGTTACGGGAACACTTACCCAAGATATGACTGTTAATTAACTCTTTGCACGAAGTTAATTTGCTTAGAGACCCTGTGTTAGTTGGGAAATAAACAATGCCCCGAGGGATTTTGTAAATGTTGCTTTTTTTCTCCTGTGTTGCTTGCCAGTTTAGGGTGAATGAGTTCGGAGCTTTGGAAGTTATCACAGATGACAGTGAGATGGACAGTGTCAAGAAAGCAACTGCCACCACCACGTGGATGGTCCCAACTGCTCAGGAGGGTAAGGCTGGCCCACCCGCCGCTGATTTCTTGTTATCGACCAATTAAAACCAGTCTGTCTAAGCTTTTAAAGGAGGGCCAAACTTTGAAATCCCTGGATTACTTTTGTGTCTCATGTCCCTACTTAAATTTGTGTAATGGACCAGACAGGAACTAGCTATTACATTTTGAAATAGTTATACACTGTCTTATTTCTAATGCCAGATCTGTAATAGCATGAGGTCAGTTGCAAATTATCCAGTAAGTCCAAGTTGCTAATGGCCTACCTAGGTGATTTAGTCAAAATGCCTGGCACTTTGGTTTTTTTGTTTGTTTTTTTTTTTTTTTTTTTTCTCATCTACTCTGATGGTTGTAACTAACACCTATATGCTGACGACTCCAAAATCTATATCTCCAGCCCCGACCTCCCCCCCGAGCTCCAGGCCCGTATTTCCACCTGCCTACTGGACATCTCCACCTGGATGTCCCACAGGTACCTCAAATGCCACATGTCTGAAATGCAAGTCACTTTCTTTTTCTTTCTCTCTTCCCCTAAGCCTACTCTTTCCTCCGTAGCCCGTGTCAGCTGACGGTAGTGCCGTTTACCTGGTGTATTCTCAAGAAGCCTAGGAGTCATGCTGCACTTGTTTCTCCCATCTCCTGTTCCTTAATGCTCTCGGGTTTATTCCCTAAATAAGCCTCAGATCTGGCCTTTCCTATTCTCACCATCACTGCCTTAATCTAGGCCTCTAACTCTCCCTGAAACTATTGCAGAAGTCTGTTAAATAATCAACGCTTCTAACTCACCCCGTTCCGATTTATCCTGTACCCTGACGTCAGTGGAACTTGCATAGACTGCTCACCTGTTACTTGGCTAATTTCTCTTTGCCACCCCAGCAAACCTTCAGCAATCTGGTTGCCTGCACCCATCTGCTTGCTTTATCTACCCACTCTATCCCTTACTCCTGTTTGTTGTGCTCTGGTCCCTCAAGTAAGTAAAGACCAAGTGTCGTTTTCCAAAAGCCACCTATGGTCTCTGCTTCCCTGCCTTTGTTCACGCTGGGTTTTGTTGTTTTTATTTTTGTTGTTATTTTCTGGATCAAATGCCATTTCTTTCTTTGTCTATTTTTCTTCGGCCTTTAAAGCTCTGTTGAGGTGCTGTGTCAGAAACTCCTTCCTGACCTTACCCACCCCTGGCTGAATGAACCACCTCCTCCTCTGTGGCCCCCGAACTTGCTTGTACTTCTATGACTGCATGCATCCCACATGATTTGAAGTCCTGGGTGTCTTTTATGGCTTCTCTTCTAGACTGTGAGCTGTCTTGGGCGAGGTCTTTACTGACATAATCAGTGTCCAGCATAAATTGGTGCCTAATAAATGTTTGCTGAATGATTCAGGCAGAAGGAAATGGGAGTTCCTTAATGATTTGGATAATTATGATCCAGGAGATCAATGACATTTAAAAATTACATGTGATGATTTAGTAAATTAAATAAAAATCACTCATCAAAATGTTATAAATATGAAGTAACTTAGATTACCTTTTTAGCTTTATCCAAGAGTTACTTATAGATTATAAATTTTAGACCAGTAGTTTTATCTGGAATTCAGTAATTAATGAATTTTTTTTTTCATTCTATTTTGAACTCTGTCTGAAAAGCTAAGGTCTCGAGTAAGTTTTTTGTTTATTCTTTTTGGTGATTTGTTGTTGTTGGGATAGGTTCTCATTGGGCCAGGCAGGCCTCAAACTCAAAGAAATCTGCCTGCCTCTTCCTCCCAAAGGGGGAGTAAAGGTGAAAGCCACCATGCTGGCCCTTTGTCTAGATTTTTTTTTTTTTTCAGCAGAAGTAATTCAGCTTAGCTCCATCCCCAACTTTATAGTTCCATCACTGATTCATTCAACAAACATCATTCTTTATCGTGTTGCTAACAAAATTAGTAAAAGAGAAAGTGTACATATACTTTGAAGTACCTGCTGACAAGGTTTTAATTTCTTTTTCTTTTTCATCTTCTAGTCTTTTCAGAGAAGACTGGGGTACCATTCAGGTTGAAGGATCAGTCAAAAGTAGATGGGCTTCAGTTTTGTGAGAACTGCTGTCAGTACGGTAATGGAGATGATTGTGTTTCTGGAGGAAACTATTGCAGCCAGAATTGTGCTCGGCGTGTCAAAGACAAGTAGGTTTCTTTCCCTTCCATCTGTGAAATGGTCAGACTTCCAGATCATAGTATCTTGAGGAGATGGAGGGTTAAGTGTGCTGTGGGACATCTGTCCCCCTTGGACCTGTTTGCTAGGTGCTAGGCTTTCTCTTTGGTAACACATGACCCTTGACCCCTCCAGTAGAGAAGGATCTACTGCCTTCTCTAGAAAGTCTATCCTAGTAGTGATGTTCTGTGCCTGTAGTCAACCACTGTTACCATTAATTTGATTGTTTCTGAGCTATGTGCACATTTGGACGGTACTGATATTTATGACAACACACTTGTTTACTCCCTCATGGAAATGTCCGTAGTAGACAGTGTAATTAAGTCCTTCAAGGATGACCTCGGTGAACATATAGTAAGTGTTGTGCCACCTCCCCATCTGGGGACTGTCTCACAAAGGGCATCTTAGGAGCAAAAATGTGTGTTTCTTGCATATAACATAGGACAAAATAAATGACTTGACATTTATATCTTTAATTTTTTAGAATCTTTTATGTATATGGGTGTTTTGTCTAGTGTGTGTCTATGCATGCCTCAGAGGCCAAAAGATGACATGAGTTCCTCCTGGACTTGTAGTTACAGGCAGTTGTGAGCCACCATGTGGTGCTGGGAATTGCACCTGTGTCCTCTGGAAGAACAGCCATTGCTTGTAATCACAAAGCCATCTCTCCAGCCCCTTGACTTTTGTGTTTAATGTAGAAACTGCTGATTGTTTTGTATTGACAAGGGGATTCTTTACAAATTTATAATTGGTCTTTTCTAGTGGATTTGCCAGTCTTAAAATTGCTAGTCCCTTGGTTTCAGTTTGTTCTGGCCATCTATATCTCTACATAATTGATTCTTTTTATTATTATGAGAGACAAGTAATTATAAACCCATTAGAATCCATTGTACATACATTGATAGTTCCCTTTTGAAGCTAATATATAAAATATTTTCCAGACTTTACCCAGAAAAAACGAAAAAATGATCTATGAAACATGATTTTAATCACATTTTAATATGCTAAAGTCTGTAGATTTCTCTTAGTAATTGAATATTTCCTTTAGAGAGTGATTTTTTAAAAAATAGTTCTGCATCAATAATCAGCATGTAGATATTTGATAGGTATTGTTTCCTGTCATTGTTTTGGGCTTATAAACACAACAGAGATCAGAAGGAAGAAAGAGATGGAGTTGAAGACAATGAGGATGAGGATCCTAAGTGTAGCCGGAAGAAAAAACCAAAATTATCTCTGAAAGCTGACTCCAAGGAGGATGCAGAAGACAGAGATGATGAAATGGTTAGTAGCCCTTATGTGTCCATTCAGAGACTTGGGTAATCTTGGGGTGTCTCTAGTTACCAAGTCTGTTCTGGAGTTAATTGCTTGAGATAGTTAATGCTAGTTCAGGGACCACTTATGTCAGGAGATTCCATACCACTTTATACCTCACAATCATGTAAAAATGAGAATAGTAAGTAGCAGTGTCCCTTTTTCAGTATCCAGAAGTTGGATGTTCTGGAATTTATTACTCTGATGAGAGACAACAATCAAACCTTAAGTTTTGTGGATGAATTTCAAATTCTCTTACTAGCAAAATGCCAGTACAATTTTGGTAAATTGCCAATAGATTTCATAAACTGTGTGAGTGAATAGAAATTGGCATGTAACTATCAAGTATTTCTAGGGGAAAAACCATCCAAAATGTGTTAATTGAAATGTAACTACTTTCACCCTAAAGTAGGGATTAGTAGTTTTACAGGAACAGGGAATTTTGAGGTCTTGAAGCATTTCACCCAAGTTCAGTTAATGAGCAGTTGTTATCTGCTAGACACTATTCAATGGACTGGGAATATGAAGATGGATAAGACATGTATCTTCATTAAGGTCATCCTTCCTGAAGATAGTGTGTTCTGGCTAAGGAGGCATAGTAAACAAGCAAAAAGAACCAGAGAGATACCAGTTTATCCTGAGTGCTGTGCTGGAATTTATAGTAGATCATTAGGGTTGATTGACTGGTCTATTCAATGGACTGGGAATATGAAGATGGATAAGACATGTATCTTCATTAAGGTCATCCTTCCTGAAGATAGTGTGTTCTGGCTAAGGAGGCATAGTAAGCAAGCAAAAAGAACCAGAGAGATACCAGTTTATCCTGAGTGCTGTGCTGGAATTTATAGTAGATCATTAGGGTTGATTGACTGGTCTAAATTGGGTTTTGACAGGAGGGCTCCTTAAAAGAGCAACTGAGACATGAACGTTAAGGAGGAATCAGCTGTATGCATTAAGCCCTCTGCACTATACAACGTCTGAGGAGAAGACCCGAAGTGAAAACAGTTGTAGCACATTTTGTTGGAGGGCACACATACACATGCGTGCGAACACACACACGCACACACACACACAGGTCATCGAGGTGCATGGAAGATTAGGGAAGAGGTGGGTGGGAAGCTGGGGTTAGTGTGATTTGGGTCAGGTCAACTCGATGGTTTCCTGAGTATAGTGGAAAGACACAGCAAGGGGATGCTGTGGTTCAATTTGTTCTTTGCTTGGCCACTTTGCTGTGACCTGTGTAAGCAGGGGTAGAGTCAGGAAACCAGTTAGATATTCTTGCAGTCACTAGAATAGAAGATTATGTAAGATAGAAGTTAGGTGATTCTGATAGAGTTAGGATTGTGAGGATATGTAAGAAAAGGGGAGAGTCGGGGATTCTATGAATCATAGATGCCTGGATTGAACAGATGCCTAGAATGTGGAGGCAAGTGTGGAGTGGAGTAAAGACTCGGGAGGCCTTTGGGTGTACAGAGTTTCTTGTGCTTGTTGTCTACACATCTCAAAGTCATTAGGGAGTCAAACACAGATACATGGAGTCAGGAGAAGGAAGCTAGTGAAAGGGTGAAATTATTTAGCGTATGAATAACCTTGAGGGATGGGGAGATGAGTAAAATACTTGTCCTGTGAATTTAAGGACCTGAATTTAGATCTCCAGAACCTCATAAACAGGTAGGTGTGGTAACACCGGCTTCTAATCCTCGTGCTGAGAATATGGAGACAAGTGGATCCCTGAAGCTCACTGGCTTGAAGCCTGGCTTCCCTGATGAAGTGTTCCAGTTACTAGGGGAGCCTGTCTCACAGGAAGGTGGAAAGAGCTTGAGAGATGACACCCAGACTTGTCCTCTGATCTCAGTACCATTTCAAGACATTCACAGCCATCCTCACACACAAAGAAATGACCTTGAAACCTATGGGCTAGAGGGGAGCGGAGGTTGAATGGGCGGAGACATCAGTAGAGAGTCTGCAGAAGGGCCAATGAGATTCAGGGCACTATGCATGGAGCTAAGATCAGGACATGTTTTAAGGAGGATGGAGCAATTGGAAATGTTCTTTTCCAGTGACTCAGTTAAAAAGCAACATGGTCTCAAGTGGGCCATATTGCCGCTCTAAAAGTTAAGAAACAAAGACCAACAGCAGAAAGCTTTTTGACAGACCTCAGTTTCCCTGGAGACCAATTTCAAATTTTTCCTTTCTTGCTGTAGGAGAACAAACAAGATGGAAGGATCCTCAGGGGTTCCCAGCGAGCCAGAAGGAAAAGACGTGGAGACTCAACTGTCTTAAAGCAGGGTGAGCTGATGATGTAAAAGCCGTGCCGACTCGGTGGCCCTGAAAATCCCGTTCAGAAAAGCAGTTTCAGTCTTTATGGTTGTCCACACGGTAGCAGAATACTCCATTGAGTTCCTCTTGGGTGCAGACTCCTCCATAAAAGCAAAGACTTGAGGGAGCAGCTTAGGAAGAAAAGGTTGCCACTTTTCAAGTTGTTACTGCTTATGTATGGACTTCCTTCTTTCATTTACTGCTTTATCCATCATGATGGTAGTTACTACTTCTACCCCTTTGCCCAAACCCCCTGTTTTTGCTCATATCCCAAGAGGTTAAGTTTATTGTGCTCTTTCAAAGCACGGCCCTTTCCACGAAATCCCTTTTTTCTTTCCCTTGAGGCCACATCTTGGGAAAATACATTCCTTGGATCTTCCTCTTTGCTGTTTGGTTGGATAAACTCTTCTTTGGTGTGGACCTCAGTCATTTCCTCATAAACTCCTCTCAGCCTTACTTCACATTGCCCAATGCACCTGCCCTGTCAGGCCTTTGACCAAGGTTAGTTGAGGTCACTCTGACAGCCCAGTTACCAACCTGCTCAGGTGGTGGGCACTCTTCCCTAAAGGACAGGGCCGTGAACCAGCAACCCAGCACTCCCTTTGTGTGCTTGGAGGCACCCCTTGCTAGTTCTGCCATTAATCCCCCAGAAGGAGTTGTAAATATTTCATTCTGCTCTGTCTCTCGCTCAGAGCAGTACTTCCACATCCCTTCAGATAGTGTTTGTTTGTTCCTGTGATTAAGGGAAGTACATTAAATCCCTTAGTTGCCCTGCATGAAATGTCCTCGTTCTTGAGCCTTTTTCTTCTTTCCTCCGAATGCCTGCCCTGGATGAAATTCCAGGCCCTTAGCGCTCGTAGACCTTGCCGTCATTTTTAACCCCTTAACGCTCCAAGGTCCTTCCTTTGTGAACTGTGCGAGTGCCTTGTGCATCGCAGCGGACTCCCAAGTGCTTCCTGGGCTGCTATAGTCAATTTATGCCTTCTCTTCTCACAGCACTTTGTCACATCTACTCCAGGCCTTCTGATTTTTATCACATACGCATTTTTTGTGCTTAATGAATATGATTTTCACCACATCAGTGTTTTTCGTCATTTCCGAGATTAGCTGGTATTCCCCACGTACTCAGTATATTGTCCTTTGCTCTTCAGCGTCTGAAAGCCCTGGGAACAAACAATCAGCATGCTTAAACATCTTGCTCCTGGAAGATTTTACTTCCTATAGCTCCTCTGGGCTTCCTGCTGGACTTTTCATGTGTTCCAAGTCCTTCCGCTTTTCTTCTGCCCCTCATCAACTGGATATTTATATACCACAGTTCACGTTTTTTATGGAGGAGGAATCAGAAAAAGTGAGATGTGTCAGCTGTGGAACAGGAAGAGCCAGAAAGCATAGTATTTGCGCAAGAGAGATGTCCCGGAATATTTCATCGATTTCTTAGCTTTGAAAGTCCATTGTTTGGTTTTCTGTCTTTCAGGTTTGCCTCCTAAAGGCAAGAAAACCTGGTGCTGGGCTTCCTACCTAGAGGAGGAGAAAGCTGTGGCAGTGCCTGCAAAACTGTTCAAAGAGGTATGAGTTCCTCTAGCACTTTACATGAGCAGGAAACTCATCTGAATCCATATGTCATTTCCATTACCTGCTTAGGAAGTGTAACAGGACAATTTCTCAAGTATGTTGTTTTTCATGAGACTGTTATATGGAAGATCCCTCAAGAGGCAGCCATTATTAATTAGCATGTGCACACAATACAGTACGACACTGTATACACTCACAGATGCTTATAGTTTCGTCATTTTCACTCATTTTGCATTATAGGAATACTATTATTGAAACACCAATAGATACATTTTATGTCTAATTATGAGGACCTGAAAGAGAGTTACTGAGATTTACATCCTGTTAAGGAACGTTTAAAATGTTTTACCAGATGTATTACTGATAAGAATATTCCATCATAAGTAATTTAAAATCTGTTTAAAGTGTTGGTAGTGGGTATAGCTCTGCCTAAGATTTCTTGCCCCTGGACTCAGAGAGGTCTGGGTAAAGTTTGTCTGTAAAGGGTCATGTGTTTTTAGGGCATCTGGAGTCTGTTGTCACAATAGAGTTTGTTATATAACATGCCTGAAAGTGGCTATAGATAACATGTAAATTAGCAGGAATGGCTGTATTCCAATAAAATCTTATTTACAAAGCTGTGATGGACGAGATTTGACACACAGGCTGTAGTTTGCTGACCCTTCATTTAAATCACTTAATGTATTACAAACCTTCCATGGACATCCTTCTATTTATGAGTGAACAAAAGGAAAATGTAGCGATTAGAGTGAGTATGTCAGCACAGAGAGTTTTAATGCAAATATAATAGTAATTACAACTTGTCCCAGATAATATATTCTATTAGTTTGGGCCTATGCAGTTTTGGTCCTATTAGTGTTTAATAATGTGTGTGGGTGTGTGAGGGGTTGCCTGTAGAAGAGAACTTAAGATCCTCTGAACTGAAGGGACAGAAGGTCGTGGGCTGCTTGATTTGGGTGCTGGGAACCAGACTTGTGTCTGCAAGGGAAGCAAGTGCTCTTAATTGCTCTGCGGTTTCTCCATTCCCACCTCTTCACGCTTTTATGAACTACTTAAAGATAGTAATACATTCTGTGTTTTACAGTGTCAGTAAAAGGAAATGAAGTATGACCCTTATGGCTTTGTCCCCCTAACACCAGATTTGTCTTTACTGAAGGGGTGGTATTGCTAATGCTCAGTTCCTTCCTTCCTAGAATGGCATCACACAAGGCCCTCCCGGCCCTCTGGCCCTGTCTAAAAACACAGTGGCAATGGCTGGCCCATACTTTGTTAGACTTGCTTTTTTTTTTTTTAATATATAATATTTTTAATTTAAATTTTCAACAAGCTTGTTTTACATGTCAATCCCAGTTTCCTCACCCTCCCCTCCTCCCTGTCTCCCTACCCCCAACCCCCATCCCATCCCCTTTCTGCTCCCCAGGGAGGGTGAGGCTTTACATGGGGGATCTTCAAAGTCTGTCATATCATTTGGAGCAGGGCCTAGGCCCTCCCCCATCTGTCTAGGCTGAGAGAGTATTCATCTGTGTGAGATGGGCTCCCAATGTCTATTTGTATACTAGGAATAAATACTGATCCACTACCAGAGGCCCCATAAACTTGCTTTTTAACTGTACAGTTTGGAGATTTTTTTTATTTTAGGTCATCAATCCCTCCATCTGTCTTTTTATGATAAGCCATAGTATTTTATTCCATAAAAGTTTACATGGCTCTCTATTAGTTGACAGGCAGATATTTTTTTTTTTTTTTTTTTTCCTGGTTGCGGCAGTGAATGGTGTTGCTCACCTGACATCTTGCATTCTTGCATATGTACGAATATCTCCATTGGGTAATTCCCTGGAGTCAGAATTGCCAAGAGAAGACTCAACTTTTTGTAGATAGACTGAATTTGCTACCGATTGTCCCAATTTTTCATTCCCAGCAGTCCATGCCTTCATGGGGCCTTCCAGCACAGAGCTATCAAGCTCTTTGGTCTCCATCAGTTTAACAGGAAATATATCTTGTGTGGTTCTGATGGGCAAAGTGGACTGGCTGTCTCTTCAGACCTGTCAAAGATGCAGGCAATAAGTTAATAGATTTCTTTTTTATGACTTGTTCATAGCCTTTGTGAATTTTCCCTCTTTCATTCATCCTTTTCTTTAGGGACTTTTAAGCAGTTGTTTATTAATCTATATGCCTGATGAGATTATTAATGTATATGTCTGATGAGAGACATCTTTGGGATGGTAAGGTTGGAACCTAGGCCCTCGTCCTCTTAAGGGAAGCACTTAGCCAGCGAGGCCTATCCCCGGCCCTAAGGACTCATTCTAAAAATAGTAATTGCTCACATTTTGGGCAGGTGTTGGTGGTTGTAACGCTGCTGTCATTTTGCATTGCAGCACCAGTCCTTTCCATACAACAAAAATGGATTCAAAGTCGGAATGAAGCTGGAAGGTGTAGACCCGGAGCACCAGTCTGTCTACTGTGTCCTCACCGTGGCCGAGGTGAGCTTTGCCTTCTATTTGCTTAGAAAATAAAGTGATGACTGGGCCTTAGTGATGACAAAGAAATGTCCTCTGCTGAATATTTACTTATGGGAGGCATGATGCTTAGTGTTTTTATTTTTCTTATCTCTTCTGATCGTCATGAGATATGTCTTGTGCAACTCATGGTTTTTTTTTTGTTTTGTTTTTTTGTTTTGTTTTGTTTTTTCATCCTTGTTTCACAAATGAGGGACAGGAGGCCAGAGAGGTCAAGTGATCAGTGTAAGGCCACAGTCACAAGGTGGTGGACCTAGGGTTAAAAATGCCATCTGTCTGATTCTATAGACTTTACTGTACTGTATGTTCCTTGACAATAGGAAACACACACACACACACACACACACACACACACACACACACACACACACAGTGTGCCCACTATATCACTGAAAGTACTTTTTATATTTCTTTTTCCTCCTGTGGTAGCCCTCTTTCTTCTTCCATTGAAGTAGGGTTATGGATCTTTCAAAACCTTCTCCCCAAAGGAGTAAGGTGTGGGTACTAGTTTTAGTTATTGTAGAGTTCTTTCAGTGACTGGTTTACAGGGCAAAGGAGTAAGGTGTGGGTACTAGTTTTAGTTATTGTAGAGTTCGTTCAGTGACTGGTTTATAGGGAGCTTGCTTCCTGCAGAAGGCAGAGTGTGATGGCTGTGTGTAGTGACCACGGAAATTGTGGTTTCCTGGAGCGCAATGTGTGCCCAGTGCTGACTGATGTGATCTTGGGAGGCAGCAGCAACAATGGCAGGCATTGTTAAAGATGAGGCCTTGGTGTCCTGGGCCTCCTCAAGTGAAGGATCTGGAGGCAGGATTGAGTTTAAAGAGTCAGTAGATCTAGATTGCTTTTAAGAGATTTATCTGTAAAAGAAAGAACCCCTGCGGGGGGCAGAGGTGGTGTGTGTGTGTTTGTGGATTTTATGGGGTGGGGTGTCAAGGGCAATGTGTGTGTGTGTGTGTGTGTGTATTTTAAAATCCTATGTTTGCTTCTTCTTTGTTCTGTTGAAGATGGAAGGCAGAGCTTCACATCGCTAAGTAACCATTCTATCACCAAGCTACCTAGTTGCTGACTCTTGTTTTTTGAAGGTATTTTACTTACTTTAGGGTTTAGATTATAGAAGCTGTTTGCTCTTTGTAGAAACTTCAGAGTTAAGAGTATTTACTATCTTTGTCCCATTTACATCATGCCACAGCCCACAGATCATCACCCTTACCAGTTACTGCTTGCTTCTAGTAGATGCCTTCTCTCTACATTGTTTTATATATCTATTTTTCCCTTTACATGTAAATGTTACATTATGCATAATCTGCCTCTTGTTTCTGTTATACACACACACACTCTTTTTCCTTTCTTGTTGAAAGGGTTTTGAGATGAAAGGGTGTCTTGGTGATCGAGGCCAAGGAATGCCACAAAAATCACACCATGCAGTGGACCTCATACAAGAGATTTGTTAGGGGTTGAAGGCCAAAACAGGGGTGGAAAACCAGGCTGTGATAGTGGACTTTACTGTGGGCAAGGTCTGGAGCTTGCACATAGGGAAAATGCACAAATGGAGACTGGTAGTTGGCCATTAGTGATGCTGACGGAAGATGAGGAGGAACCAAGTTCTGAAATGTGGGTGGTTTGTAGGTGACTAACGGTTGTCCCACGGGATTGCTTTTATTCATTTCAGCTGCTTACATGTTGATACCAACTGAATGGACACCTATTTCCCTAAGGCAGCAAGATGGTGAATTTGAAGCTAGACTGCATAGTGGGACTCTGTCCCCATCCCCTAACATCACCAACTATGTTCTTGAATGAACAACCTTTCATTTCATCATCTTTGGTTCTTTCTGCTTATGCATACCTGTGGGAACCAACTCGGAAACTCCTGAATGAAGAGTGATGTTTCTGATACACGCTGCTGTGTGTGTGACAGGGCCAGGCTGTGCAGAGTCTGCTCTGTCTCCTGTTCTTGTTGAGGCCATTTTAGGTTTAACTAGCTTTCCTGGAGTTTATCAGTTCTTAAATCTCTCCAAAAAATGCATGAGAATTTGTTTACCCAAGACTGAATAAGGGTTTTGCTTTTATTTTAATCTACCCTCTGCCCTGGAGAGGGCAAAAGAGCAGATGTGGTCTTGATATGGGAGGGCTTTGGGGCTTCTGGCTTGCACAGGAAGAAGGGCTAAAGGCTGGAGTCCTGAGCACAGCAGGCTTGCCTGTTTGAAGCAGCGGGGACAGGGACACAGGTGTTGAGCCATTGTCAAAGAAGTGGAGATAGGTGGATTACTGTGGGGGTGGCAAGGAAGCATGAATAATGAGAAAGGAAGGAGCATTCCCTCATAGTTGAGTTCTGTCTTACTGTGTAGAATCTACTTCCTGCCTCAGTTTCCCGAGTGCCGGATTTGCCACCAGGTAGTTGATTCTTGTGACTGGATTCTTCTTCCTCAAGGTTATTATATCCCTCATATTAGCTCATGGGAAACCATGACTCCAACAGGAAATGTAGATTTAGGTTCTTAGGAGCTTCTGGTCCCAATATTTTGGTCAGCACACATACATGTTTTTGTTTGATGACTCCTTATTTATCATATTGTTGTTTGTTAAAATGAACTTCTCATTCACTAGCAAGCTCTGCAGTGCACAGGTGAATAGAGCCTCCATGATACATACATTTCCTATGTTAGCTATGTCATAGCATTCTGGGCGCTTAGAAGTTAACGAGTGAAATCAACAGAAAGGCTGAAGATGTGAAAAACATGGTACTAAATAGAGAGTTTATAGGATACTTATTCATAGGGCGAATGAATGCCCCACCAAGAAGACTCTGCCTAACCCTGCTGGTTAGGATCCTGGATGACTCACCTATTGTTGCCATCCAGAATCCACATCTCTACCAGCACCAAGTATGCTAGTTTTGGTTAGAAATAAGTTTTAACAAGCAAGTGAATTCATAGATACAGAACTTATGAGTATTGAAAATTGACTTATTTTTTTCTACCCAGAAGTGTTCCCTAGGCTGGGTGTGGGCACACTCTCGCAATCTTGGGAAAAGGTGGGCCAGAAATTGGAAAGATAGAGGGAGGCTTTCTTTCTAGGGTCAGACCTTTAATGTCCTAGGAGTTAAAAGGCATGGCCGTTTCTGGTGGGAACCAGTTCCACAGGAGCATTGTCTGACACAGGAAAGAAAAAATATGTAAGTCCTCTCAATGGAGAGGAGGTATCAGCAGGGGCTCAGGGTCTTACTGAGTGGGGACATGCTAGAAGTATAGGACAGAGGATGACCAGGGTGAGAGACAGTGTAACCCTGTGGCCCAGGCCCTGGAATAACAGAATACAGGAGTCAGCTGTAGAGAATGAAAAGCCTTGGGGCAAGGTAGAGTTGAAAGTAGTCTCTAGCGGGAAGGCTGAAGATACAGGAATACTGTGACCACAAGGGACTAGAGGCTGTAAGTGACTAACTAATGGCTTCACTTGTAGGAGGTAGGCAGAGACATCTGCCTGCAAGGCAGAGTGGATAAGAGGCCTCTGAGCCCCCTCTGGGCATTAGATGGAGGTGGGAGTAGCCCTCAGCCAGATCAAATTCCCTAGGGGCCTCAGTGTCACCTAGGACTCTAGAGTAGGCGTAATTGTAAATTTGTGTATGCTACATATTGATGCATTTTTAACTAAAAATGTAACATAAAAATTAAATGGGACATTATTCTTTTTTGTGTTGTCAGGTTTTTTGGTCCTTCCTTTTTTGTTTTGTTTCTGTTGTTGTTTGTTTTTTGAGACAGCCTTGGCTGTCCTGGAACTCTCTCAATAGACCAGGCTGGCCTCAAAACTTACAGAGATCTGCTTGCTTCAGTGCTGGCATTAAAGGCATGCACCATCACACCCATCTTCTTCCTTTTTATTTCCATTTCCTGGAAGAAATAATTATCAATATTTTTGTCGTGTTCTTTAAGATTTTAATGATGAATTTATTTATATGTATATATGTGAAGATGGATATGTATGTGTGTGTGTGTGTGTGTGTGTATATATATATATATATATATATATATATATATATATATATATATATGCACAGACAGGCTCACCTTGTATAATTTGCTCTGCACTTGAAGTTTAGCAGGCTGTTTTAGAGGCTTTTCTATGATAGTAACTAGTTTCCTCACCTTTGAGGAATACAGTGCTGGCTCTGTATTCGGCCTCCACTTTCTTGTGGGAGTCCTCACATCTGTGTGGCAAGCACCTTCTTAACATTGACATCTCCTTAACCCCACTAGCAATGTGTCATACCTATTACCTACGTTAATTTATTTTGTGCAAGTGTGTGTGTGTGTAAGTGTGTGTGTGTGTGTGGGGTGTGTGTATGGGTGTGTGTGTGTAAGTGTGTGTGTGTGTGTGTGTGTGTGTGTTTTAACTTACCAATCTGCTTACCTATTTCAGGTTTGTGGATATCGGATAAAGCTTCACTTTGATGGATATTCTGATTGCTATGACTTCTGGGTAAATGCAGATGCTCTGGACATCCACCCAGTCGGGTGGTGTGAGAAAACGGGTCATAAACTCCAGCCTCCAAAAGGTACTGTTCCTTTATGCTTCATGCTTTAAATTTAGTAAAATCTTACTTTATTAGATGCTAAATTCTTAGAAGATATTCTTTCTAGTAATTAAGTCAAGCTCATTGTTCATAATGTAAAACATGTTTATTAAAGTCAAAGAAATAAAATCTAATTTAGGAGAATAAATTATTTCCATGTACTTGTTTTCATAGAGATTAAAACCCGAATAATAATAATTTTTGACTATCAACAACTTTTACATGCAAATCTATTTTAACTGTATATATGTATACAGTTATATATGTATATATGTATACACACACATATACACATAGCCTTGAATAAGACTACTTGAGACATTAGTTTTACTGCTATTTCAGTATATAAAAAAGAGAAGCCAGCTATGATGGCACATACCGGTAATCCTAGTTACTAGGGAGGCTGTGGTAGGAGATTATGAGTTAGAAACCAGTTTGGGCTTTACAATGAGTTTAAGGCCAAGACTAGACCTTACCTAAGGTGGGGGGAGAATGTGAATATCTTGAGAAATTATGTCTTGAACCCATAGATTTTGATTTTTTGAATTGCAGAAGAAAAATAGCACTAAAAACCACCATGCATAAATACTGAACTAATCATAATTATTTTTCAGTGCTAGGGATCAAGCTTAGGGTCTCATTCATGTTGAGGAAATGCTTTACACTGATTTGTGTTCCTAGCTGAATGGAGTGCTTTGCTATCTATTTACTTATGTATTTGTTTGTTAGTTTGTTTATTGAGACTTGAAGCCTGGTCTCAAAATGAACTCTTCAACGTCTTTCCTGTCTCCTGAGTACTGAGATAGTGACACACAACCATACCTGGTGGAACCCTTTATATTATAGTCTGCCAGGGTATTTTTTTTTAACCTCTTTTATAATTATTAAAAAAAAAAAATCCTCAGAAAAACAGGTACTATTATTTTCAGTCCATCCCCTTTGTATTTAATATTTCCTTCTTAACTTTTTGGGAATGTCAAAAGTTCAAGCTGTCAGTTTGATACTTTCGTGGCTTCTCCCTTCGGTGTTGGGGGTTGGAACTCAGGACCCCTGCAAGAGCTCTTCCAGGCAAGAGCTCTTACCACTGAGCTGCACTCCAGCCCCAGAGATATTATTTTACCGTAGGCTACTATCTCTGTGTTCTTGCTAAAAGTTAAAGATAGTATGGAGTTTTGAGATATATAAAAGCCTATTTAGGAGTTCACTTCTCACAAGAAAATGCTGGCTGATAAATTGAAATGTTAGACAAGGACTCTACCATTACGATAATTTGCCAAAACCCTTTGTGAACCTGGGGTCCCCCCTCCTTTTTCTTTTCTTTTCTTTTGAAGATCTAAAATGATTTATCTTTTCCCCCAACTTCCTATTTGTTCATATTAGTCTCTCAAAGTAAATGAGGTGAGGGAGAATGGGGAATGAGGAATGTGATTACTCCAGTTCACTAGTCCTGCTTCTGAGAAATTGTAACTACATGGTTGCTAGAAGTAGCTTGACGACACAAAACCTACCAGGTTCAGAGTACGTGTCACATCCATTTAAAAATAATAACTAAGCACAACCTGTATCTAAAATATATAGTTATATAGTTATAAAGTGTGGGTTAAATTGTATTTATTGAAAAAAATCATTTGGCTGCTTGATTTGAACATGTTTCAGCTACAGGCAGAGTAGGATGGGGATTACCTGTTACTGCTTTGTGTTCCCTAAGGCTGTGCACATGTGCTTTCACTCCAGGGCATAAAGAAGAAGAATTTAATTGGCAGTCCTACCTTAAGACGTGCAAAGCCCAGGCTGCTCCCAAGTCATTATTTGAAAACCAGAACATAGTAAGTGTATCCAAAGTGCTTTTCCTTTCAGGGCTGATTCTATTTTTAGTGTCTCATAGGATAAATCACAAGCGACAACAAGGAACTATAATAAATTTTATTGCCTTTGAAGAATTCTCGTATCTTAATTAAACTTTAAAATTAACTTAAATTCTTCATGAGTAAATATCTATTTTATAGTCGTATTATGGTTGTCTTATTGAATGGTATGACATCGTAATGTGAAATCCAGGTGTGACTTACAATTAAGATGCATTGCAATTAAATCAGCTGCAATATTATACTGTTGCCATCATTTAACTAGGAGCACTGTTCAGAAGGGAGGCACGGTGTGATGGATGTAGCCGTTTGAGTTTGCAGGCAGAAGGCCACCAGGGACTCTACCGTGCCTTTATTGCTGCTTACAGCTCTGTTTGTCGTAGTTTTTGTAGCAAAAATGAAGGCAGATGTGTATGCATTTTCTGTTTCTTTGCTGTCTTTCTGCTTTTAATTCGTGTTCCTCCCATGGCATATCAGAGAGGGACTTATGCATTACACCTTTCCTTCCCCAAGATGTGATCTAATTAGAGCAGGGGTAAACAAAATGTCATCCTTATAACTGACAAGAACTAGATGGGAGGACACATACGACCTTTCACTGCAGACAAATGAGCCTTTTAATTCTGAGTCCTAGAATCCAAAGTCTTTCTTTCTTTCTTCATTTCTTCCTTCCTTCCTTCCTTCCTTCCTTCCTTCCTTCCTTCCTTCCTTCCTTCCTTTCTTTCTTTCTTTTCTTTTCTATCCCACCTCATCTGCAGTACCGGGAGCCCTGAACCCTCAGCAGATAGAGTAGAACACACCCCTGCAGCCTGGCTCTCTTAATAGTACAAGCATCCTCTCCTAGATTCATCCTCTAGGTAGCAGAGAGTAAGAGGGTAGAGACAGCAGCATCACCATGAGGGTCCCCTCCAAATGGAACAAGTATCAGCAATGGGGAGCCTTTCGATCTAGATAGTGATAACAGGCAGCTGGTTTGAGGATGCAAATCTAATGGAGGGACTATTCTCTGATTAAATTAAATATAACCAAGGTTGAAATAAGAATGAAAGGAGAGAAAATATGGTCAGCCAACTTTATTATCTCTTAATTGGGCAGACAGCTTAATCTCTGAGATGTAAATACTGACTTGTTGGTGTATGTTCTCTGACAAGACATTTCCCTGGAGGAATGTCAGTTGTCTGGAAACTCAGCAGCCTGCTGTCTCCACCCCATGGCTGTTCCTTTGATGATGACTTATATCACGGTGTCATTAACTACTTTGAACCATCACTACATTCTGGGCATGGTTAACACACAACCTAATCTTTGGCCTTTGTTGGTATTTGAGATTTAATTACGTTTTCTATTTCTAGATTCTCTACATCAGAATAGTAAGGTATTTATGGTCATAAATGATATATAATTTTGGGGATCAAAAATATGGCAAATTTTCTACATGTTATTTGCACTTGTACTTGCAGCATTTTCATATAGACTTGTTTACATTTTTGCGACCATAGCTATATAGTTTTACTTTTACTTCAATCTTTTACAGTAAAATGAAATGTAGCTTTTTTGATGTATAAAGCATTAGACTAGTGCCCATATGCTTCTTTGAAATGAAGGGTTTTTACTGGATGGTGGAAATAACTTTCATGGTTTTGTAGTTAACAGGGTGGACATTCAAGTATTCCACACTGAGATTAGAATATTTTTTCGGCCAGAGATTGTAAGGTTGTTTACATATGACTGTCCCTCAAGCACTAACTCAGTGAGCTTCTGTTCTCATTGCGAATCCCAGATGACTGATCATCTGTGGATTTCCTTAAAATACCTAATATTCCTAACGGCAGTGTATATCAACAGCCAGCTGACGTGCTGCTGTAGGAATAAAAACTGTCTGTAGTAAGCTGTAGTTGTAACAGCTCAAAGCTTTTCATAAATGATGGTGACCTACTTTCTGTACAGTGCTTGAGAGATCTTCTCAGAAGTGGAAGTGAATTTGTACTGACTCCATATTTTTAAATCAATTAAGTGCATCTTTTGTGTGAAATTATTTTCATTGTCTAATCTGTAATTAAGTGGGGGGAGGGCCAGGCAATCAGCCATGTGGTGAATAAAATTTGCCTAGTGTACATCCCCTAACTAAGGTATTAAAACACACATTGAAATTAATTATTTTAAACTCTGCCAGGTTGCCGACGTTTTAGTTTTAAGGCCGGGATAGTTAATTGAATGTAACTGTAGAGGCTTCAATTTTTATTGTTGCCCATGGAAAGCACCCCGCTGTGAGGCTAGCACTGATTTTCATATTACGTGAATATAGCTGTAGATGCTTGTTCTTGAAGCTGGGGTACAGACTATGCAGCTCTCACTGTTGTGAAGTATGCTTATCTCTAATTAAATCTGCATGTTTCCATAGACAGCGATCCCATCAGGCTTTCGAGTTGGAATGAAGCTTGAGGCTGTAGACAAAAAGAACCCTTCCTTCATCTGCGTTGCTACGGTAACAGATATGGTGGACAACCGTTTCCTGGTACATTTTGACAACTGGGATGAGAGCTATGACTATTGGTAAGACAGTTTCCATTAATGTGTGCTTTTGAAAATTTAATGCTTATCTAGGGAAAGTGAATACGCCTTTCACAATAAGGAACAATGTGACATTTATAACAAAACAAAAAAGCCTGACATCATCCTAGCTCTTGGGGAGGTGAGGCAGGAGAATCAGAAGTTCAAGGTCATCCTCTGCTACCTAGGGAGTTTTGAAATAAGCCAGGATTATATGAGACCGTGTCTTGAAAAAATAAAAAACAATGGGGCTGAAGAGATGGCTCAGTGGTTAAGAGCACACATTGCTCTTCCAGATAAGCTGGGATGATTAACAGCACCCACATGGCAGGTCATGACCCCTTTTCACTCCAGTTCTAGGGGAATCCAATGTCTTCTTCTGGCATCAGTGAGCACTACACACATGGTACACAGACATGCATGTAAGCAAAATATCCATACACAAGAAAAGGGAAATGGGAATCAAAGTTCTGTTCCACTTTTTCTTATTCCACATTTTTAAGCTTTGTTTGTCTCATATTGCACTTGTTTCTAATTAACATTCTTCCAGATGACTCAGGATTTGTGTTTGACTTGAAATTGACATGAAATTGAAATTTGTGTGCCCATAGTCCCAACAAAGACGTACATGTGCTAACATAAATTTGCATGTACATCCATGCACAGACTTACTTTCCTCCCTCTTTTGTGTGTCTGGTATAACTTTCTAGGAATTTATTTCAATCAACTTTCCATACTTTTGTACTCAGCTAATTGAACCATTCAGATAGCTGAATACAAACGGTACCAATTAAGGAATATTATTTTTAATCCTTACCACTTTTAGATATACTATATACAATAGTAAGAATACCATTCTATGAAGTTATGTAATTATAAATGCATTATAATAGAGTGTTTGGCTTTTGTATCCTTGTCTGTGATGCTAGGGATCAAACCCAGGTGCTTGTGTGTGCTAGGCCAGTGCTCTCTCTATGTCTGGACCACAGCTCCAGCCTTAACTATTGCATTTGATTTTACAGCTGATCACTAAAATTGGTTTTCCTGGTGAAGGACATCCATCTCTGAATGTGAAATAAGGACACGTGAAATAAGAATATTGGAGAGACATGTCCAATGTAATAGGACTGTTATCAAGTGAATAG
The DNA here is from genome assembly GCF_943737965.1 of Phodopus roborovskii. Lineage (NCBI taxonomy): Eukaryota > Metazoa > Chordata > Mammalia > Rodentia > Cricetidae > Phodopus > Phodopus roborovskii. Next base: position 8,187,932 of record NW_026125397.1, on the reverse strand, counting down.
GAACTTCTGTAAATGTTTCATTTTGTTTCTTCAAAGATGTATTACATGTATTTATATTTATTGAGTAGAGTGTATATGGAGCTCGCAGGACAACATTTGGAAACTAGTTCTCTCCTAGGATGGGAATCCTAGGGGTTGTGCTCAGGTTGTCAGGGTTAGTGACAAGTCCCTTTACCCATTAAATTTCACTTTTTAATACGTATATTCGGTAGACCCATCAATAATCCTCATTACTCCTCAAATTGAATTCAGCCTTACTTGAATTATTTAAGAAGGTGAATCATTGAATGTATGCTTTTTTCTTGTGTGGGAATATATGGTACTTGCATTTGGAGCCTAGAAGTTAAAGTCAGCATCTTCCTCCACCTCTTCATTTGTTTTCTGAAGTAGAGTCTTCCACTGAACTATAGAGTTTGCCAATTCAGCTAGTCCAGCTAGCTATCTTGCCTGGGGAATCCCCATCTGTTTTCTGAGTGCTAGGATTACTGGATGGCTGCCACACCCACTTGGCTTTATGTCAGTGCTGGGGTTCCAAACTCTGATCTTCATGTCTGTGCAACAGACATGAGCCATCTCTATAGCCCCACCGAAGACTGCCATGCGTACTCTTTAGTTCAATTTAGACAAAATGAATTAATGCTTATTTGTATGACCACATAAGTATCACAGTGATTTAGTTGTTGTTGTCAATTTTAATTTTTTGTTTGCTTTTTTGAGACAGGGTCACTTTGTATTATAGTTCTGGCTATCCCAAAACCTGCTATGTAGACCAGGCTGGCTCCAAACTCACAGAAGTCAACCTGCCTTTGCCTCCCAGTGATTGATGGATTAAAGGTTTAGCCACCATGCCCAGTGCATCAGAGTGTTTTAAAGCCATAATTACTTCTTTGATATGACATTGCCTCTGTACATGGATTTCTGTCCATGCAATGACCATGGGAAGCTTTGGCATAGGCACGTTGATGTTGGTCACCTTGGTGAACAAACAAAAAGGACCCTGGGTCCTTCTGAGAAAGAGCAAAGTGAAAATCTGATCTCTAATAACTGATTTTGGACTTTTAAAAGCATAAGCTAATGTCCTTATTTTTAGCTTAGAATTTCCTTTGAGGATTATTTATATTTCTATTGACATGAAATCATATTTCCTTAATTGTCAGAAAAAGAAAGTGTGTTCCCTTTCTCAGCATGCAGTTAAGGCACATTAAAAAGTGCTTAACTGCCTTGGATTTCTCCAGTTCTCTAGTCTTTGAATTTTGAATTTCTTTCTGCATAAATTACTTTGGTGTATGGTTGAGGTTACAGATTCCCTTTTCTTTTTCAATTTAAAGTAGTTTTGAGATGAGAATTATTTACCTGCCTTGAGTAAGGTAGGGACATTCTGTTCCATTTACACAGAGGGAAAGGAAAGCATAAATGTGTCTGTTGACATTGACATACTACATTTTTAGTTGTAATAAAGTATTTCTTCCTTCTAAAGATGAACATGGTGAAAATTTGGGCAGGGCTGAAGAAAGGAAAGCAGTATATGCTAGAAAGAAATTAGCTTCACCTCTGGGTTGTTGGACTTAGAAATAACCTTAAATATCACAGAATACTGAATCTAGAAAGTATTTTAACGATACAGGGCGGAATGTGAGGCCTGTTGCAGGGATACCGCTAGAGATAACCACTCAGAGACATCTTATAGCCGATTGAAAGTCTTTAGTTCAGTCAGCTGGCAGTACACTCAGGGACCCAAGTGTAACACTGAGGGTTAAGGGCAAGGGGTTTTTGAAGGCAAAAGCTACTCTCTAGTATCTTGCTCCGGAGTTGCAGGGGAGGTTTTGTACAAGCAAGCAGTTAAACAGAAGCTAAGTGGTTAGCTGGGGGAGGAGGTTTGAATAAGCAGGCAATTTAAAAAGCTAAGGTAAGTTATCTTGCGCATCTTGACTTCTGGTTCCAAGAATAGAGTTGGGTAATTTCCATGGACTCCATCAAGGAGATCAAATTCTAGTTGAATCTGAAATGGCCTCAGCAAGGATACAATATAGAGGAAACTTTACATTGTCTTGGTCTGTCACAAGGGCCTTGGGAGTCCTGTACCCCACCCTGCTGTTGCATACACAGCCTCTTTCCCTCTTAACTTACTGCTGTCTGATACAGGGCACCAGGGGCGGAACCTATAATTGGAATAGTCCCGTCTTCTTTACCCCCAGGTGCTGGGAAATATTCTTCCTTGTAAGAAATGCTATTTTCATGTGACCTTGTCTTCGAGGACTCTGGACAGCACGACAGCAAGACTTATAGCATGTTCAGCACAAAGCCCTGAGTGAATAGAACTGCAGCTTTAGCCACTTTGATTTTGTTTTTGTGTGACATCTCTGAGTAAGGGGGCAGAAGTCAGCAAGGAATAGATATGTAGAGCATCAAAATCATGATTCACAAGAATGAAACCTCCTGGTTTGTCCCCAGTTGTTACCAAGTAAACTGCAAACTTTCTTTTAAAAATGTAGATCTCTTTTATATTCATGAATTGAGAACAGTAATAATTTTGTTTCTCCCCGATGTAATACCGATGTGTTTGTAACATGGGTCTTAGAGTGATATCAAAGGTGATGATGGTCTTTTATTCCTAAGTTTAGTTGGAGGTGCACTGGGCGTCAATTTGATTGGAGGACATGGAGTGAGTGAGACTTAGATTATTGAACTTCAGTTCTGGGGCCTGTGTTCTAGGGTAGGAGAGAAACATGCCCCCAGTCATTGGTAGTTAGTGTTTAATTGTTAGGACCAACTGTGGCATAGGAGTAAAGAATTGACTCAGCCTCCCTGGAGGGTTCACAGGAAAAGACTTCTCAGAAGACAAGAGGTTAGAGTTACACCATAAAATAATGCAGTCAGCACATGGTAGGATGGAGAATCACTGGCGAAGGAAAGAGTGTCTGTTTGGCCAGGGGGTAGGGTATGTAGAAGTTGGCATAAGATTACTTACCTCACACTTTAGTTGCCCCTTGCAAAGGGGCCTGGTGATGCCTGCTTCATCACATGCTGCAGGAATTCAAATATGTTAGGAGCAGAAACCAGTTTGCAAATGGTTGAGGAGGTGGCAGTAAGGGACCTTCAGTAGAAACACTGTGCTAAAAGCAAAGGAGTTTTGCCTGGGGAGTGTTAAGGGCACCTTCTGAGGTGGGGTCCCTGCACTTAGAGTTTTGAGTAGAGTTCCTCAGCCGGAGGAAGGCCTCAAACCACTGTGAAGGGGGGAAGTGGAAATGTCTGAGAGTACATTATTGGTCACATTAGTCACTCTTCTCTCTCAGCCCAGAGAAAAAGAAGAAACAAGTTTGATCCCAGGGTTGACTAACTAGGATCACTTTGATCTTTGCCAAGTTGCTGTATTATCTAGAGATTCTCAGCAAAAAGTGCATTAATTAATATGAATCGGGCAAGGAAGAGAGAGCTAGGTAACTCCGCCATGAAATCTGTAGTTGATTAGTAAAATGGAGAGTTAGCAGATGGTGGGTGGTGGGGCAGTAGTCAGGTCCTGGTTAGCAAATGGGCAGTTATGCTTTGGGATGAGGCGGTGGAAGAGGCTGGTGTCATTTCTCACAAAATTGCCGCCGTTGCTGTTTGAGAGAGACTTTGATGTTTGCCTTACATAAGCTCCTGGAAATACTCTTGCTTGGCTCTCTGCCTAGCCTTGCATATGTACATTATTTTATGTAGTTTTTGTCTGTGACATGATAGCACTTACTTGTAAGCTCATGGGAGGTGGTGGCAGAAGGATTAGGAGATGAAAGCCATTCTCAACTTCACAGCAAGTTCAAGGCTGGTCTCAAAACAAATGATCACCGCCAACAAAACGGATTTCTTTCTTTTCAACCCTAGGGGTGAGGTACTCACTTAGCCTGTTTCTATTTCTATAACATGACCTTCATGTCTTGCTCACTTTCAAGTTAAATCATAAAATAACGAAGTGGTTTTTTTTTTTGTGAATTATTCTTTGTTTCTGAGTCTTCCAGAATATATTAGTCTTGATCCCAATGGATCATAGCAGACTTTGTGATTACATTTTCACTGAAAGTTTTTTGAATGTACTTCCAACATGACATAAATAAAAACATAAGTGATAGGAATGGAGACGTACAGTGAAAAGTTGTTTACTGTCAGTTCTTTATTATTCCTTTTGCTACATTTCTGTCTTTGAACACTAGATGGGACTAAGACGTGGCAAAAGAAATGAATTTGGAGTCTTCCAACTTTTGAGTAAAGTGTTTTTGCTATTAACAGAATAGAAGTAAAATAGGTCAGAGTAGGCTATCCTTATTTTCTCAATTGAGATGGTGACTTTAGCTTAAATGGTGGGTTTAATCAATGTATAGTCATGAGTAAGGCCTTATGTAATATTTAGGAAATTTTCTTAATTATAACTTATAAAGAAATCAAGTAAAACCAAAAGCTAGTGATATTAGTTGCTCTTGCTTAGAAATAATTGCCATGGATCTGGCAGGTACTTTATAGTTATATTTGATTAACAGAATACATTTTATTGAAAGAATTATATTTATTCATGTTTTTGTTTTTATGAAGCTATTTACAAATACTTCTTTCTCCTGTGAAGTACTTTTATTATAAAGATAAAATTCATAGTAATCTACTAAGTATAATGTAACTATTTTAGAAGAGAATAGTTATTTCATGTATTGGAATATTACATACTGCCCCATAAATATGTACAATATTTTGTTTTGTGTATTAGTTACATATTGTAATGAAAACTCAAAAGAAAATTGCTTCAGTCCCATTTTGAAAATCAAATTGATTAAGAGAGGAAAATACATTGTTTCAGAACGAAGCTGGAATTCCAGTTGTGTGATGTGATTTCTCTGAGCTTCTGGTTAGAACCCTGGGATGAATCAATACTTCCAACTTAGCTTCAACTGTAAAGCTTTTGCATTTAATGCAGCCGAAGAGTACTAATCTGAGAAAAGCAGGCTTCTAAGATTTTTAAAATGTAGAGGTCAGAAGAGGGCAATATAGCACAGTCATTATTCTAAAAAGACCAGCAGCTTTTTTTTTTTTTTTTTTTTTTTAAATCACAAGAGAAGCAGACTAACCAGTCCATACAGGCTGCTGCAATAGAAACACTTTTCTTAAAGGTCCTACATTATCAGTAAAGATCCATATGATTAAGAATGACTGAGGGTATCCAAATAGCCCTACTAATATAATTAAACAGTATATCATAAGGAGTTGTATACTAAAGAGTCTTATGATATGAAAATAGATGAACTTGATGTTAACCTAGCTTTTATGTGTATGGTGTTTTGTCTGCATGTGTCTCTGTGTATCGTATGCTTGCAAGCTCACTAACGGATCAGTTCACCTTGGAACTGGTGTTCTAGATGTTTGTGAGCTGCCATGTGGGTGCTGGGAATTGAACCCAGGTTCTCTAGAAGAGCAGCAGTGGTCTTAACTGTTGTATCATCTCTCCAGCCTCTCAAGGTAAGCTCTGAGAAAAAGCAGTGCTTTTTAAATAGTGCTTTTGTTATCTCAGCAGGTTCCTGTTGGACAGTGTGCCCTTGAGAAGCATAGTTTAGAAGGTGGTGACTATGCTAATCTCTAGCATATTTCTTAGAAAGTTCTTTGGCTTTTACTACCTGCTAGCTTTTCTTACCTACCAGGAACTCTGATCAATGTTACTTCCTGGCGTTCTACCTTCTAGTTTTCCATGGAAAAGGCATGGTTGATATTCCAGTATCTCTTTGTATAGACACAACAGACCTGAGTATAGAGTGAGACTGGACTCTGGCTCCTAGTGACCTTTAGACTACTATTTCCCAAGCTGAGTTTTGCGCAACAGTCAAATTCTTGAAAGTGAACCATGTTGTGCTGTTTTGAAGTATAGTGACATGTATATTTGGACTCCAGTGTGAGGTCTCTGGTGTGGTGTCTATTTGTCTGTCTCTCCCATCTCTGTTTCTCTCTCTCTATCTTTGTATCTGTCTCTCTCTTTCTAATGTGTGTTTGTGTGTGCCTGTGTGTGTAGGTTTCAGAATACTTGTTTTCTGTGGGAGGACAGATGGGGAAAGGTTCTAATTGGTTTTTTAAGAGCGATGCTGCCATGTGCCTGTAAGCCTCTTGGTGTTCTGTAACATTTACTATAACTACCCCCTTGTAAAGCCGTCTGTCTTCTTATGGCATGCTTGCCTGCATCCCAGAGCAGGTTGGACCCACTTCCTGCCTATTGGGTCTGCTCCTGACCATTGCTTATAGCTGGCCACACCACACGCTGACCTGTGTGACCTTCCATTGGAGGCTCTCAACATCAGCTGGGCCCTCAGTCCTTGCCCCTCTCTCCTTGTCTGCTCCCCCAGAGCGCATTTCCTTCTGGTTGGCTCCGACTGACACTGTCACTCTGTCCCCTCTCCAAACAGATGTTTCGATTTAACTGAGAAGAGGCCCCTTTCTCCTGCACCCCACTTGGCTCCCCTTCCTGACTTCCACCTGGGTAACTAATGTTAGTTACCATGCTGGGGAACAGACCTCAAAATGTACAACAAAGCCCATTCTAAGAGTTTTATTGGTAGAGAGTGGGAAAGGGAGAGGGGGTGTGCACAGGCCTGCCTAAAAGAAACATGGGAGGAGAGGGAGAGAAAGAGAGAGAAGGAGGGAGGGAGGGAGGGAGGGAGGGAGGGAGGGAGGGAGGAAGGGAGGGAGGGAGGAGCAGGTGTGTGTACTTTTAAAGATTGCTCAGGGCATGCTAATGGGGGCTTATGTAGCAATACCACACATGTGCATAAATTGCATAAGGCCCTGGAAAGACTAGGCATTTTACCTGAATGCTGAACGCACATGAGCAACCGACCCCAGAAAGGCTAACACCTGGGGTGGCTTGAGCATTTTGCCTGAATGCTGATGGCCTATGTGCAGCCACGGGACTCCAGAAATGTTGGAAATGGTAACAGTTGGTTTGGCTGCTCCCGTGGGGCCCCTCCCTCCGACCCCTTGTCCTCTCCTGGGCACCAGCAAGTCACCCTTTCTGAGTCCTTCTTAGCAGTGCGCACACGAGGGAAGGGAAGTGTGTGTGAAACCCTACTGTACCCTCAGCACATGGGATGCCCTGTCACGGGGTGTGTTCAGCAACTATTTCTTTTTTTTAACAAATGCGTACTTCTTGCCTTTTTTTTTTTTAATCCAACTTTTACTTTCAAATAATTTTAAACTAGAAAATAGAAAATTCCCATATGTACCCTGGTAGGTTTCAAACCTGGGACAAATGGCTGAGGTGCCTAATTAGCATATCAAAGCAAACACTGGCCTCCAGGTTCTCCCTGAGTTCCCACCCATTACCAGGCACTCAAGGCTGCCATACCCCTGTCCCCTACCTTAAACTTCTCCAGCCCAGGGGCTGCACTGTCCTTCCTGAAGCTTCTTTCCCCTATCTAATCCAGCCAGTTTTGGTTACCCCTCCTGTTTTCGGCCTCCTGGGTGCTGATCTGGTTCCTCTCATTCTTCTCATCCTTCCTCTCTGCCCTGTCCTCACATAGTTCAGGGTCGTGTCCACTCTGGACTCTCCCAGAGGTCCCTGCTTCTGGCTATACTCTCCTACAAACCTATAATAAGCCTTCGCCACCATACCTAGAAGTAGTCATTCCTTTTTAAATTTCTTTTCTTCATTCATCTGGTCCCAAAACCCAGGACTAGTCATGTCCTTTGCTTTCTCCTTTCTTTTTTCATTCATACTCTGTAGTGAGGCATCCACCCCGTCTGCACCTCTTCACCTGTAGCACTGACCACGCCCAAATGGGCGTGGTCACAGGTGCGGATGTGATGAGGAAGGCTAGGTCTGGAGTCCCCGACCCAAGCTTGCTGTCCCTTGGTTCCATCAGGTCACAGAGAGCAGCCAGGATGTGGATCCTTGGAGCGGGAACTTGTGGGTCATATTGGTTTCTCATGTGATTTCTCCCAGAATAAAATATAATAACCTTGTCCCGTGTATCATAACCTGTGCATTGGTAATACCCCACCCCATGTCTTTCATTTTTCCAACTTAACCAATAAAACAAATCTTCACTTTTGCTCTCTGATGCCTTCTTTCTCTGCATCCATTTATAACTGAGCTTAGCTGCACATTCTGTCCCCATCATCTCCTTCCATCCTCTCTTAAACCAGTTTTGTTCTTGCTTTTGTGATGTACCCTTGTCACTGATAAGCGAGACCTTTCTGTTGACAGGTCCCATGCCTAGCCCTGGCTTCTGCTTTGATCTGCAGTGCCTTTGCATCCCGCTGATTTCTTCTGTTACTTCACTGATAGTCACCTGACATAGACTCCGCCCCCTTCTCTCTCTGGATTGTCTCAAGTCTGCTAGTGGATTAGGTATCATCCCAAATGCTGATAACTCCAGAATGGATAGCTTAGGCCCTGATCTTTGTGGGAGAAATCCAGACAGCATTTATTTGACATTCTTTTTTGTTTGTCTAAGACGTATTTGTTAAGTATGCCAATAGCAGGAGCTTTCTTTCATTCACCACTTGAAATGTCAGAGCCGTTGTCAGCAGTATTTTCTAGCCCAGGAAATGGCAGCTACATTCGTGTTGCCTATACCCAGAACCTTCGAGTGTCCTGCCTTCTCCATTTCACTCATATCCTATATTAAATGGACTGACAAATGCTCTTAGTTCTGTGTTTAGTATGCTCATCTAAACCTTGTCACTCCACTGTGGTCCGGGCCACCGTGGTCAATTTGTGTCACCTTCTAACAGGTGATTGTTTCCAGTATGGATTACTGTTTGCATACTAGTTAAAATAATCACTTTGAAACATAAGTCAGACTAAGATGCCTCTCCCTAACACCCTCACAATGTTTTACCTCACTGTAGATTAAAACTCTTCACTTCGTTAAGTGCTAAGTGGCTTTCCATTCTGACATCTTGTGTTATCTGCTTCCTTCACACCATTCTTTCCTCTCCATGGTACAGCACTACTGGCGCCCCCGCCTCAGAACTTTTGGACTTCTTGTCTCCAACAAGAATAGTTTCCTTTCTATGTTTGCATGGCTCACTTCTCTCTTTTATCAGATCCTTCAAGTATTTGCTCAAATACTGCCTCACGAGAGGCCAGACTCAGCTGTAGAAAGGAGTACCTTTGCGTTCTCAACTTAATCCTTTCCTTCATCTGTCCTTTGTGCCAAGCATAACTCATAGATTTAATTAGGCCTGTCATGGCTGCAACAGTCCCGAACATGTACAAGCCTAAAGTAATTTATTCGCCCATAACAATTCTGTGATATTTGCATAGTATTGTAAGTAATCCTGGGGTGATTTAAAGTATGCAGAAGGATGCACACACAGAGGGGATACAAACATCATACCATTTTATATGCGGTTCTTGAGTATCTCTGAATTGTTATCTTCAGGGGTCCTGGGCTCCAATCCCCTGCAGATACAGAGGTCAGCTATCCTTTCTTTCTACAGTTCCTTTCTGCAAGGCTCTAAGAGCCACAGGAACAACTTCCACTTAGTTTACTATGGCCGTCTCCTCAGGGTCTGTCCAGTGCCCGGCACATCAATTTTTCACACATTGTCTTCACTTGATACTTAAAAGAGTGAGTGGGCAGATAAATGGGTGCAGTACATTGCATGTGGAGGGAAGGAACTTACAGACCAAGTGTGGTGAGGAGCAAGGGACCAAAAGCACCAGCATGGTGTGCTGATAGGAGGGCTCTGGCTTAACGGTAGTGACAATGATGGGCAGGGGGAGCGCAAAGGGAGGGATCGCAGCGTCTCTTTTATTCTCCGGCATCTGCAATTCTAAAGAGTAGCAGAAAAAGCATGTTGTCACTATTTATATATTTACTTATTTAGATCAGGTCTTTTGCTAGCTTGTGGTATCTAGAAGAAGCATCCTACACTCCCATTATAGGATAAACCCATTTATACTATATCCTTGTAGGTGTGCTTACATTTTATTTATTTGAATTTTTAGGAAGCCCCTGCAGCAGTAGGTCCCCGCATGGTATTTAAAAGTTCTTTATTTAGTGCTGGTTCACTTCCCTGTTCCATTACCCACCACTCTCTGCCCCTCCCCCATGTAGTCCTCCTTGCTCCATTACACACTTCCCTCTCCACACTACATGTGCTCCCTGGAACACTTCCCTTCCCACAGCCCTTGCTAGTTTCCTGGTTTTTGTATGTACTCTAGCATGCTGGTTTTTTGATAGCAATCTTGCCCATGAGCCTTAGAAATGCTAAAGTAATTTTAGCTTTCCTTTGACATAGTTCATTTTCTCCCATGATGCTTGTCAATGACGCTCTGTTTGTACTTTTTCTGCCTTTGAAGTTGTAGGCTTTAACAACTTTTTTTTTTTCCTCTTGGGGAAATGAAACTATAGTGTCAAATCCATATGGTACATCTAGCAAAAATACACTCTATGTGTGTAAACTTCATACATGTGGAAAATGAAAGCTCCTTTAGCATTTAATCAAATTGGACAGATTGTAATAAACAGAACTTTGAATGTGTTCATAATTGCTAATTTAAGATTTTCTGACAGTATTTGCCTGGCTCTTTAATAACTCCCGCTTTTTAATTTGCATCACTTGCAGGTGTGAATCATCCAGTCCACACATCCATCCCGTTGGTTGGTGTAAAGAACATAGAAGAACCCTTATTACTCCACCAGGTTTGGACTTATAATGTGTCTTTGTTTTTCGTATACCTGAAGAGTTGACTACATTGCTCTGTAAAAAGCCAGGTCATAGATATTTTACATTTGGTGTGCCCCCGAGTCCCTGTCACAATTGCTCAGCTCAGTTAAAGCACAAAAGCAGCTGTGGGAAATAAGCAAACACATAAATGTCAGGGTTGCAGCTATACTTTCCAACACCCTGCAGCCAGCTACAGGCAGAAGCTCACTGGCCCCCGATAGAGCCTCAACTCTATTAAACATCCACTTAGTTTATAGCACAACCTTAGATTATCATCTTCTTTGACAGAGTTTGTAAAAACATCCCTCCATCGTCTTTCAACCTGGGGTTCATTTTGGGACTTACTCATGTTGTGTGCAGCTGCTCAGCTTGGGCAGGTAAGAAGAATAGATGGGGTGTTGAAGGTGGAGCCCAGACTGCATTGTTGGGGTCCCTTCTGGCAGGTGTGATGTCCCTGGGAAGTGAGAGTCTGTGGCTTTAGCCTTTTCTGCTAAGTTTAGAGCTGACACATTTGCTTGTGTTTATGTTGCGGTCTCTTCTGGTTCCAACATAGATTTTTGTAGCTTGTGCTAGCTACCTAGTATCTCTGTTCCCTGAAGCTTTGGGGGTGGAGGGGTTCAGCTGTCTGTCAATAGCTGTGGAGCCTTCTATTTTAGGCACTGTCTCTTCAACAAGAAACAGTGTAACTGCTGGTGAATAGTGTTTGTGGTTTTATGTGCTAAAGAACAGGTTTATCTTTGTCATCATAGTAAGGATTGTTTTTAAAGGCCTCACTGTTGAAAGTGTGCTGGTCCCCACAGGTAGGAAAAGGCAGGGTCATCGGCTGACATGAAGCCCTACTGCTCAGGAGCTGGTGGCTGAGTGGATGCTAGACTAAAGCAGGCCACCTTAGCACCAAGAGGAGAATATAGGACCTGGGTTTCCTGGCAGCTGGTCAGTGGATGGAGCGGGCAGCATATAAAATCAGCCCCAGTTTGCAGCTTCTCAAGTAGCTTCATTCCATTCAAACAGCTGTCTGTGTTAAGATTCACTCCTGGTTCCCTTAACCCAAGGCCACACTCAGAATGCCCAATTGCTTCTTACAAGGGAACCAACCATTCATATTGCCTGCGCACCTAGTCCTTTTTATTTTCAAAGTTTTCTTGTAATTGGAAGAGAAGAAAGTAGAACCTACTTCCTGGCTAATTTCCATGGCTAGTTTGAAGATGAAAGAGACATAAGTAGCAGAAAGTTAAAGCAAAATATTAATAGTCCTATCGCTCAAACCTGGTGCTACCTGGAAGACGTTTTATGCTAGTGATCACAGAGCTGGCCCTCAAAGCACCACCATGTAGCCTGCTATGAGGATTCTTGTTACTACTCAGTTTAATATCAATTCTGTTATACACAGCACTTTGTCATAATCAGAGTCTGGTAAATAAACAGTGAACTAGTGAATGACAGGTTCCTGATGCTGTCCCTAGGATGGGGTGTGTAAGGACCAAACCAAGTCATCCATCACGGAAGAAAATACCAATGTTGTTTTGTTTTATTTTTGACAAGCTTTTAAAAGTATAGAACTTCGGCCAGGTGTTGGTGGCACATGCCTTTAGTCCCAGCACTCGGGAGGCAAAGGCAGGCAGATCTCTGTGAGTTCCAGTTTAGCCTGGTCTACAAAGCTACTTCTAGGAGAGGCTCCAAAACAATACAGAGAAGCACTGTCTCTAAATAAACAAAGTACAGAACTGCATGTGAAAATGTCCAAATATCATAGTATGTTTTAATGACAAAAACGATACATTCAGCATCACATAACTTTTTACCACAATTTAAAAAAATGTAAAAGCAAGAATAACAATGAAGAATCCCAGTCAGATTATGAGCCTGGTTTACCATGCATGTGTTGGTCTTGTTCCTCACAAAAATGTACCTTCCCTCTGGTTCCTTTTCCTTTGAGGGCTCAGTCTTACCTCTTGTCTGGAAAGAAGGGTCTAAGTGCTCAGTTTCCTTGAACAACTTTCCTGTCACCTTTACTATATCATGCACAGTCTGCCCATCTCCTGACCAGTCCTCCTGGCTATCCTGTGTTCATGTATTTTGTAAATATGCCTGTCTTTATTGTTCCCTCTTTGAAATTAAAATTCATGCCTTTTAAAAATATTTTCTCAATGCATTTAAAAATTGAAATCAATGTATGAAAGAAAATATGTGACACATGTTTTTTTCTGAGCCTGGCTTACTTTGCTCACATAGTGATCTGTTTCCACCCATATTCTTAAATTTGCCATCATTTTATTCCTCCTTAGCTGAAATTCCACTGGGTACACATGCCACATTTGCTTTATTCATCTGATAATGGGCCTCTAGACTGGTTCCATATTTGGACTAATATGGGGAGTTTAGCTCTAAACAGTGCATGGAGCTCTGTGGTGTCCAGACTTGGACTTCTTCCCGCTTTTAAAAGTAGAGAATTGCGCAAGGAGTAAGAGTGGCTTCGTCTCATGGTCGTTCTCCACACCACACCGCTTTCCATACTGGCTGTGCCGGTGTGTGTTCCCACCAGCAGTGTGTAAGGGCACGCCTTAATCTCAGCAGTGCTCAGCAGATATTTGTTGTGTTGATGTCGCCCATCTTGACATTGAGGTCTTTACAGGTCTTATCTGAAGCTATTAATTTTTATACAGGGTGAGAGATAAAGACCTAGTTTCGTTCTTCTTTTGTGTCTTTGTTCACCAGGAACACTGGTTTCTTTAGCGTGTGTGTCTTCACCAGGTTTGAGTTATCACAGTGTCTTGGCTTCATGCAGTGAGTTTGGTACTGGTGCTCCAGTGTGAGGGGTGTTAGTGTGCACTCTTCCGTAAAGATTTAGAAGAAGGTAGCAACTCATGCGGTCTCCTTTGTTGAGAGACTTTGTGCTGCCACTTTAGTTGTCGTGTGCTTTGCTTGGCCATTTCACAATTCTTCCTTTCATTTAGGTAACTTGTACATATCTTGTTTTTTTTTTTTTTTTTTTTTTTACTAGAGTTCACTTGTTGTTTTGTTTCATTTTTTGAATATCCACTCAAAGGTTTCCCTACTATTTCTCAGGATTTATTTGTAGTTTTTTCTAACCTCTTTTTTTTTTTCCATCTCTAATCTTATTATTGTGGCACTTTACTTTCTTCTGGTTAGTTCTGCTAAAAAAATTTGTTCATCCAGCTTGTGTTTTCAAAGAACCAACTCTTTGCCTGAGTGATCCAATATATGGCTCCTCACTTTTCTGGTAGGATCTTTATTATATCTTCTAACTTGCCACACTGGGATTTGGTTTGTTTTTCTCTTTATAAGAACCTATACTTTATCAGGTAATTTATTTGAAATATTTCTGAATTTTTAAAAAAGATTTATGTCTGTTATGTGAGTGTTCTGTCTGCATGTACACCTGTATGCCAGCAGAGGGCATCAGATCCCGTTATAGATAGTTGTGAGCCACCATGTGTTTGCTAGAAACTGAACTTAGGACCTCTGGAAGGGCAGCCAGGGCTTTTGACCTTTGAACTGTCTCTCCAACCCTCTGGGTTTTTTGTTTGTTTTGTTTTTTTTTTTTTTTTTTTTTTATTTCATGTAAGTTCTCACAGTTATGAACTTTCCTCATAGAGCTGCCATATCTTATCCTAACAGTTTTAGTAAAGCTGGGCTCTTTTTTGTTTTCTTTTTGTTTTAGGAAGGTTTCAATTTTCTTTCTTTGTTTCTTCAATGACCCAACTGTTCCCTCAAGTGTGACTTCTGTGATTTCTCTTGATTTTTAGTTTTGTTCCATTATGATTTGATAAGAAATAAAAATAATTTTGATATATGTGTACGTTTATTACATACAACTACTCTTTAGTTTTCTGAATTATATCTCAATACATGTTTGATTTTAAGTTCAAAATGAAATGGAGACCGCCACAGTTTTCAGTCTTCACGGTTTAAAGGTTTACTAGTTCTTTCTACTTTATCCTGTCGTTTTAGAGAGTGTTCTGATTGAAGTTAAAATGTACGAGGTTAGGTAATTAAATATGCTGCAAAATGCATGTGTGTGTGTGTGTGTGTGTGTGTGTGTGTGTGTGTGTGTATAGGCTTTCATCCATCCTTTTTAATTACTTTGAAACATCCTCTGGTGGAGAGAGGGGTCAAGACTACTTCCAGAGTCCTTTGTATCTCCACTTAAGCCAAAGACTCATTCAGGTTTGACAGCTATCCCCATCTATGCAAAAGCATCTTGCACTGCCACTCAGCTACAGATTCTTCTAGTCCCCAGTTCGATTGTCTTTGGCAATTACAGCCTTAGTATGTGTGAGACTTTCAGACTAATCATTTTGTACAGAGTGATGTCATTTGGGTGTGATTGATGTTTCCTTGTGACTGGACCCAAGTTGTACTTTTGTTTGTTTTTCTTTTGTTTTTTGAAATGGTCTTATCAGGTAGCCATGCTGGACTGGAACTCATTATGTAGACCAGGTTGGTCTCAAGGTCACAGAAATCCACCTACCTCTGCCTCTTGAATGGTGGGACTAAAGGGAAGTACCCTTATGCCCATCTATCTCCAAGTTGTTCTTTTTCTTTTTACTTTTTGAGCACTAAGTGTTTTCATTATAATCCTCTCAAGGGCAAGGCATTTCAGTCTGTCTTTTTAGCATTAATTAATCAAGGAGATATTTGCTAGTCCTTTCTACCAATACATTTTTTTCTAGAAATCTTTGAGATTTTGTAATTACCTCCTATCTCATCTGTCTTCCAGTAGTTATACCATCTGCTAATATTTCTATTTGTAACTAATTACTATTCTCAGTTGACAAATGTTAATGACTAATGGTAATTTTTCTTATTCCATCTATTTTTTGCACATAATTAATTGGTATTCTTCTGCAAACATTAGCTTTTTCATTTCCCAGTTACCCACCTAGGTAATTTATTCGGTCGAACTGTAGATTACTAACTTTATCCAAGAGTTTATTGTTGATTTTCATGTAGCGGTTTTGAAGATGTACCCAGTAAGAGCTCCTTTAAGCCGGCTTCTACGTCCTTTTCACACCCTTGTCTCAGTTTCTGCAAACGGTTATCTGCCAAGCTAGGAGTATTGTATAATCATTTGTCTTCACCGAGCCCTATTGCCATTTTTTCTAAGGATTTTTTTTCTTTTATAAATTAGAGAGTGCTGCTTAGAAACTTTGATCTGGTTTGCTCACTGCTAGTAAAGCTGACGCTCTATCGGGCATCTCAGCGCTGTAGGAAAGATGCATCTGTAAGCATATAAGAACTTTGTATTCTTTTCTGTTTTGGCATCCGTGTGTGCTAAAAACCCTCACATAGATACCATTGGCCCTGATTCAACCCTCAAAATATTGGCTTCATTTTAGTTTTCCTCTCTCCATGTTTATACCTGTTTGTTAGGTGCATAGAAACCTGAGTCCTTTTGTAACTAATATATTTGCAAATATTGTAAGTCCTCTTCATGTGGCAAAGTTTGCATGCTGATAGGTCAATGTTGTGCCTGCCTAATGAATCTGGGGCTCTAGAGGAAACAGAAGGCAGTGAGGAGGAGGAGGCAGAGGGGTTGTTTTTACACATATTTTAAAAATATTCTGTGATACAGGCATATTTATTTACTCAGCCTAATAAAAGGAGTTATCTGAAATATTTCATAAACAATACATGTAAATCCTATGCATTATTTCACAGTTTTAATTAAGCTATTTCCTCTAAGTTCATTTTAAAATTAAGAGTCAGGGTAAGTGATCAGAGTGGAGCCAACCACTGTGAGCAATACCTCTGAAGAGAATTATGGACCTGCACATTCTTTCCTGGGCTAGACTGCTGGCATGTTGTGACTTCTGTAGGATAGTTTGTTAGTCTCACTCTCATTTTCATGACCCCCTCATAGTATTCATGTTTTTCCTCTTTTTCTAGGTTATTCACACGTGAAACACTTTTCTTGGGATAAATATTTAGAAGAAACCAATTCTTTACCTGCTCCTGCAAGAGCTTTCAAAGTGGTGAGAGAATTTGCCTTGTACTCTAATTTGTGTGTGTTGATGATGCTGTTTACTTTTGAACCTTTAAGAAACTGGTCAGTTGGCTTAGCGATGAGAACAAAAAGGCCAAAGAAGATATTTTCCAAGTTTTTCCATTTCGAAAGTCAAAATTGTTCCTGGGATTTCTGTGTATGTGGGTGCACATGTTTTGGGGAGGCGGGCACGGGGGTGGGTACAGAAGAACCTTGAATGGGTTCCTCAGATTCTGTCCATCTTGGTTTTTGAGACAGGGTGTCTGTCTGGCTTGAAACTTAGCAAGTAGGATAGGTTGGCCAGTGTGAGCCACCAGATCTGCTTGCCTCCATCTCCCTCACCTTGCCCACTTTCAAAATGTGGATTTTCGGGCACAAACTTTACCAACTCAACTATCTCCCCGGCTCCTCAGATATGGTACTTTATATTTTCTCATGAATTCATGGGGAAATAAATATTAAATAACTTTGTGAGAGTCGGGCACCGGACATGTTTGACATCCTGACATTTGAGAGGTGAACGAGGAACCCCACAACTCAAGGTCAGACTAGACTATGTACCGAGATCCTGTTTCAAAATCAAATACTATTCTTTTAAACATGACTCTGTCTTCTGTAGACAATTTTCTCCTTTAGATGATGCTTTTGTGCAAAAATTGCTAGCGTTTTTAATAGTAGACTTAGCAAGTACAGTTTAAGACATAGAAAGAACATCATGAGTTTAAAAGAGAAAAATCATATCAAGTGGAGAGAAACCTTGTTAAAGAATTTCTACGACTCCACCTTAAGGTTGTTCAGGCTTTAGAGTAAGACCAAGGGATGCCGTATTTGCTCCCTCTTTTCTACCCTTCCAACAGGCAGACTTCATACCTGGATACAGGGGCAGCAGCAGCAGGTTACATGTCTGCTGTTCTATGGGAGGGAGAACTCAGATTTCTCCAGCTTGGCCGTCAAGAATCCTTGCAGCAATTGTTCTGTCCTTTGTGTTATTATATATAACTTACCAAAACCGTACAAATATTCACCTCATTTCCCTCGACCCATGGTTTTCTCAGAGATGTAACGGTTTCCTCTGGGTGTTAAGCTTTCTTTCTTGGAAGAGCTGTTCCATCTTGTTCAGTTGGATTGCTGATTTGTTTTAAATCAGCCTCTGACCCTTACCACGGCTAATGTTTCATCTCAGACACTTTGGTTTTCCCTCTTTTAAAAAACAAATTTCACGTTCTGTGCCAATATTGATCCCAGAAACATGATGAACATTGCTAACACCTGCCAGACATTCTGCAAGAAGTTTGCCAAGCCCCAACCCCAGAAAGTGACACAGGACAAGAAGGGCAATGGTTCTTTGTATGCCCAAGGAAAGCAGCATTATGACAGGAAGGAGTGGCTATAGTGGGCACACTAAGCCTATTTTCTACAAAAAGGCTAAAACTACAAAGAAGGTCCTGCTGAGACGGGAGTGTGTTGAGCCCAATTGCAGATCTAAGAGGATGCTGGCTAGTAAGAGATGCAAGCATTTTGAACTGGGAGGCAATAGAAGAGAAACAGCCAAGTGATCCTATTCTAAGCCAAGTTTGTTATGATGACAATAAAATCAAGCTCACCTCAAAAAATAAAAAAATAAAACAGCTACAACAGAAACATGCCTATTAACTTTTACCATTACACCTCAACCGATAAGGAAAATGTCTAGCCTTCCCTGTGGCTGATCAATAGCTATGGCATCTCTGCCTGTCCGTCTTCTCCTCAACTGGGCAGTTAGGCTGTCCCTTTCCATGTGTATTGAGCTGTGTGTTTTGACTGAAAAGTGTCACTCAGTGCTAGTCTAAGAACGGGTAACCTAAACAATTCAACTGTTGCTTGCTTGCTGTTGTGCATCAACCTTCTCTTCCTGGCTGCTTGACATCTTTCTGTTACAATAGAAACCTCCACATGGGTTCCAGAAAAAAATGAAGCTTGAAGCTGTAGACAAAAGAAATCCCTTGTTTATCAGAGTAGCAACTGTAGCGGATACAGATGATCACCGGATCAAGGTAAGTGCTCTTGGTCCTGGCGTTTAGTTTTGGCCTTTGTTACTCTGTATCTTAAATGGAAAACTTAAGCCCTGCAATTAAATCACTAAAACCACAGGAATACATAAAGTTGCTTTGCTGTTTTTGAAGCTTGCATCCATCCAAGTATTTCCTTTAATTGTCCCAAAGTATTTTTTCTTTAATTATGAATGACAATTTCCTATTTTGAGTGTATATTTAGAGAAAGTAGACATATTCAGGTAATATACTCTTCAGAAGAAAAAGAAAATAACTGTATCATGCTCCTATAGTAACCCTCTTTTTAAGAAATTAATTTTTTTGTTGACTATTAGATATAGTTTCTAAAGTATAAGCAAAGAAAATAACTTTAAAGTTAAAATGAGAGTTTTACTGGAATTGGGTTAATAGACATCAAATACCTCTCTTAAAGTCAGTCAGTGTATAGAAGATATTGCTAATTGTATTCACATGTGGTACCAAGTGTAGTGGTTTGGATGCAATACCCAAAGGCCTCATGGGCTTCTGGCTTACCACTGATTTCTCTCTTAAGCCAGAATCGTACCTATCCTACCTTTTCCCTCGGGGCAGCCAACCTTTCTGTTAGGAATAATAATGTCTCTAAAAACAAGTCATTATCAGCACATGACAGTGAGGTTCTCAGCATGCTTTTGCGATGGACATTTGTAGTCTCTTCAGTGTGGGTCATGGAAGCCATCGTCCCTGTACCGATGAGGTCAGGATCAGACGGATTTGATGAAGCACTTTTTTCAGTACTAAAAGGGAAAGAACTCTCAGTTCTATGGAGGAAGAAACTTCAAGCTTATCTTTCAAAATAATAATAAATCATTAGCTATTTCTAATAAGTTAATTTATGTGGTACTAAAGTTTAAAATAAGACAAAAAGTTATACAAATGGTTACTTCTGTACAATAGAAACTAATATTTAATTCCAGTCAGGCATGCTAGCACTCACCTCTAATTCTAGCATTTGGGAGGCAGAAACGAAAAGACTTGGGTTTCAGGCCATGGGCACAGCCAGAATCTGCCTCAGAGACAAAACAAAAGGCCACATAATCATACATATTAGAAAATCATATAAAACTGTAAGTCTGTGTTAACCATTATCTAGTGCACTTTTATTTTTGTTTTGTTTTGTTATTTCAAGACAGGGTTTCTCGGTGTAACCCCAGTGGTCCTGGACCAGGCTGGTCTTGAACTCAGTAATTCACCTGCCTCTGCCCCTCTAGTGCTGGGACTAAAGGTGTGTCCCACCACCACCACCTGGGATTCTAGTGCAGTTTTTTATTCATTATAGTTGGTTGTGATATGAAAATCATAACGGAATCAGTGCTTTAGAACTAGAGTTTTAACAAACATCTAATAATAAACTAGTTTTAATAAACCAGAAATCAAAAAAAGTGTCAAGTATAATATTTTTATACCAGCTTGTTAAGTACCGTCATGACAACTATTTAGTTTGGGAAATGAATTTACCATCCCATCACAGTGGGTAGGAATAAAAGCGTCTAAGTTCTTGCAAAGACTACTTTGGCATCACAATTTTGAAATGTTGTTTATTCTTTTAAGAGTTTTTGTCTTGAATACTTAGGGAAGTATCTAGAAGGAATGTGCAAAGAAAATACTCAAACAAAAGAAAGTAGAGTCACTCTGGTTATAACATTAAATACTGAGAACAACCTTAGTAACTGGTGGGAAAAAGTAAATAAAATATGCATTACATTACATTAACACAGACTATTTCAACAAGATATTTAGTATTGGGAAGCAAAATATTCAGGTTGAAATCATTATGTAAAATATTTGTTCTTTCCAAAAGAACAAGCCCATAGTGGATTCTGTAAGGAAACATACCAAAAATAATGAAGGTACTAAGACTATAAAGTGTTAGGCTTTATATTATTTTGAAATAAAAAAAATTTTTTTAGTTGTATGAGAATTTTGATACAGAGGAATGGGATGCTCTGAGATACTTTTTCCACTAATTAATGGGGGAATCTGAGACTAGAGCCCATCCCTTTACTAGTCGCTGATCTCCCTGTCTTTATGCAACATCCTGCTAAATCCTTGGCACTCAAAGAGGAGCTGGCTGGGCTGTGTGGAGATGATCATCTTTGCCCAGTTTTTAGAATGACTGTCACGAGCTGAACTCGACCACTACAAATACATTGCCTGTTTCTGAACACTCAAAGGGTCAGGGATGGGGTTTCAGATTCAGCAGAGGCATTGGGGGGAAAAGTGAGCATCCAGCAGTAGTTTTTCTTATAACGTGTGAAAAAATAAGGCAAGCAGGATCATTTCTCTTGGACAAGGCCAAGGAATGCACAGTTATGTGTGTGGTTTTGTATTTTAAGTGTCTGGGGAATAAAGTCAACTCAATGTCAAATAAGATCAACTTTTAAAGTTATACAGTATCTGCCATTTAACGCCTTGAGCTTCTCTGGTGGTAAGGTAGGTGGTTGTTCTGCTGGGTGCTGTTGAAAGCAAGGACCAGGATGTCTGTTCTCATCTTCTGTTTGGGGGACAGGACATGGAGTAGTGTTGGCATCCCTCTTCGGCCTACTTCAGCCGCGTGTGACTTTGTCTCCAGTTTTTAAAATACTTCCTATGCACCGGGATTTGGTATTTCTCATTTCAGTTTTCATTGTTGTTTTTGAGACAGGGCCTCATGTAGCTCTGGCTTTCCTGAAGCTCACTATCTAGACCAGGCTGGGCTCCATCTTACTGAAATCCACCTGCCTGTGCCTTTCGAGCGCTGGGATTAAAGGTGTGCACCATTACACCAGCTTCCGAGTTCAATTTTAAGTTGTTTTTCTTTTTTTCTGTTATTGGACCTCAGGATTTAGATCTTGCCATGTTTTATTTTCTTTTTGTTTTATCCGTTTGCCTGAGTGGTTATTTTTTTTTTCCCCCTGTAGTCATGATCTTTTTGTAGTTTGCTTTTTAACTATTTCTCGCTTCTTAGTAGGTATTTTCAGATGCTACAGTAGTTTCAATGTGTTTTGAATGAAAAGCATGAGTACGTGTTTTCAGCAGCTGATAGCTATCTTTCTCTTGAACAGTTTTTCCCACAACTCTTCAGCTGCCTGCTAAGGAGAGTGGGTGCTCTCAGCCAGGCCCACAGCCTGTATCCTGAGACTTGTTTTTACTGACACCCAGGCTGTCTTTCATTTTCCTGAAAATTACAAAGTATAATGGCACGCCTTGTTTTGCTTGGTGCACTTTTATCCCTCTGAAACATGTCTTTTTGTGTTTTCCTAAGAAAGGGTTTTTCATTCCATGCATTTGAGAAAATGTCCATCTTCTTTCTTTGTATTTGAGTATTAGTGGACTGGGTGAGGGGTTCTAGGGAGGGAGCTTTCATCCGTAGTTCTGTGTGTTCTGCTGCATCTCACCCCTGGAGCTTTTGGATAACCAAGACCACTCTGATTGCATCTCTTGGGCCACGGCTTGTTTCTGGAGAACTTGGCGATGGCTGTCTCTGGTGGTCTCCAGCTCTGTGATAGTGTCTTTCCATTTGTCAGACTGGTCCTCAAGCCCTCCCACTATGGAGTTTTCTGTTTGTTCCTCAGGCTCTGAAATATCCTACTTTTGTTTTGCTAGCTTCCTGGTGTCTGCTCTCTTTCTGGATGTTACTGTTCTGATATTGGCTGCCTGGTTGACCCTCTTGCTTTCTTATGCATTGCTGATGTCATAAGATTCTGTTTGCTTAGAACTACCTTCTTCTCTTTTTCAAAGTTTCTATTGAATTCTTAATTACAGTTGTGATTTTCTTTTTGTGCTTTTCAAGAAATTTTTATAAGTAATATTTAGTTCCTGCTTATTTTCAAAAGCATT
The DNA here is from genome assembly GCF_943737965.1 of Phodopus roborovskii. NCBI lineage: Eukaryota > Metazoa > Chordata > Mammalia > Rodentia > Cricetidae > Phodopus > Phodopus roborovskii. The sequence goes on along the minus strand of NW_026125397.1, from coordinate 8,165,354 downwards.
ATTTTATTTCCTAAAGCACTGTTGCTTTTGTCTGAGGACACCACTGGTAGTGTTTCTTCTCTTCCTTGATTATATTTTAAATTCTTCTTAAAATTTTATTTGTTTATTTGTATGTGTTGTGTGTGCCTCTGTGTGTGTGCATGAGCAGTTGCCTTTCTGGGCCAGAAGAGGGCATCAGGCCCAAGGAACTGGAGTTAACCGGTGATTGTGAGCCACCTGATGCAGATGCTAGGAACTAAATAAAGTCAGGTCCTTTGCAAGAGCAACAGATTCTCTTAACCCTTGAGCCATTGCTCCAGACCCTAAAATGCCTCTGTTCACTAGCATGGCCTCTGTTTTCATATTGGTTCTCACAGGTCAGGTAACCCTGGGTGTCTGTTCACATTAAGAGAAAGGTAGCGTACTTGTGTTTTTGTGAATAGGTTTGTATTCTTGTATATATGAATAGGCTTATATTCTCTTGTCTATAGGGGATATCTTCCAAAATCCCTAACGTATGCGTGCCTGCAACCACATAGAAAATCCCATATATATCGTTGCTTTATCTATTCATGCATACATACTGTAATGTATGTGCTAGATATAGGAAGAGCAACGGCAGCAATAGGACAATTATAGCAATGTACTCCAAAATTATGACTATCGTTCTCATTGTTGTTTTGACATTATTTTTGATCAAAGGAAAGGAAGCTTTCAAAGCTAACTAACCTTAAGTGATGCTTTCTATTTTTTTGTATGTAAATAATAAATCACTTTATTTCTGATTATTTTCCTGGTGCCTTCTAATTGTTAATTAGCTAGCTAATTTGTCTCCGTGAGCTCTAGTCCCCTCCTTAGTGTGGTATCCATGACTTCTTCCAGGAGAGGTAGTCTTTAGGGCTTTAATTCTAGAAAAATCTTGATTTTTTTTTTTTTAAGGCTTGAGAAATTACATTATTTAAAACTCACATACATGTGTGTTTATTTTTAATAACTGCATACAACTTTCCCTATAAATGATCAGTTGCTTTTTAATATCATTCTTTATTAAATCAAAGACAATATATTTTAATGTTGATTGCTTTTGCCAAATAATTCTTAAGACATTATGGTCACTGTCAATGGTCAATGGAGATTCCCTTTATACATCTACTTCCAGCAGAGTGTGAATATTTTGAGCAGGCTGATGAGAGACTAGTATCTTGTACTTTTAATTTGTAAGTTTTACATTGCAAATAAATTGATTGTCTCTTCCTATATTTAGTAGCACTTTACATTTATTTTCTCAATGATGAGCCATTTGTATCTATTTACCATCTTTCTGTTGCAGTTTTCATGTTTTCTTATTGCTAGATTGGGGCTTAATAAGGAAGAAAGGGCGTTGTCACTTGTATAGTAAGTGTGTTTGGGGGTCTTTCATATTGCTTATGGTGAACTTTACCTCCTGAAGCTTTACATTTTTATGTAACTAAATTGATCAGTATTTTTTTTATGGGCTTAGTTTGGTCTCTTGCCATGATTGTATTGTTTACTCATGCATTCTTCTAGAATATTTACTGACTTGTAAAGATGAAAGAGTTATACACTTCAGAAGAGTCTAATTGGCAAACTTGACCTAAAAATAAAATATATGAAGTCCTTCAATATATCCTTTTTGTAAAGGGCTCTGTGTGTGTGTGTGTGTGTGTGTGTGTGTGTGTGTGTGTGTGTGTGTGTAGTATGTAATGTATGTATACCTAAAAGATGGGTAGCTGATAACTAGTGACACCACTGCTAATCTTTAGTGACCAGTAACAGTGTCAACTGTGACCACTTCAAATTGTATCTTGAGAGATACTTTCTTGAGAGATACTACAAGAAAGACTATTTGGGGGCTGGAGAGATGGCTCAATGGTTAAGAGCACTAGCTGCTCTTCCAGAGTACACAGATTTAATCCCCAACCCTCACATGGAGGGTTACAACTCTCCATAACTACAGTTCCTGGGGATTCAATGCCCTCTTCTGGAGTTTATGGCCACCAGACATGCATATGGTACACAGACATCCATGCAGACAAAATACCCATACATATAAAATAAATACATCTTTATAAAGGAGAAAGACTATTTTTAAATAGCATGGTTCAGGGATGGTTTAAAAGTCAGATGTGTTTCTAGCAGGCAAAGTACTTAAAAAAAAAAAAAAAGAAGATGAAGAAGAAGAAAGAGAAGAACCTTACTTTGTATTTATCTCAAAGGTCTTCCTTTCCATACTTCCTGTTTTCCCCTCCCCTGTTTCCTGATTTTTGAATCACCTTGTCGGCGTTTGTTTTTCATTTGCTCATTTGAAGATGTTAGCCATGGTTCCTAGTCTTCATTTGCTAACAGTGTTTAAGGATATGCACAGTAAACCTGTAGAGCTGCTGCCTCAGATGCGTCTTTGGGAAGGCAGTTATTGATGTTCAGATAATTTGTTGGTAGTTTCAAAAGCATCTTTTATTTCAAGTTGTGAATGAAGTATTTTAAATAATTGAAGTGATGTATTGAACACTAAGTATACTGTGTAAGTCAGAAGGAAGTGCAAAAGGCACATGCCGTGGATGAGAATTTTACAGTAGGAATTCTTATGACTCTGTTTCTTTTGTTACCAGGTTCATTTTGATGGCTGGAGCAGTTGCTATGACTACTGGATAGATGCAGACTCTCCAGATATTCACCCTGTAGGCTGGTGTTCCAAAACTGGACACCCTCTTCAAGCTCCACTAAGTAAGATACACATGACAATGTTTTCATTTTCTTTAATAATGTGCTTAAGTTTTTCTCTCCTCTTTCTCCATTTCTTTCTGTTTCTTCATGTATTTCTTCTCCTTTGATTGCTACCAGCACACATGCACGCACACACACAGAAAAGAATAATCCTGTTGCCTAAGTAATTAAGGTATACTGTTTTGAGTTTTGATTAGAAATAAACATGACCTTTTACATTTAGTGCTAATTTTTAGAAGGTAATTTGTGAGACTATTAAAATTTTAGTATCCTAATAGTGACCTGATACTGTAGCCTTGAAAAGTTAAAGTTATCATTGTCAGAAACTGGGAAAAGTGTAAAAAGGCCACCCTCTGCTTTGTGAAAATTCACAGTTCACACAATAAAGATTTAAATTCTGTTCAGTAAAAAAAATCATAGCGCACACACACACACAGAGAGAGAGAGAGAGAGAGAGAGAGAGAGAGAGAGAGAGAGAGAGAGAAATACCAGTTTTAAAGAATATATACCTCGTATGAGAAAATACGGGAGATAAATAATTAATTTTCTTCCCCTGTACTATGTGAGTAGGTTTATGTGAGCTATATGCAGATTGCAGAATGAGGGTACATAGCCATACATATGCATATTTCTAATTGAAGAATGTCTAAAGTAACAGAGTTGGAAGCAAGTGTTAGTTAAATAAACTACGGCACATAGTTTGTGCAGAAAACATAGTCATGAAGAATATCACTATTGTAAAATGTGGAAGACTAATCCAAAGCCAGATGAGACTATTTTAAATACCCCTTTGTGTTGTACAAATGGCAATTCTAAACTTGAGATAGCCGTGCATGGAAATGTTGGAGCCGTAGCTAGAGGACATTGATGGGCCCTGGTGGATGAGGTTGGAGAGTCTGATGTAGAAAAGTTGCTGATGTTGGTAACTGTTCCTGTCCATTCCAGCCCTGGCCACTTAGTTAGCTCAGGTGGCTCCAACATGGTGTTTATATTTCAGAGTCTAAGGTCTAGTGTTTGGAGTTTTCTCATCGAATATTCTCAAGCGGTTTTTTTTTTTTTAATTTGATAACAATTCTTTCAGATATCCCTATCAAGTCAGATTTAAATGTCTCTGTTGTCTGACATCTTAAAATAAGGTGAGATCAAAATTTGTCATCTCAGTAGTAGAGAAATATAAACCTAGTGACAGAAAGAACCATGAGAAATTATCTTTAAAATCAGAGATGTTAAAAAATTTTAGATTTTTACAAGAACTACTTGGTTTTCAATTTGTATATATAGAGAAAATTGTTCCAGAAATAGAGTATTTTTTCTCGGTCCTACTCTAATCATAAACATTTAAATTTTTAGCTTTCTGCTCACCTTGCTATATTTATCTTTTTTAACCTTCTCTCTTTATTATTTTTCTGTAGGTCCTGCAGAATTAATGGAGCCATCAGAAACCGGGGGATGTCCAACTCTAGGCTGCAAGGGGATTGGTCACTTTAAAAAATCGAGATACCTGGGCACTCAGAGGTACGAGTTTGCCACTACTTACATGGGGACTTTTGTGCATGGTTGAATGGAGGGTGGCTATCTAGGAAGGTGGAAGATGATTTCCTTCTATAAGAAACAGATGTGAGCTGATAAGAAATGCGGTTAATATTCAGAGCCACAAGAAATGTGGTTACCATGGAGACTGTAAAAAAATGAAGGCTAAATCTAGTTGAGTCTTCCTGAGAGTCATCCCCTGTTTAAAATAGATTTACTTAAGTCATTCGGTGTTTTTAGTTTTTTTGTTTGTTTGTTTGTTTGTGTTGTTGTTTTAGCTTGGCTGGTTTTACAGATCCATGACTTCTAAAATAATTACTTAGGGTTTCCTGTTAATGAAATGAGGACAGTCCCTGTTGAAATTATTTAGTGGAATATGATATGGCTGGGCAACTTTACAGTTTGACTAAGAGACATTACAGACTAGCAGTGAACATCACAAAACAATGCCACCAAATATAGAGATTTAATGGTCAGAAAAGTGATTTTTTCCCCCAATATTTTTCTTAATTATAAGTAACTTAAAAAAAATTACAATTGAAACTCGATGTTCAGGTGATTTGGGAATCTTCATAGACCTTTCCTGAAATAAATTCTCATAATTTAGTGGGATCCCTACAAGACAAAGCATCACCCATTTGAATATGTATTGAAATGATAATAATTTTAAGTGTAAGTTAGGAAACATGCTAATTGTATTGAGAAACCTATGTCTTATTTATCTAGTTTCTGTAGGATTTGAGTCTGGTTCTTGGAAATTATAGTTCAGTGAGACAGCTCAGTGGGGAAATGAGCTAAGCCTGGCAATCTGAGTTCCATCTGGAATCTGTGGTGGAAGGAGGCAGCTCCTCAAAGTTGTTCCCTGACCTCTTTCACATGTGCTATGATGCCCTCTCTGTAACATTAAAACACATTCAGAAATGTTGATACCTAATCCTCTAAGAAAGACTTAATAAGACTTGCAATATTGGTGTATTGTTTTCACCTGTGTGCAGTGAAGGCTCGGCATATCTCTGCATCCACAAATGTTGCAAATCTCCCTCCCCCACACACACACCTTTTTTTACATTCATTATGTTCCAGAATAAAAAGTGCACAGGTAGGTGGCGATTCTATTTGCAGATACCCAATTTTAAACCCTTGTGCCACTCATATGTCTGCAAACCAAAGCTAGAGCATTAATTTAAACTCTACTGAAGACATTGCACCATAGAAGTTATTAGCTGTGGCTCATGAAGGCAGGTGGAGGATCACTTTTCAGCTAATAGATCCATCCAAGCCAAGCGCAAGATGCAGCTCACGAGTGTGCAAACCTTGAGTGTTAAATTGGTTTCTTTTGAAGTTTTTTTGTTTTGTTTTGTTTTTGTTTTTTTCCGGCCAGAATGCGTAACATTTATCAAGCATTCGCCTACATTGTGTTAGTGATTGTTCTGTTGCTTAATGGGAATCAGCTGGCTTTGAGAGCGACACTCAAGTAAAGGAACTGTTCTCTTCCCACAAGCTGTGGTGAGCCCAGTGTTGTGTTCCATAGGGGTACTAACTTGTCTTCTCTAGCCACTGTTGAGGGGAGCTGAAGGGTCTGCTCTTGACCTTTGTGGCCTCACCAATCCTGACAACACTGCTTGTGTCTGGGACCCACACTGAGCATCTCCACTCACACTATGTTATTTTAAGTATAAGATACAAAATCAGCTCCGTGATGTTCATTAGACCAAAGGCAGTTTCCTCAAATTGAGAGAAAAGAACTAAGACATTTTTTAATCGGGTAAACACCGACATTGTTAGGACACACTTGGCTATGTAGAATTTTTGTTAGCTCTGGAATGAAACCCACCGTACAACACTGCATATGTCTCCAGAGATGCGAATGCCACACCATGCGCATAGATGCCTTGGCAGCTCCTTAGGTCCAAGTGGGAAAGTTTGCAGCAGCCAAGTCTCTAGTGACAACCACGTCACATCACCTAACTGCTTGCCATGATGACCTTTATCCTCAGGCTCCTCCAGCCCAGCTGCTCCCACGGGTGAGTGGTTGTCTTTGGAGAGTTTCTTGATGGATTGGATAGGACAGGCGGTAGTGTGCTTGTTACTAGAAGGGGTAAATTTTGGGAAGATTCAGAGACTAAACTTAGAGTAATTGGAACCGTGCTAAAGAACTGCTTGTTTTCTTGAAGGAGTGACAGAAGATAGTTTATGACTGAAAAAACAAGGCTTGACCAAAAGTGATTTTTCTTGTGCGTGCAGGGCACAGCTGCTGGGATCTTTGCTGTGCGGGGTTGGTGGGCTGGGTCTCTGTACAGAAGAAGGAGACTATGAGGACCAGTGGCATGGTCCAGGTTGTGCTGCTCACCCTTCTCAGCCTGTGCAGAGTTTCTACACTCCTGTGCAGTCTGTGTATTTTGTAGTGCTCCACACTGTTTTCTTGGCAGGACATTAATCCTTGGCGGGCCCAGCCTGTTTTTCCATCTCATCAGTACACTTGTGGATTAGCTTGCTGCACAGGACATACTTCTCTGAAAGGTTCATTTCACTGGCAATTATTCCTGTCTTTGCTGAGAATGCTGTGCTTAGGAAAACATAATGAGGAAATTCTCTTTGGATTAATTTACTGAGAAACTGGATAAATCAAAACATACATTCCTTACGTAGATAACAAAGAAAGTTGCTCCTTCAGTAAGGATAGTTTTATGAGCACATAAGCAAAAGACTGCAGTTTGGCTATCATTTGCTTGTGACTCTCTTCAAAGATTACAAATTGTGTTTGATCTAAGAAACATTAGAAGCAGAGTATGTATGCATTTGCTGACATGGTTTGAGGATACAGCCTTTTTTTTTTTTTAATATGAAATACGATTAGTGAGAGTTGGATGTGTGGTGTGGTATTCTCATCTCTAGAGATATTCCATAGCAAGCTTGCTTAACCCTGACTCTTCAGAAGAAAAGGTTAAGAGAGCTGAAGTTACATAAAAGTAGATATTCTACATATGTATTACCTCCAGAACTACATCTTTGATATATAAAGTCTGCTCTTTTAGAAATTAAGCAAGAAAACATTTATTTTCCCCTGTCTCTAAAGAATGTGTTTGAAATCCATGGAGTGTTTTGCAAATTAATAGCCATGGATGCACATCTGAAAACTGCTTCTCATTCAGCATCCATCAGCCTAGCTCTCATGTACTGCTGAGTGTCTGCTTTGGGTCAACTGGCTTTGGTGGCTGTACAGAAGAGGGGTCCTACACCTAAGGGGGTAGGATTAAAACATTAGCTATTTTCCAATGGAGTAGAATCCACTCAAATATGTTTTTCATATCACTGTTTATTTTTGCTGATTTTTTTTCCCTTACACAATGGAGGTAGATACCTCATATGTAAGGTCATAATATTGTATAGGATGTATTTGACCTACTCTATCACAGCCACTGTTCTCAGGCTATGTGTATGACCACACTTAATCCTCTCAGCAAGTCTATGAGTTTGGGTACCACTTAGAGATAATGAGGAAAAGTTGGAACAGTTGAGTAAATGCCCTGGATGGGATACTGATAGAAGCAGAACTCAGTCCAGCCCAGAAAGGCCTTTCTATCTGTCCCTCCATCAAGCCCCTGTACAGAACAGTCACCTGATACAGGCTGTCCTGAGTGCTTGTCAGTATTGTGTGTGAGAGAAACTATGTGGATGCTTAAATTGGATGTGTTGCCTGGTTGTTTGAGTATGGATAGTTACAACTAAGATTTTTAGTATGGCGGTGGATAGCAGAGGACAATGTAGACTCTTTACTTACAAAGAACCTCCTGAGAGGCTCTGGAAGCAAATATTTGTCAAATGGTTGGTGTACAATAATTTGCTAATATTTGTATCATAATAAAGTCATTTTAGAGAAGGATCCCACAGGATTTGTACTGTTCTTTCCTGAAAGGACTGCATTTGGATGACTAATTGGAGGGGGGAAAAGAGTAAAGGAGGGAAGAGGGAGGACAGGAAGGAAGAAAGGAAGGGAGGGACAGAGGGAAGGAGGAAGGAAGGGAGAAAGAGAAAGAGAATGATCATGAGAGAAAACAAAGACCCGTGATGGAACGCAAACACACTGTAATGAATCAAACCTTACTTAAATTTAGTTGCTAAAAACAGTATGTGAGAAATTAAAAATTTTAATTGTAAAGCCAATGGGAACCTGTTCTTCCCATAGAAGCTAATAAAGCCTGATGAGTTTTCAGAGTTTATGTAGAATTTTAAAAGTTACTAAATTGGAATTGCACCCACATTGGGTGGCTCACAACTGCCTATAACTGCAGCACCAGGAAGGTTCATGCCTCTAGTCTCTGTAGACACCTGTACTCACATGTACACACACACACACACACACACACACACACACACACACACACACACACGCACAAACTTTAAAAGAAACATTGAACTCACAGTTATCACGGTGATACAAATCTTCCATCTCTTTTGTTCTTTTAAACAACAGACATGGTAGTGATCTCAAGTCCTGGAAAGCATGCTTCATTAGAGTTCCACTGTAATTCATTCCCCATGGCTAGATAATGGGAGACCGGGTAGAGAAAAACTTAAATCTGTAGCTGGCTTGCCTTGAAAGGAAGCAGGCAAGCCTTAGGATCTTGAAACAGTATTTCACTTTTCTCTGCCAGTGTCTTCATTTGTAACGTAGGTGATGATGGCATTCATAGGAGTGGTATGATAAAAGAATTAATTCATGTGAAGGCCTGGGAACCCTGCCTAGCACAGAGAAAGTTGCAAATGCGTAGAGCTGTGTGCAGTGCAAGAGTGGGCAGCTGCAGCTCTTTGATGATACTTTCAGATCAATGTCATTTTCATGGATTAGGAATAAGGAAATTCTTCCCGTAATATAGGCTAATATTTACTCATATTGGGTAGCAGTTAAACAAGAATCAGTGCTTATGAACACACTCCACCAAGAACTGTGTGACACTCTACAAGGCTTTGAAGCCTCATTCTTTTGTAGCTGTCAAATGAGCGCTCTTGGAATCTGCCTCCATAGTGGTAAGGATGAATGCTAAGCAAGGAGATTGTTCACCTGGATAAGGCATGCTCCTTTTGGTTGGCGTCATTATTTCAAAATGAATACACCCTCAGACACTTGGCATGGATGAGGTGAAGGAACACTTTGCGAGGCACCTCGGTTCTACCTGAAACATTTTTCATCTGCCATTGCTGTAGTGCTCCGATATGTTTCCTCACATCCCCTTTCGCCATGACCTCCAACTTCAGGGTCTAGCTGGCATTCCGCTCTACCCTGTGCAGGTGTAAGAATGAAGGTTCCTCGGGGACCAAAGGAAGAGAGAGGCTTCTTATACATCTGTAGCTGACCATCACATGGAGCCGGCCCTTGGTAGGGCAGATTTCCTCGCTCATTCGGGCATTTCTTCAGAAGGCCAGGATTGAGAGGTTGAAAAAAACTAGGGCAACCTGTTTCCAAAAGGAAAGGGAAAAAACAAAAACAAAAAATCAGAGAAACAAAACAAACAGGCATTTAGACAGCAGTCTCCTGACCAGCATCTTGCCTTTCTCTGGACTATCCCCAAGTTTTTCATTGAGTCAATAATAGAAGTAAAGGGATGTTTCCATAGAGCTCGAACACAATTGTTTGCTTCATAACTGGTGTTTCACTGGGGACCCAGGTCATCCAAAATTGTTGCATGGCTTCCAATTGTGTGAAGCTGGTGGTGTGTCCTTCAGCCCTGATGCCATCCCAAGTAAATGCACACACTGTGTTCCCTGCTTGTTAAGCTAGTGAAGCTGAACTGTATGTATGCTGCTGCTGGATTAGCACAATACTGTCTGTCAAAAGAATCCAAAACTGTATCTTTGGATTTTTCTTTTTTGCCCCATAATTGAGGTGCATAAATTCAATGAAAAGCATGCACTAGAAAGAACAGTGCATAGCATCAGAGATGACTGGGATCTAAGGCTGAACTAACTTGATTCCTTGGTCAGAGCAGAGACTCGAGAGCTTGGGAGGAGCTGGTTATATGTAATTTTTGATGGTTGTAGGGAGATTCAGTGAAGATGATAAGTTGTGAGGAGAGCCTCGGACATCTGAATAGGACTTCAGTAGACATTTGTTCCCTGACTGAAGTAGTACTCCTGTTATTGAATGAGTAGACTCATCTTGCTGAGCTATTTCATTGCTGTGTGACCTCAGGCAGGCAGCACTTTTATTTAAATCTCTAATAATAATCTTCCCACAATTATTGGTTTGCTCCAAATTTACTGCCCACTAGTCATTCTTATCTCAGAAAGAAAGGGAGGAAGGGAAAGGAGGGAGGAAGGAGGAAGGGAGGAAGGAGGGAGGGAAGGAGGAAGGGTGTCTCTTTTGCCTCAAGTTCTTGAAACTACAAACCAACAAGCCATTCTGGATCCCTGTAGATCACAAACTGTCTCTCAGTCTGCAGGGCATTGCGGGGTGTTAAGAGATGCTGACAGACCCCTAACCTTCCCTGCACTTCCATCCCACACACCCAAATCAATCTCTGTCACTTCCCATGTTTAGAGATTTCCCAGATTCTTCAAACTGAACCCCAAATAAAACTTGGGACTGCTGACTGTGGTCTAGTGAGCCATGCATGACAGTACGTCTCCCTGCATGTCCTGCTTCCTGTCATCTCCACATCTCACCAAGCTAGCCTCGCTGTCCCTCCCATGTGCTGCAATGCTTTCTCCAAAGGGTGGGGGAGTAGACATGAGCAATTTGGTCCTGACCTTTAGGAATCCTCGCCGCCCACCAGAGCATCTTCATGTCCTCTCTAATGTCACGCTCTTTTACTTCTTTACAGAAGCCCTTCCAGTGCAAAGTTACATGACTTCTTTGTGTGATTAGGCATTGCCCATCTTTCCCTTTTCACAGGGGTCACCTAAGACATTTACATTATATATATATATATATGTGTGTGTATATATATATATATATGTATATATATATATACATTATGATTCATAACAGTAGCAAAGGTACAGTTATGAAGTGCAATGAAAATAATGTTATGGTTGCGGGGTCACCACAACATGAGGAAGGCTGAGAACCACTGCCCTGGACTATCACTCACTGAGGCCAGAATTTTCACTCCCTCGCTTTTTATTGTGCTCCCAATGCTAGAAAGATGGTTAACACAATAGATAATTAAAGACTGAAGTTGCTTAACCATTTTAAAACCTATTGCATCATATGGTCTTTTTTATGGGGTGTTGGAAAGATTAAAGTAGTGTGTATAGACACAGCACAGTGCTTAATATATCATATGAGCTCCATAAAGATTTCTATCTATTGTGTTTTGGGTATTTTTTGTTTGTTGTTGTTGGACAGGCATTATATAAATGTATGTCAGTGTGTTACTACTTTTGCTTAAAGTACAGATGTAGAGCAGTGTGTACCTACTAAGGTTTGCATTTTTGCTTACTAGATATCTAAGATGAACTTGATGTCACTCCTAGAGTAACTAGGGAGCATTTCAGGTGACTTTCTTCTTTTCCCAGGAGGGTGTCTCTGCTTTTCTTGGTAGAAAACACATATGCACTGTTTCAAAAAGTTCCCTTGAGTGATTGCTAATATTCTATCATAGGAAGCTAAAGAAAAGAACACACGACACGACACCAATATAATGTATTTAATGGCCAAACAGTTTCCAGACTTAAGAAAGCCTCTCAAAGCAGAGGGGCAAGATGCATAGTCACCTGGAGAACTTGGTATATATTAGAAGCCTGTTATCCAGATGTTCTAGACACTGGAATGCTTAGGGCCCAGACCAGCCAAGTTAACACTCAGTGACCTCAATTTCCTCTGCCCTGGTAACAGGAGTTATCCCACATGGGACCTCAGAGTATAACCTCGAAGGGCAGATAGGAAAAGTTGGCCTGTGACCCCTTTTCATACCAGGGTTAGAACTGGTTCCAAAGCATTTCTGTGTTCTCTAAGAAATCAGCTGTAACTACAGCCCCGGAGTTCGTAGTATTCCCTGGGGACACTGAAAGTTACCAAATGTGATAGGGAACATTAAATAGGTATATGCATGTACCAAATGTGGGTATTGTGGCTGATTATTCCCAGACATATGCATAGGCCTTACCCATAAAAAGTACCAAAGGAATCCTCTGACTGTTGCTCAGTCCAGAGGCTGCAGCAGAATGCGCCTAGTACAGGTATGTTCACTAATGGAATAAACTTAAATTATCTGTAAAGAGATATTTTACAGCTATATGTCTAGTCACACATTTACACACATGCATATCTAACGTACTTGGTTCAATTTTGGAATCTTTATTCACTAGCCTACAATTGTAATTGTGGAATTATGTTCTAATGGGAGTGTGCTTTTCTTTTGCTCTGTTAGTGGTGCCAACTGCCCCTATTCAGAAATCAACTTGAATAAAGACCGAATTTTTCCAGACCGCCTAAGTGGTGAGATGCCGCCATCTAGTCCATCGTTTCCGAGAAGTAAAAGGACAGATACAAGTGAAAGCTCATCGTCTGCTGAAACCAGGTACTCAGAGTGATGATGCTTACGTTGTCCAGGAGCACTCTCATTGGACAGATTGTCCTCTTGCATGCTTTACAGTCTATGGCAATGTTTTCCTGTGGATTGTTAGAAATGCACATGATTTCGCTAAGTTGGTGTGCACTCCCAGAATGCTAGCACTGGGGAGGTAGAGATATGAAAGCCACGACATAGTTTAAGGCCAACCTAATCTACGTGAGACCCTGCCTCAAAAACAAAACAGTACTTCAGTTACTGTGAAGCGACAGTGGGTATCCATTCTTGGAAAGGTCACATCGTTAGTCCTAATGTATTTGACCAAGAGGTCAAAGAGCCTTCCATCTCTCTAAGACCCTTAAGCCTTTAACTGAATTTGGCTGTGATGACATGAACCAAGCCACTGCAAGGCTGAAGCAGGAGAATTGCTTAGTTCAAGATCAGTCTCAGCAACATAGTGGGATTTCATGACAAATAAGTATGTAAACCAAGTCATTGCTGAGTTGAGAGACTCAGTCCTGGAAACTGTGTCTAGAGGAAGTAGAAGAGGCTCTACTTTTCCCTGATGTGTTTCCTCTTGTAAGAAAACTGTGAAGCTGTTAAAAAAACAAAACAAAAAACTCAGTAGTGTTACGTTTTGAGTCATGTGTGTACATTATGATAATTTCAATGTGTCTTCTTTGATGTGAGGGAGATGGCCAGAGGCACTATGTCTAATTCTCAGACCACAGTGATGTACTTCAGGTTGGGTTATTCAGGAGTTAATGGTGGGAGAATTCACTCTTTGAGGTGTAGACAGGACTTGATCCTTCTTGGAAGCCCTGAAAGCCATGTTTTGGAGAGTTCAGAGTTTTTTCTTAATTTGCATTTCTATTGCTGTAATAAAACATCATAGATCAAAATCAACTAGAGGACAAAGAGGTAAATTTATTTCATCAGTGAGGGAAGTAAAGGCAGGAACTCCAAACAGGGCCAGACCAGATAGTCAGGGGCTGATGCCAAGGCCATCAAAGAATGAGGAATGATGCTTATTGGCTTGCTCCCAGGACCACTAGCCCTTGGGATGGCACCACTCACAGGGAGCTGGGCTCTCCCACACCTATTATTCAAGAAAATTCACCACAGGCTTGCCCACAGTGAGGTTCCCCTGTCCCCAAATGACTTACTTGTGACATAAAACTAGTCAACAAAAGAACTGTAGACTGTTCAAAATCCTTTCTGTTTTAATTGCATCTTCTCAATTGTCCCTTCTGAATCAGCATTGGCCAAAGTCCTGGTTTTAATATGTAAGGCATGAGAAAGAGATACAATGTAATGCTCATAACTAGTTGTATAGGATTCCTTATTTCTTCTAGTTTCTTCCCAGATAACCAAGAAACAGTAATTCCATATTGAATCAAAAATATACAAAGCGATTGTAAAATAATAACGATTATGAGGGACTGGGGAGATGATTTAGTGTATAAAGTGTATTCCATGCTGCGGAAGCATGAAGAACTGAGTTTGGAGCCCCGGCATTCATGTAAAAGCCAGACACCAGTACATACATAACTTCAGTGCTAGGAGGTGGTGACAGGTAGATCCTGTGTGCTCCCTGATCAGCCAATCTAGCAGACATAGCAAACTCCAAGTTCAATGAGAGGCCCTGTCTAAAAACTAAAATAGTGATGGAGATGAGAACCAGTGTCTACCTCTGGCTTCTACAAGTGCACACACGTGTCAGAAAACCCTGCCTCAGACACATGCATGCACACACACTCACACACCACTGCCACCACACATACACATGCAGTTTTAAAAAAGATTATGAGAACTATGAGCTTTCTGCTTAATTAAAACTTTAATTCACTGGAATGTAAGTGTAGTAAGTAATCTAGCATTCATTCAAAGCTTATACAATGCCTGACAGGCAAATTTAAAAAAAAAAAATTTCTAAAAATAAATATACAAGAATATTTTACAAAACAGATTTAGTGATAATTTATTGGTGTCCTACCAGAGCTTATAGAAGGATAGTTATTGTTCTAGAAACTTTCTCACATGTTACTTGCTTTAGTAAATAGTGATGAAAACCTTTTTGATAGACCAATGAAGGGCATCAAAACACTGGATATAAAAAGTTGATGAACTAAACATTCTGAGGCTTGACTCTCCGCCCAGCTGTTCTCTGGGCTCTGGACTCTGGGCTCCTTCCTCCATGGAAAGTGATGGAACAGGAGAAAGCAAAGGACACTCCAGCTTGTGTACTGGCTTCTCTGCATACAATGCATGTGACCTTCGATTTCACTTGTCTCTTTGATTCTCATTGTTGAGTGAGGGTGATAAAAGTGAAAAGTGTAATTGAAAAGCTATTCATGTGATCACTAGTAAGCCCTAAGCCCTTATTTTGTAGGTAGAGTTTCTCTGTGTCCCAGCATTTGCTCCCAAATAACCACACAGAGACTTATTAATTATAAATTCCAGGCCCATAGCTTACGTTTGTCTCCAGCCATCTCTTACAACTGATATTAGCCCATTTCTATTAATCTGTGGGCTGCCCCGAGGCTTATTTGCCTCATCTATGAACTTCCCATGTTTCTTGTATGGCATCTGGCTCTCAAAGACTCCTTAGACTCTTGCCCTTCTACTTCCCAGCATTCTCTCTGCCCTGAAAATTGGCCAATCAGCTTTTTATGAACAATGAGACCAACACGTTTTCACAGTGTACAGAAGGGTTATTCCACAGCACATATTGAATGGTAGTTTTTATGAGTGTTTCTGTCCTTGTTTACTTGTTTGTGTCATAGGCCTGGGTAAGCATCCCTTTTCCAAAACTCTTGTGACCAGAATCTTTCAAATTTGGGATTTTAAAAAAATGCTGCATTTGCCTAAACTTTATAAGTTGAGCATTCCTAATCTGAAATGCTCCAAGAAACACTCAAAGAATTCCTGCTTTGGGCACATTTTAGATTTGGGGATTAGAAATATTCAACTCCAAAATATTTTTTAAAAGAAAATAAAATATTCAACCCATAGTTCCTAAGAATAAGAGTACAGCTAGTCAATTTCTGTAATATTCCTGGGCTATGTGGAATACATTGTTCAAATAGGATGATTGTCATAATGTTCACATTCTCTTCCTGTGACCTTTGCCCACCTCACATGTTTAGCAAGTTTCCTGTGTATCAGTTTCTAATTTGTTAAAATTTAGCTGCCACTCTGTTCTTCTTAGATAATGTGCACTCCCAGAGGCAAGCTGTAAGATGGATTGGTTCCAAGTGGCTTATTTGTGAGGTGAAGAAGGCATCGGTGAGGGACTGGGCGTGAAGCAGAAGGGAAGGCAATCAGAAACAGCTTACCTGTCACACCAGTTACTGCAGCAGGCAACACAGCACAGACCTGGGAATATTCTGTGAAAAGTGAAACCGCACATTTCAGAGGCTGCCTTCGGTAGGGGTAGGGCAATAGAACTATTCACACACCAGTTTCCTTTGGAGTCCTCTAGATGAAGCAAATGAGCATCAGGCCTTTGTGTGCCAAAGAGGCCTATGGCAGCAGTGCCCAAACTATTGCGTGTCAGATGCCCTGTAGTGTCCTTAAAGTTTAGGTTTGGGGCCTCCACCAACCCACCAGAACCTTCTAGGCTAGGGCCTTGAAGTCTCAGTTTTAAAAGTTCTTCTAAAACTTTCAGTGACCTCCTGCTACTTGGTGTTGGACCTTAGTTCCCAATGCATCTCACATAGAGTCCTTCATTCCCTCTAACCTTGCTAGACTCTTTCCTCAAGCAGATATTTCAGACATCCTTCTCTTTGTCGAGATAAAGAATCTCTGTTCATTCAAGCCACCATCCTGACCTCCAGGCTTTTGCTGACTCTCAGGCCTGTGGATCAGGCCATGATGTGTGTCCACATCTTCTTACACTACCTTTGAAGACTTCCTTAGAGTCTTTGCTTTGCTTTATAAGCTCTGTCATGGTAGAAGCCATGTCTATCTTCCTTTTCCTCAGCATGGAACATGCGTGGCATCCCTAGGATGTAGACATTTCCAATCTCCCTTTTCAAAGGAGAAATGCCAGGCATTATGACCCAAGAGACAGTCGTTATGTATTTTTCTCTTTATTTACTTGAAAGTCCTACATTTTCAACTTTGTGATATTGCCACACCAGATGTTCAAGCAGCCATTACTAAGTGATGATGTAGAGTCTCCAAATACATACTCACACTCTTGTATATTAGGTTGAGACTTTCTTATTTGTTGGTTACCTTCCTGACCTACCTAGATTAGTAAAGAAACTACATGAACATTAACATTTATTTGGCAAACCAAGGAAAGAGGTAAACCTGCCTGATAGTGATGCGAGAAAAAGGTATAGGGACTGCATCCTAAAGCTTTTTTATACCTGGGATTCAGAGTAGCCTCATCTTCTTATTGGGTTCTGCATGCTTGGACCTATTTTCTGGTCAAATGTGTGTGAACAATTCCTAGAGCATTCTAGGTAGAAATGAGGGTATTCATGCGGTCCTTTTCCATCTATAACCTCATCCCGTCGGCCACAAGTTTAGTGAGCATCTGCTGGGCCAAGTGCTTGCAGTGAGGTAAGGTCCCCACTTTGGATAGGGAAGTTCATCACTACCCTCTCATTGCCCCTGGCTGTAAGATGGCAGCTCTTAAAAAAAGATGGCAGCTCTTCCTGGGGATGATCTTTACATCTCCACATGTCTCCATCTGAATAAAAGAATATGTGTATGTATTTCTCTGTGTGTTTTAATAAAACTTGGGTCTGGAGCTTTGATTTGCATGGTATCA
Source organism: Phodopus roborovskii (assembly GCF_943737965.1). Classification (NCBI taxonomy): domain Eukaryota; kingdom Metazoa; phylum Chordata; class Mammalia; order Rodentia; family Cricetidae; genus Phodopus; species Phodopus roborovskii. The sequence continues at coordinate 8,147,801 of NW_026125397.1, read as the reverse complement.
TCTAGGATGCATATGTAGAATGTGGCTTTTGACTCAGGAAATGGGAGGTAGTACATCCCAGGAATCCCTCTGCTTGACAAACACTCCCGTGTTACAGGAGCAAGTGGTCTCTGTGTTAGACTTTGGGGATAACTATTGCTTGTAAGCACCACTGGAAGGGAACATAAGGTTTCCTTTCACATAGTCTTATCCTCATCAAGTCTGTCTACAGCTAAATTAGACACTATCTCTATTAAAGAATCGCTTAGTATTTTAAGCCCCGCACTGTCTAAACCTGCGTAGATTTAACCACAGAAGCACAGTAAAGCATCTTTATAATGCCTGGCAATCACTTGTATTACCTTGTAAGGCAAGTGCCCACTGCTAAACTTAATTTAATGAAACAATTCAGTCTGGACAGTTCATTATAGGCTCTTAAAATGCCTTTTCAGTTGTAGGACCAGTGCTTCTATTCTGAGAATGACATAGTGCTTGGTATAAGAATTGCTGCCATCAATCTGATTTAGCTGTTTCACATGAATTCAATTTTTCCAGTCATAGCAAGAACCTATCTATACCCTATTAAACAGATAGGAAAATGAGCTAATATAAAGTATGATGGTGTGTGTGTTGCTAAATGATTGCACCAAGCAGAGTAGAGTTAATTAAAGTCAACTCATAAATGATTACAAAAGTTACCCAGGAGTCTTGGGGAACTCGGGTTTTCTGGTCTTGGGGTGGGGGTGGGGCTGCTGTAATCTAGAATCATTTCTCTGAGCATGCATTTCCCGGCTTGCAGAGCCTCCCTCCTCCTGTCAGTGGGCTTCCAGGTACACAGTAGGATCTCTGCAAGTGTTCAGGTCTCCCAGATTTTGGGGGTCTGAGTCTGGCCTGTGCAGCTACTGTGTACACCAGGGAGAAGCTCTGTTTGAGTGAAAACACTCACCATTCTGGCACCAACCACTGCGATGCCAAGGCAACCATGGAAAGTGTAAGAAAAAGATGAGTGTTGTTGCTAGATGCTGTGAAGTTATCAGAACAATATTGTAGCAGGTCTTATTTTATCTCTTGAATATCGCTAATTCCTACTCAAGAGACATTTCCATTTGGAACAAAAGAAGTGGCCTCTGTTATTTTCCACAGCGGGCCGGATCTGGGGACTGTGCCTCCTATGAGAGTGCACCTGCCTGAGTAGAACTACCTTTTCAGGGGTGGGAGGGGGGAACTGACTAATTAATTGCTGGGTGCTTTTTTTTTTTTTCTGGAGGCCTTTTCTTTGGTATCTTGATGACACCCATTAGATGTACTTGCTGTATTCCTTTTATTATGTTCCCTCGATGACATATGTTCATATGTTAATGACAATTTTATAGGATTATCAGTCCGAGTACTTCAATTCTTTTTGTTATTACAGAAAGAATAAGCCTCTTCTCAATCTCACTTATGGAGCTGTGCTTAATTAAAACTCTTGCTAAACTACTTATTACCAAAGGAACTTAACTTTAAAAATCCCTTGTTCCGGTGTGGACCCATAGGCATACAAAGACACTGTTTCAGCCAGCACCTGTTCTGGAGCCCTTTGAAGAGACACACTCCTTGTCCTGAGGCTTGTCAGATGTCTACATTTGTAGACATGTTGAGGGCAGGTGGAGATTCTTGGCCTTTAGTATTTTATGGATGAATGGTCTCAGCTGAAATTTTTTTTAAAACATGCTAGTGAGTCATACAAAGAGGTGACCTTTTGGCATTCAATACAGTGACCCCCTCCTACAGTTTTTTTGATGCTTCACCCTTAGGCAATGTCTCCATGTGCATTTTATGCCCTTCTGCCTCTTCCCATGCTGGGCTCAGAGAAGTGGCTAAAATGAACACATCCCTGAATAGACGCAAAATAACTATTGTTTAATATTTCCTCAATGTCACTCTCGATAGACTGGGGCTGGCTTAAACATAACTGGTCAGGAATCGTTTTTAAGTGCAACACCAACCCCAGCAGGCAATGAGCTGTGAGCCTTCAGATGCCACCGGTGCTCCTAGGCACTTGCTCTTCCCGGGTTTGTCGCCCTAATATTTACCACAGGCGTAATTCATGCAAGAGAGTAAGATGCTCAAAATGTGACACATAATTACAGAGAAAGAGATGGCTGACTCGCAAAAAACTCCTACTTCACCAGCTAAGCAACTTCTGTGGTCTTAATTAAAGCCACCGAGTGGGTTTTCTTGAGTAAGCTTTTGCTGTGCAGTTTAAGCTAAAGAAATATGATAAACATCTACTTGAAAAGTCTAAAATCCCGAGAGGACTTGCGCAGTCAGGTCACTCTATGGGTTTCTTCTTTCTATGCTTCCCATTCCACCCTTGGTGCTGGAGAAGGTGGGCCACCTTCCCAGCCTGTCTTTATTGTTTGTTTCTAAGCTATGTCAACCCTGGGGTGCTTTCTAAATATGTTCCATTCCTTCTTCAAGTCATCACATCAGGATTGAGTATCCCTATCCCGTCAATGTTGCAACTGAGAATTCGGCCAGTTAGTGACTTGCTGCTGGTGTCTATACGGAGGTAGTTAGTGGTAGAACTGAGATGTGCCGTGGGTTTTCTTCCCACCAAAGCCACACTTCAAACCACAGCTCATGCTTTCTTGAGATTGCTGGCACAAGTGAGGAATGATCAAAGCGACTGAGTCAAAAAGTCTCTGTGCTAAGTGACATTGGAATGTCAAAGTACAGCATAAAATATCTGTTGTTATCCGTCAAGAGCTTATCTTGTCCTTGACTACAGAAAATAGTGCGTTACACAGAATTTTCAAATTGTGGTATGCTCACATTTCGTGTGTCCCTGGCCTGCCATTAGAGGATGGGGATGACAATCCCTTGGTCCTCTTTCCCTGCCACAGCCTGCCACAAGTCCCCACCTGTCTCTGAGCTAGTGTGTCAGGCATCCCTCCCCTCCCCTCATCTGCCCACCCCGTGCCATGGAAGTGTGCACAAAGAAGGATTTCATCTGGTGTACAGGAAGAAACCTATAGAGTAGCATTAATTGGGATAAGGAGATTCCTCACCTCACAGAGGAGAGGAATAATGGTTCCCCAATTAAGAAAACTTTTTTTTTTATTTTAAATAAAATGTAAGATAATTAAGAACGTGTAGACAGATTCTTCATTCCCAGCTTTCTCTGGGAAGGGCAATTTGAGAGTAAGTGTGACAGGAAGCATACCCTTTACCACCCTGGAACAGGGGTGTGCACTTTATTTTTGGAGAAACCCTGTGTAAGCATTAATGAGTATTGGTTCCAATTATAGGTTCTTGGTTTTATACTTGTTCTTGTAATCGTGGACTTGATGTTTTTATGTTTTGGTGTATAGAATACCAGACCTTGTACCGGGGAGTGTCCAACCTGCCAAGCAGTCAGCCCATGTTTGCCTTGCAGAATATACGTTCTTAGGAATGCTGACTGACCCCGTCCATTCTTAGGGATGCTGACTGACCCCGTCCGTTCTTAGGGATGCTGACTGACCCCATCCATTCTTAGGGATGCTGACTGACGCTGTCCGTGTGTCTGGAGGAGCTGTTAGGGTCTGTTCACCTCCATGGTTTTATTTGCCATGTGCTTCATGGCGTCTGTTCTCATAGACTGGAGCTTGGCCCCTTCCACCTCCCACTCTCCAGCTAAAGGAAACAGTTTGTGGAACAGGAGAGAGCCTGTCATGTTTCCATAAAGAAAAAAGTAATAACAGTTTGCTTTTTTTTTTTTTTTTTTTTTTTTTTTGAATACATTTTTGGCTGATGGGGGTATAAAGGAACATTTTGACTCCAAAATCTTACTTTCCTTTTCTACATTTCAAGACATAAACAACTGACATTGTTTTTGGACATAGACTACAAAGAGTTTTTATTGTTTAAGTCCTTTTGGTGTGTGTGTGTTTGTGTGTATGTGTGTGTGCTTGTGTTTTGAGACAGAGTTTCTCTGTAGCCCTGGCTACCCTGGAATTCACTCTGTAAACCAAGCTGACCTCAAAGATCCACCTGCCTCTACCTCCTAAGTGCTAAGACTAAAGATGTTGCACATCTTAACACAATTTACTTTGAAGAGTGATTATGCTTTATTACAATATGTGGATATTTCTGAGAAATATTAATTTAAAATTATTTCACAAGAGTGTGTGTTTTTCTAATGATATTAACATGGCTACCAACAAACTACTTCTTTCCACATTAGTCACGATATTGGAGTTTGTAGACGCAATGTTACTTCTGGCTTAGTGCAAATAGGTCTATAAATTTGCAAGCCAGTTTAGCATGTAGCAAGTTGTTTCTGACACACTGCAATTAGAAAGTATGACTTCGTTAGATCTTTTGTTTTGCAGGTGTTTTATTTTTGTTTTGCTTTGTTTTATATTTTGTTTGGTGGTAACAGGGATTATAGTACTTGCACGTGCCAGCCAAGCAACCCTGGCCAAGGTGTATTTATAGTCTTCTTTGAGTTTTTATGTGTTGTTTGGGTTTTTTGTTTTGTTTTGCTTTGTTTTTAATTTGGGGGTTAGGGTCTCACAAAGTGGGCCCAGGCTGGCTTTGAACACACACTACAATGTAAACCTCTTGCCTTGGCCTCCTGAGTAGCTAGGATTACAGGTTTATGTAATCAGGGTTGCCTGTTCTACTGTTTCCATGGAGAAAAGGTGATTTTTTTTTTTTTTCCTGACAACACCTCAGGTAATGCTTGTCTGCCATCAGTTCTCAAGTGTGGAGTAAACCTCTAGCTGCTGAATTGGCACTGCACTAGATTAAACAAGGGTGCTCTGAAGGGGCGCGGATTCCTCAGAGCCCTCATTCGGCGCTCCCTGGATGTCCTGGGGAAATGTTTGCATTGCATATAGTTGCCTCCTCCTTTCCAAACAGTGCTCCTCTTTAGCAGTTACAGGGTGTCTAAGCTGGAAGGAAGCTCAGGTTCAAACCAGACTTCACGTGCACGCTTGAAAATAGTATTTCTAAGATGTGGAATGTTTATTACATGCATCTTATAGTTTCATTATATCACTACCTTATGGTTTCAACTAGAGAGTACATGCCTTTGGAATTAAAAGTAAGAATGTTAAATTAATGTGTTTAATTGTATTTGCTTTGTTCTTGGTTGGACCTTAAGAGTATAGCCTGGGTCAGAATATTATATACATTGAAGAATATGTTTTAGTAGGACCTTCAGAATAGACGGCATTAGACTGAAAAATGTTAAGTCCCATATATTTCTGTTTTTTAAAAGTATATCATTTTATTTTAAAAGAACCAGTTTTTGTCCTAATTTCTGTGTCAGAGTTCTAAATGCAAGTTTTAATAAATTGTTTGCATTTTTAGACTATCCAAGGCCTGTTTATTTCGGAATTAATCTACTCTTGCTTTAAAAAAGGTGAATTCGCTTCAGTGGAATTGACCTGGTCAGGGCAGGAAAAGCTTCCTAGAGATGGGGTATACACCAGTGGCCAGTCTCAGCTTTAACCCTAGTCTTGGGGCTGAGAAATAGCAAGAGATTTGATCTCATGATGCAGACTTTAGAAAAAGTTTAGTTCTTTGAGTCTTACCAAAGAGTACACGTATTCTTCTTGTTATTACTTCTGAAGGTATATTCCAAGCTGTAGTTGGAATTTTCAGTAAGCATATCTTCCAGAATAGTTCATCTTCATAGCATTGTTACCAGTAAAATTCTTTCTGACCAGCAGCCACTGAGGAAGAAAGTGAGCACTTACGGGTGTCATTGGTGTTAGCTGCTTTGTGGTGGAATTTCATCCTTTAACATTTAGTGGTACTATCCATTATTACATTAAGGAAAAACAGTTGCTAAGATGCAGTTCTGAAATGCTTTAAAATTCTTCTGTTACAAAATACTGAGATAGCTGTTTTTCTCAGGGAACATCGTGCTGGTGACGTCAAAGAAGACTCTGCAGAGAAAAGAGAAAATCAAGTGAGGACATCAGCTGAAGCCAAAGGTATCATCATTGGTTATTACCACAAATATTCAGGAACCAAAACCTCCACTGTAGCCCAGGGATGTATCCCCATGGCAGAGCAGTGCCTAGATGCATAAGACAATGGGTTTGATTCTCAGCACCACAAAATAAGTAAAAATGAAGAAAAACAACTGTAAAACGACAATCACAGTGCACTGAAGATAAACTTGATTTGTTTTTTTCCTTCATGGAAGACAAGAGAAGTCTGGCATGAGAAAACAGACTTCTGTATGTAGCCCGTGTTCGTAGTTTTCTTTCATGAATTGGTGCAGCATCAAATGTAAGGTTTGGAAGACATTCTCTTTGGTTCTTGCCACACATTTTCTTTAGTATTGCTGGCTTCACTTGCTTCAAATGTGTTTTGAAATCTAAACAGAACATCCTCTTGATGTAAAAGTACAAAATGAAAGGAAAATCACTTGAACGAATGTTTGATAGAGTAAGTCATTCTACTTCAAAGTCATCCTACAGATGGAAATTATAATTTGCTTATAGTTGGGTAGTTATTGTTTATTTTCCTTATTAAAAATGCTAATCTGGCTGTCACTGTGTTGCTTGTTCCTGTAGACTTTCCTTCTCATGTGTGTTTTCTTGTTTAGATAATTTTAGGGTTGAGGAATGGAAACTAATGACTGCCTGTAATGAGAGCCTGATTATTATAGAACGGTAATTAATGATTACACTGAAAACTGTGTACAAGGTGATGTTCAGCATGGTTTATGGTAGATTAGTAATTAATGATTACATTGTAATCTGTTTACAGGGTGATGTTCAGCTTAGTTTATGGTCCATGCTGTAGCATTAGGTACAGATGCCACAGTTGACCAGGCATACTCTCTCCTTTCCTATGTGCCCCTGTGTGGCTTTGACCATGGCATTGAGGCCACTGGGTGCTTCTGTTCCTTGTTTGTCCGGAAGAATACTGTGGTATATGTTCATGAGCTTGCAAGGAAGATTAAGAGAATAACAGTGTTCCTTGCTTAGCATATGCCTATCCCATAATAAGCCCTACATGAGAATTTGATTATCTACAATATTACTTATAATTTAAGGGTGTTTTATTAATTTATAAAGAGATATATAACCTATAAGGGTTTGTCATTTGGACTTCTTATATAAAGAATTCAGCTCTTCTTTATCAGAAGTCAAGAGTAGGCCTTACATTCAGGCCTCAGCTTACTTGTACTGTCTGGGTGTCTGTGCCCCGCTTTCCTCCTGTGTAACCACACCTCCTTCACAGTGTGTTAGAAGCTTCCCTGGAGCTTACAAAGATCCTTAGACTCTACTGCACATGAGTCTATGCTCTTCAGAATATTTTGTAGGATTTTTTTAAATCAGCAGTTTGATGGTGATTGTTTCCTTTTTGAATCAGTTTTTACTCCAAAAGAAGTCCTTGTGTATTTTGTGAAGAACCCATGCTTCTTCCATTTGGGCCTCAGCAGAACTTTAGGGTGAAGCCGATCCGGTGTGGCGCGATCCTTGCTGGGCCCACTGTCCACTCTACAGTGTTCATGTCCAGTCTGTTCCTTGGGGGTGCAGCTGCCCTACCCAGCCTAGCCTAGCCTTCTGCCTCTGGGGAAACAGTGCAGGAACAGCACTCACTGAAGGGACCTGAGAAACAGTCACACACAACTTCCTTCTAGTTTCAGTAGGATCTCAGCTTCCAGGGCCCACCAGGACTATTTTGTTTGGAGTCTTGGAACAAACTAATTGTATAAAAAAGCAAAAAAAGGAATTTCTTCCTAAAAAGCAAAAAAGACTCAGCTCTTTCCAGTCAGTCCAGAACAGTGTTTAATCGTGATCTCTTTTTCTATACTGTTTCTGAACTTGACCTTGGAAAACTGACTATAATTTGCTCCTTTTTTTCCTATCTTCTTTACTTGAAAAGAGAAATACCCATTTCCACCATTGTGGAAAAGCCTACACAGTGGTGATTCTGTAAACTGGCCTTTCCCTGGCATCCTTATGTCCTAGGGATGGTACAGTTCCTTGTTCTCTCTAGAAGCATTCTCTCTCATAGGATACTCCTGTGCAAAAACTGAAGGCTGTTTAGTAACAGATGAGATTTTCCTGGGGAAATTGAATGTCATTTTGGCCTCTGCAACAGTTATTATTTGGATTTTTAATATTGGAATTACCCTCAGATATTTTTTCAGTGCCTGAATTTAAGTAATCTGGAAGTCAGTTGTATTTCTGTTCTTGGTGATTTCAATCCATTTGTCTTATGAAACATTTTTTTGTTCACCCTTTTTCCATTTATTCATCAGTTTTCAACAGATGTATCCCATTCTGTCTGCCTTTCTTCCTTTCTCATTAAAAACATCTTTTATGGAATATCAGCCTAGATGGATTATTGACTCATTTTCACTTTTACTACTTTGAATCTAAAAGACTGTCGATTATTTTTATTCCTTTCAAGATAGAAGTAATTTCTACCACCTGCCAAGCACTGTATGCTAGGATAAGCATCAAGAAAAACCCCATGCAGTTCTCCCAGTAGTTGTTAAATTGACTTCACTGGGATGATAGAGCAGAGGTCTAGATTGTGTTTACCAGACTTCAGCACACAGCAGCTTAGTCAGGACCCTGTTGTTGAAAGTTCTGGGATGACAGCCTTCCACTTCTCCCTCTGTGTGATTTTGGTGTGCTGTGGCTGCACCGCTGTCCCTGGTTATAGATAGCACCATCATAGCATTCATTGTTTGCCACTGCAGTGACGGGAGATGCTTGCTTCACTTCGGTCACTGGCTTAGAAAAAACAGGAAGTTTTAACAAACCAAGTAAAGTGTGTGAGCAAAGACTATGGTCATATGGCTTTGATCAATTTCACTTTAGGAAATTCCAAACTATGGAAAATTCCTTGGAAGTGTTGCTTTTCACTCAGGTAGATGGGGTAAGTGGAAGGTAATAAGAAATAGAGCCGTGGTGAGAGACGAGCGACAGAAGTTGTTACGAGTGGGTTTTCCCACCGGCCTGGTCCCACAACTCCACCAGCCCCAAATAACACACAGAGACGCTCGCTGTATTAGATATAAGGCTGTTGGCCAATTACTAGTGTTTCTTATCAGCTAGCTCTGTCTTAAATATTAACCCATTTCTATTAATCTAAGTATTTCCACGTGGTCTTGGCTTACCAGGGAGAAGATCTGGAGTTCTCCTGTCTTGGTCCTACATGTTGAATCTCCTCCCTATTACTTCCTGAATCCTCCTTGTCTCCTAGTCCCACCTATCTTGCTTTCCTATTGGCCAACGGTGCTTTATTTATTAACCAATAAGAAAAACATATTTCCAGAATGACATCTCCCATCAGGAAGTGCCTTCCAAATTGAATGCCTGTGCTTTCTGAAGCACTCCGCATTCTTCAGGCCTCCTCGTGTCCTTACTCTCACCTTTGTGCCAGCCATTGCCACCAAAGCTACTCGCATTCATTCTAGTCTGCATTACATGCTGCATAACATCTTGGAGCCACTTCCTGAGCACTTTAAGGAATCAAATAGTCACTTGGGTGAAGATGCTTTCTCTATCCCATTTGGATGAGAGTCATAGGAGAGAGTGTATTTTATGATTGATGAATACCACAGTTCCCTCTTAGAAATAATACTGGTGTCCAGCATCAGATATACAGAAGAAACTGCTAGAGGAAGGAGTATCTGAAAGAGAAAGCCACAGACTCACTCATTTCTTAAACTGGGTTTTGATCCCTTTGGGGTCAAGTAACCCTTTTACAGGGTGGCTTAAGACTTTGGAAAAACAGATATTTTCATAAAAATTCATAATAGTATCAAAACTACAATTGTGAAATAGCAATGAAAATAATTTTATGGTTGGGGTCACCACGAGATAAGGAGCTATATTAAAGGTTCACAGCGTGGGAAAGTTGAGAACCATTGTGCTAGTAGAATCAGTTGTTTATGCTTATAGTACCATCTTCAAGACTTCAGACCACAAGTGTTGGAGCTTCACTTGTTTAGTTAGTGGTTGTTGGCTTTCTGAAAAGCACTAGAAACAAACTGTGAGGGATGTAGCTTTCAGCAGGCAATAGATGAGTAGTGATAGAGTGGAATGTCAGCACAAACAATCATAGGATGGAATAGAATGTGCTTTTTTTAGAAGACTTACGTAAGACAAATTATAAAGCAATCTCTATCCTGTTGCTCTAGTGTGGAGACAAAACCTTACTATAGCCTTGTGTGTGTATTAGAAATATCTGAGATGAAGTCCAGGTTATCCATTTTCTCCCATATTGTTCTTAAGTATTGGGGGTCAAACCTGGGTTCGTATACATTTTAAGCAAACACTGCCACAAAGTTGTGTTCAGCCCCACCCTATTTTGCTAAGCAAAATATTTTAACTTAAATAATTTAACAAATGTGGTTTAAATAAAAAGAATAAAAATAAATGTGGTGGTCTATGATAAATATTCAGTAAAAATAGAATAAGGACCCAAGACCTAGATTCAATAAAGCATGGAGAGAGGTATCATAATATCTGTGATTGTGCCTTTTGCATCCATCTTCTAACAAATAACAAAACATTATTCTTCCTGAGGGCTGAAATAATTACCATCAGGCATATACACCACATTTTCTTTAGCCCCTCCTTTGATGTTGGACACCTAGATTGGTTCCATAAGTTAGCGATTGTAAATAGTTTTGCTGTGAACATTGATGTGCAATGCCTCTAATGTGTTCACTGAATGTCCTTCAGTAAAAGGCAGGGAGACCCGGGTCATAGTTCTTTAAGAAACGTCCATACTAGGTCAATAGGCATTGAGCTGATTCCCACCAGTGGGGTCTGAGGGTTTCCTTTTGTCTGCTCTATGCCTGCATTTTTTTTCCCCCTTAATGACTGACACTCTGAGTAGATCCAGATGAAATCTCAGTGTATTTTTGATTTGTCTTTTTTTGATGGCTAGTGAGGTTAGTTTGAGCATTTTCATATGTTTATTGGCTATTATATTTACTCATTTGTGAGTTGTCTGTTCATTTCATTTGTACATTTATTAATTGGACTTTTGTTTCCTTGTTTGGTTCTTGTTTTTGTCTTTGTTTGTAGTTCTGTCTGTATAGATATTTTCCATCATTCAGCGGGCTTCCTCTCTACTTGGTGAACTTTCATTGCAATTGTTTTTTTTGTTGTTGTTGTTGTTTGTTTGTTTGTTGATTTTCGAGATAGGCTGTCCTGGAACTAGCTCTGTAGACCAGGCTGGCCTTGAACTTCAATAGTTTCTTATCTCCTTTAAAAAAAAGTCGATGGCTATGTATGTATCACTGTGATAAGTAACTTAGCTGGGACAAGTCAGGAGAAGCAACCATCTGTGAACAAATTGCAACAGCTGTAGATTGCCAACTGCTGCCATTGTGTCATCTAAAGCATAGGGGAAGAGACAGACTCTCTGAAAGAGGGAGTTCTGTTGGGAAGCGCCATTGAGGGGGCTGGAGAGGTAGCTGTACACACAATAAATAAAACCTTAAAGAAAGAAAGAAAGAAAAGAAAAAGAAAAGTACCATTGAGCAACACCTGATACCCATATCCACCTCCCTGATGTCATTATCTGGTGGGATGCCTGGCATGTGGGGCTGTCCTACTGCCTTTCAGATACAGATCTTCTTTTCTTTTTTTCCCATTGACCAGTTGTTCGGGAGGAGCCTACCCACACTATACAACAGGCTCAGCAGGTACAGCAGGCTCAACCAGTACAGCAAGTACAGCAGGCTCAGCCTGCCCAGCAGCCTCCACAAGCACAGCTGCCTCAGCAGACACTGAAGGCTCAACAGACCCAGCAGCCTCAGCAGGCCCAGCCTCCTCAGCAGCTTCAACAGGCTCAACCGACTCTACAGCCTCAGCAGGCCCAGCTGCCTCAACAGACTCCGCAAGCTCAGCAGACCCCGCAGGCCCAGCAGCCTCAGCCCACTCCTCAGGCCCAGCAGGCCCAGCAGGCTCAGCGGAGGTCAGCTGTCTTTCTCTCCTTTAAGCCCCCAATTCCTTGCCTGCCCTTGCGCTGGGAGCAGCAAAGCAAGCTTCTTCCGACCGTTGCTGGAATCCCTGCCAGTAGAGTTTCCAAGTGGAGCACAGATGAGGTTTGTTCACTTTCATTATTTCATTTTGTTATCTTGTGTGGTCTACACGGATATTGGCATCATGAGTGATAGATGCATTGATTGGGTAATATCTGGTCTTTCGGAGAGATTAGAGAAAATTTGTTTTGAGGGAACCCCCTAAGCTATATGTTTCAAATGTTTTTTGAAGCTGCAGCATTTGGTTCCCAACTTCTTTTTTGTTTTTATTAAAAACTTGGAATCTTGATGTTGTTTTTGACAGGTGTCAGAATTCATTCAGAGCTTGCCTGGGTGTGAAGAACACGGAAAGGTGTTTAAGGATGAAGTAAGTGTTCCACCATATTGCAATACGTTTCTTAATGGTGTCAAATCGCGGAGATGCATCAGTGGACATATGTGTTAAATTAGCAGTCGGGAAGAGATGGGTGCTATCAAAGTAGACAATTGGTGTGTAGTTGCATTACAAGCGGCACTGACCGCTGGAATAAAATGTATTATAGAAGATGAGATCCAAAGGAAAGCTTATACGAAGCATTTCATGATCGGGCACAGTAGCGATAGGCTCATTATAAAACTCCCCACAACACTGAATAGCATGTTCTTACATAGTTTATAGCACAGAAATAAATCACAGCAAGAAATTAGCAGTGCTTTACTATGGAGAGGTTATTTTTTCTCATTACTTAAGTTTCATACATCATCCTAACAGTATCAAGACTGACTCCATCTGATGGTCAGAATAAATACTACTGCTATAGCCAGGAGCAGCCTTACCTATGTCTCAGTAATATGTGTAAGAACAGGGATTTATTACCGTCTACCCTGAGATTATCTTTTGAAAAAGTATTTATTCAAATTAGTGTCCAAAGTAACAGGCTTCCTTATGGCATTTTACATATACTTTTTTTGGCTAATGCCTTCCCTCACGGGGTCCCCTCATCTCCCTGTCCACCCCGACCTGATCTCACTCACACCCCAATATTCGTCATTCATGATCTATGGTATATGCCTTCTTAAGACTGCTGTGAAGTCAGCTTATAGTACAGCACATTGCTTTGGATATCCCCACAACAATTCATCTGGTTAATCTGTATGCTTTTGTGTTTTCTTTTTTTCCTTCCTTTATTTCAGCAAATTGATGGAGAAGCGTTTTTGCTCATGACCCAAACAGACATTGTGAAAATTATGAGCATTAAGCTGGGCCCAGCTCTCAAAATTTTCAATTCTATCCTGATGTTTAAAGCGGCAGAGAAGAATTCCCACAATGAACTGTGAAGATGTTGAATTTGGGTACCATCAGCTTCCGCTTTAATGCTCATCACGTTTATTCAAAGCACAAGGATGGTTCTAGCTCCTGAGAGAGAAGTCTCCAGGACTCACAAGAGCAGCACTATGTATGGGATTCCATCCGTCCCTCCAGACTGCATATGCATTCTTAGGAAAGGCCTGGGCTGTCCAGCGCTGTCCAGCAACGGTCATCTTTCAGTTCTGCTCACTGAGCTAAACTTACCTTTGTAAATCTTTTGGAGGTGGGAGGAGGGTGGGGAAAGGGGGGCTTCATTATTTATGGATGGGGGGGCAAAATAAGAACTTTTGGCATTTTGTAAACATTGTTGGATTCTCTTTCATGTACACTTTCTGTTTTTCAATACTTTCAGAAACCTTTTTATATAACTGAATTTCAACCAAAACCAAATCCGTTGAAACCTGGCTGAGTTTAGCCTGGGACTCCTGTCAGTCGTGTTCGCCCTGTGCCATATTTGGAATTGCAGCATTAGCCAAGTGTAACTCTGCGAGTCACAATATTGCCTAACTGTGTGTCATCCTTTGTTGGGACTGAAAAACTGTAAATACTACCTTTCTTTGAATCCGTGTTTTTACTTTTGCACGCATTATGAATTGTTAAACAAATTGCTTTTCACCAGCATCTTTACTGTTATTACCAAAAAAAAAAAAAAATGTATATAAAAGAACAGAAATTGTGAAATAAAATATATAAACCTACTTAGGTTTGAATGAAATAGCATATCTGGGCGGAATCAGTTGTGTACATCATGGTGCCCGTGTGTTTGCAGCAGTGGGTACCGGAGGAGGATTATGTGGTTACATTCCAGGGGATGTGGATCAGGAGCTTCATTTAGGAGATTATTGTGTGCATCTCTGTAAATGACATGGAGGTAACTGGTGCTTTACAGAAAAGGACTCTTTCTGTTGATGGCAACACTAATGGTTCAAGAGTTCCCATCAGTCTCACAGATCCCCTAGACCCAGGGGATTTCCTCAGAGTGGGGGGTGGGGGGAAGCAGGGCGTGGGTGCTACTGCACAGACCTGGTGTGACGTCGTAACACCAGCAGATCCCAAAATTCCCCATGCTCACAGGTCGAGGAAGCGGTTCCCAAAGCCATTATTAGGGAACCTCCAATGTGGAAAGATTCCTTTTCCTATGAAATATTTTGCCTTGATTTTTAAGCATCTGGATGCACTTTAAATGAAAGCCCTGGGTTATTTATAAATTCATAGCTGGCGGTGTTCCTTTTGTAAGCATGCACTTCTAGGGGAAAGGTAAATTATTTTGTCAGTCTTTTGATGTGCTTTCTAATTCCAGAATTAGACATTTGTTCAAGGACTGCTTTAAAAATAGGAAGTTAAGTAGCATGCTGTCGGAACTCTGGGGAGAGTCCCACCTCTTTCCGTAACTCTTCGGTGTGTTTCTGAGGTAGGACTTCCTTTGATGTGCCATGGTAGGAGTTTATTATCAGTCCTTTGCATTTGTCATGATTCAAGGTCAAACAGGGTCCGTGACATCTGCAGTGTCCATTTCATTTCTTTGCATGAATCTGCTAAATAAGCTTTTTATTGTTATTTTTCCCTTTTTTGTTGTGTTCAGTATTTGTACATTAACTTGCACTTGTTACATGTGATATGAATGAAATAAAATCTTAATTACAGATTCCTTTTACATATGTATGATTTTTAAGGAGGTTATTAAATAGGAGAGGTAGGGGAAAACAAGAATAATATCATATCTAAGAAAAGTTACGTAAGGCTTGGGTATATATTTGAACACTTACCTGGCACTTACAAGACGCTGGGCTTGATCTGCTCCACTACAAAGCAATAACAAATAAGCAACAGCAGCAACACTAAAGATGCCACAGGACTGGGAGCTGCCTGGATGCTGAAGTGCCTGTTACAATAGCATGAGGAAGGACCTGAGTTTGGAGTCCCAGCACCCGGGTAGAAACCGGGCACATTTGTAACCCCAGGGCTGTGGAAGCAAAGGCAGGTGGATCCCTGAAGCTCATTGGCAGGTAGCCTAACCTAATTTATGAAGTTCAAGTTTAGTTAGAGACCATGCCTCAAAAGAGCCTAAGGTAGTGGGGCTAGGGAAGGAAGCTGATGGGCAGGGACACTTGGATCTCAGCCAGCCTTAACTCCATTCCCAGGGGATCCAGCCCCCTCTTCTGGCCTGCACAGGCATTAGGCACATACATGGTATACAGACTTCCATGCAGGCAAACACCCATACTTGTTTCTTTGTTTTTAAGGAGAAGTGGGGTGGAGAGAGTAGCTAGCTGGGCAGGAAGACACGGGAATACAGGAGACACTTCTGGCACACACAGACACATACGAACAAGTGCACATACCACACAGAGAAAGTGTGTATGACGGGGGACAACATAGCAGTCTAAGGACTGTAACATTGACTATTAGATGGTAGGATAGGTATTAAAATAATTTTTTCAAAAATCACATTTTCAGCCCAAGTAGTTTTCATCCACACTGAGAAGTATTTTTCCTTTCTAATTTAAAGTGTATGTTACAATGAAGGAGATTTTTTAAAATGTTATTAAAGATTGTACTCAGGGCTACGCAGAGAAACCCTGTCTGGAAAAACAAAACAAGAACAAAAGATTTCACTCCTTAGCAGTATGCCTTTCTGTTGGAGGAAAAGAAAGCACAGAACCTTCTTGGGTGGCATAGGATTCATTGTGGTCAACCGTGTGATCTTTCACTTTGCATCACTACAATATGGTCTAGGTGCTAAAGGAGGGAGGGCTAGGAGGGCTGGTGCTAAGGCATCCCTGGAATAGAAGCAGGCTTAGGACGAGACAAAAGGGAAGGCTGTGTGGGCAAGGTGCACTGGGACTGTCCGTGCGCTTCTGAAAGATTTGGAGCAATGTGCAGGGGCCAGTGAAACCTGTCTGCCCTGTCTACGGGCCCACGTTGACCACAGACTGCATTCATGCCTCCTACACTCAGCGGACTCACACCCCAGAGAAAGCAGCGTATCTAAGTAAAGCAAAGTTGAATGTTTCCCAAGTGCTGGTACCAACCACGCTCAGAGAGAGACACCTGGAGAAAGGCAATCACATGTCTCTCCCCATGCCAACACTTTCCTTTAGAGCCCAGCTGTCCCAAACCCTACCCGGTCTCTGCCCAGCCTGAGGACAGTGACACTCAGCTTCTCTCTAAGGAAAGAAGGACTTAAGAAATTAGTAAACTCAGAATTAAGGCAGATTGTGGGATTTTGTTTTTAAATAATTTTCTTTAATTTAAATTTGAAACAAGCTTGTTTTACATGTCAATCCCAGTTCTTGCACCCTCCCCCCCTCCCCTGTTACCCCCACCAACCCCCATCCCATCCAATTGTGGAATTTTAATCAATGGATTTGAGTAATAAAAGTTTGCAAGGAAGTTACTCAAAGAAAAAATAATAAAAATTTCAGCAATTTTAAAAAGTTCATTTGATGAAATAATCCAGAAAATTCTTCCTTGAATATGTTGCAATGATTAACACATTAAAATCTCTGCAATATCTAGGGTGACCTCCCCCGATCTTTCCAATTAGGAATTAGCGTGCTATCTGATGATACTATCAAGGCACACCTTAAGCTATTATTTTAAAGTGTTTGCTTATGCAAGATCCCAGAAGTACTGTCTCACCATTATTATGAGTGAACAAATAAATTTCCAGTGTGACCATTGAGCATGGGCTGAGCTTGTAAGGAAGGAGCCATGGAAGATAGATACCCATGCCCACCCTGTGCCACAAAACGGCTTACCAAAGAGGCTGCCTCAGGACTGCCACTGTCCTCCTGCTCAATATTGATAGAAGGAACCCAAATCGTATCAGACCAGGCAGGCCAGCTAGGTAAGGAAACCAAGGAGTATGTGCCTCTTTTTAAAACATTAAAGTTCAATATGTTTCCAATCAGGGTTCTAATCAAAGTGACTGAAGAGGCCACTGTCCAACTCATGGATTTTCAAGCATCACACTAAGTTAAATTCAGGGTCAGACGCTAATTGGGATGATTTTATCTGATAATGTCTTTTAAAAACTGACACTCCTGAACATGGAACCTTGACCATAGAATACCTATGAACTCAGATCAAATTCAAAGCTTTTAAATAGTAGTTTATTATCAACCGTAACAAAGAGCTTAAGTATCCAAGTTAAGGACAGAAGCCTCAAAAATTCACTGACACTTGAGATAACATGATTTTTCCAATCCCTACCTCTGAGGCAACCCTAAATCAATCTGCAATTGTTTATGAAGCTTCAGCCACCCTGGAGGTTAATTTGGATAATCTTAAGTGATAGGAGGTTGAGATCTAATTTCCTTTTCTTTCAAGAATGGAAAACAGGGACTCTGCACATCAAAGATCATCGTCTCCAGGAAATTAAAGGTTTGGGACAGTCTTCTTGGACACTCAATCCCAAACACATGAAAAGCAGCCACCAAAGAGGCCAGAGCTGTGACGCAGTCATCCACCTTGGCAAACATCTCTTTGTTCAGATACAGAGAAAACTCACAGCCATTGATGTGGAAGGGGTTTTTAACTCCCAACACCGGGGTGGATGTGTGTACCTAAAAAAAGAGGAATGACATCACTACCCACTGGTATGTAAAACAGCTAAATGATAAAGCATGCCTGAATATCACACAATATTGCAGTAAACGAGCTAGTTACAAGATAGCCTAATGGTAATATGATAAAATGACTTGAATATACTACTGACTTTACCGGTAATACCAAGGTATAAAATGAATGGCCAAAATATACTGCATACCTTCTCATTCACAGCAACAAAAAGGCTGGGATCATCTCCAAAAACATCTGGGAGGAGTAAACATGTGGCGGTCATCTTCATATCTGTCAGAGTAAGCATGTCCAAGTAAAAGAAATGGGTAAGAACAGCTATCGTGTAGATGTGGGGTTTGCTTTCTATTAAATTATCACTACCTACCAGTGTGAAAAGCAAATCTCCTCAAGTATTTCACAGCCAATTTTTTTTTTTGCATGTGTATGTGTGGTCTGTGTACATATGTGTTTGCTTCTTTACGTGTGTGGGTGTGCACTCAAGTGCATGTGGATACCCAGAGTTGACACCCAGTGTCTTCCTCCACTTATTTACTGAAGCAGGGTCTCCTGTTCCACCTGGAGCATGCACATTCAGTTAGTCCTGTTAGGCAGCTTGCCTCAGAATCCTGTCTCTGCCTCCCAAGTGCTGGGATTGCAGATGGCCAGCACACCTGCCCAGCTTTTACAAGGGTTCTGGGGTCCAGAACTCCCATCCTCACTAGCACAGCTACCCTGATCACCTCCCCACTCTTCACAACCATTTTTAACAAAGAGGGTAAACAAAGGTTTACCCTCTAGGTCATGGCCAACAGAAGCCAAAGTTCTGGGCTGTGCCCATTTGCCAAGAGGATTAATGTGTTTGGCCTTATGGTATGTCTTGTAAGATTAAAGGGTACTAGTGCCCGTAATACAACGTTCTAATATTGAGTGTACTTTTTTAACCCAGGCTTTTCTCTCTCTCTAAGCTGTTTTCCATCTCACTGACTTTTACTGATTGCAATGGAGCACTCTGTCTGTGGCTGCAGAAATGGCTGAGACCCTCCACCCCTGGGCTTTACTGACTCTTCAGCACTCCCTCATCTGTGCAGTGTTTCATCTTCTCCTGCAGTGCAGAATGGATTGGGTGGTCCACCACTGAAAAGGTAGTCAGTACATTTTCCGAGTAGGTTTCCAGAATATGCTTTGTTTTCTCATAAATATCTGCTTTTGTAAGAAGTTGGACTTCTCGGAACATCTGTAGAGGAAAGAAACACATATGTCAGGCACACATAATGGTTACTAGTGTTCAGAATATAAGGGAGTAGATGTCTCATTAACATTTTGTTAAGCGTTCACAAATGAATTGGAATGTATAGCTGAGTTTTTGGTAGCTTAGCGTAGTGGATGCAGGAAAAGGAGAAAAAGAATGAAAGTCTGAAACAGATAACAAAACAAATAATGGATACAGAATTAAAACTTTAGAGACCGGTATGGTAGCACATGCCTTAAGTCCCAGTGCTCGGGAGGCAAGACAAGTGGATCTCTGAGTTCAAGGTTAACCTTGTCTACAGATCTACTCTAGGACAGCCAGGACTACATAGAAAAATCTTGTCTTGAAAAACAAAACAAAACAAACAAAACCTTCAGGAAACTTTTCTTCCTTTAGTTCTTTCTTAAGGAATTAGATGTTTTCCGATGCTAGAATTGAAAATAAGGACAATTACAAATTAAAATTTTAGATACAAATTCTACTAAATAAGGATCATAAAAAGTGAATACACACATATACTGGCTGTTCGGATCACATAACTAGAATTCTAGACACATTTCTTTACATAAAGTACATTGTTACTGTTACAGTTCACTTAACTTGACATAAATCTAGACATGACTGGGAAGAGAGACTCTCAATTGAGAATTAGCCTCTATTAGATTGGACAGTGGGGATGTCTATGGTCATCGTCTTAATTGCTAATTAATATGGGAGGGCCTAGATTGCACCTGACCGGACTGTGTAAGAAAGGCACATCAGGGAAGCCAGCCAGTAAGCTGCACTCTGCCATGGTTTCTACTTCAGTTCCTGCCTCCAGGTTCCTGCCTTGGCTTTTCCTGATGATGGAGTATGTAAACTATTAGCCAAATAAACCAAGTTGTTTTGGGTCAGTGTTATCACAGCAACAGAAACCATGCTAGGAGAGTTAAACAGGAACCTACTCTTGAAAAAGACCGTCTTGAGAGTGTTTTAGAGACGGTAAGATGAGTCAAACTACATACACGTGCAAGAGTTGAGCTCCAAGTTAAAGCAAACCCAACAGAAGCCCCTTGACTCCAAACTACTTTTCCCTACATTTCCCAGAATGTTCTAAATTTGGACTCCCAGAGGATTCCACCCCTACTGCCACTCCTCCTGTGTTGACAGAAGGAAGCCATCAGACCCCTAGTTAACTACACCAGTTAATTTAGTCACCACTGTCCCTAAAATTGTAGCATTTAACATTACCCATGGGACCTCACAGTTCCTTAAATATTTTGGTAAACCATAAATTGACCAAGGGTTCTGTCTGAAAGCTAAGTCATTCAAAGAAGCTCATCCTCATCAAGGGACCATGGCTCTTGTGAGGCAGCTCTCAGTGAGGTACAGGTCCTTAGGAAAGGGCTCATACCAGTCAGGCAGGAAAGCAACTGTTAAAAGTCAAATCTGTCATATCCCTGGGCCCAGGAACTAAGGTTTTTGGGGATTTTGTTTTTTGCTTTTTGCTTTTGTTTGTGTTTTTCCTTTATTTTGAGATAATTTCAGGTTGATATTGAAGTTTAAATAAGTAGAATTTACAGATGCCCTTCCTGAAGACACATTTGACAATAAGCTGTAGGTAGGATGCCTCTGAATTTTCCTTTGTGAACTTCCTAAGGACTAAGACACTTACAATTGGGGAATCTAATTTACTGTCTCATCCATATTTGCCAGTGGTTTCAGTCATATTCTTTCTAGATCCAGCATCACTTGTGAGATGTAAAATTCATGGCTCAAGCCATATCTCTTGCCCAAATAATTGCTAGATTTCAGTTTTGAAAAGTGGTCCATCACTATGTAGACCCTTCCTCCAAGTTTGTGTGATATTTCCCCAGAGTTTATGCATGTGGGGTAATAAATGCTTATATTTGTCACTGGATCGGAGCACTAATAAATGGGAATTTGTTGCTACATTGAAGATACTAACTTTTATCACTTGATTAAGTTGGAATCTACCAGCTTTCCACTTCTCATTGTCTGAACTATGTTGAATTTTATAAGAAGATATATTGAGAATAACTATCTTTTATATGGATATTTGACACAAGGATTGGCTAAGAAGCCTATGGATCCCAGAATGACTTGGAACTTACTCTGTAGCCCAATCTGCCTCTGCCTCCCAAGTGCAGGGATTATAGGCAAGCCACAGAACACCTGGCTAGTTCATGTAACTTTATCTCCCAGATTTAATAGCCATTGATGCAAATACCACTGTGTTTACTGCCAAGTGGCATTTGGCTTAGCAGACTTTTGTAACTGTGTTAGTTGGCACTCTACTTACAATGGGGTAGAATTTTCTCTTCCTCTATATTCATTTACTTATTTGTAACACAACATACTAATAAATTCCTATTCCCCTCAAAGGGTTATAAATGTGGTCCTCAGAATATTTATATAATTTTATGTTTTCTGGATTTTGCCAGTAGGCTATGTCCTCTTAACATAGTTCAATAGTTGGTGAACATTTACTTAGTTGTGCATTTGACAATATTTAAGGCTTATCATAATACACACACACACACACACACACACACACACACACATATATATATATATATAGAGAGAGAGAGAGAGAGAGAAAGTGTTGTGTGTTTCTTAGCCATAGAGTCCACAATGTCCCTCAAAGTCTCTGGTTCTTTCTATTGAAAAAAAAAATGCCATTTAGAAACTAAAATTTCAACCCCAAAATGTGCCTCTTGCTACAGAAATGTTACTGCTGTAGCCTTTCTCCTAGAACTATGTTGAAGAATATGTTCTATATACTGTGAATGATGTTGGAATCAAAATAGAGTGATATATTTCAAACACTAGCAAAAGAGAAGGTAAGAGGGCACACAGGAGGATGTCACATAGATATATGACTGATCAAAGGGACATTGTAAGGAGTAAGGTTTTTCCACCGGTCTGGTCCCACCACCGCGCCAGCCCCAAATAACATACAGACATGCTGTATTTGATATAATGCTGTTGGCCAGGTACTAGTTTCTTATCAGCTAGCTCTGTCTTAAGTATTAACCCATTTCTATTAATCTAAGTATTTCCACATGGTCTCATCTTACCAGTGAGTGGGGCCGGCATCTGGTCTCCCCAGTCTCTACATGCTGACTCCTCCTTGCTATTTCCTCTCTCCTCCTTGTCTCCTAGTCCCGCCTATCTTGCTTTCCTATTGGCCAACAGTGCTTTATTCATTAACCAATATGAGAAACATATTTACAGAATGACATCTCCCATCAGGACATGACCAAAACCTCTGTCACTACCGTAACCATGCACAAAGGCCACCACAATCTTACACACACAAAATAGACTTCTGCATGGACATTTGGCCAGCTGCCTGTTTAACCTAGATAGTGACGTTATACCCAAGGATTATTGTTTCAAAAGCAGTTTCTCTTCTTCATTTTGAGTTTTAGATCCTGATTTTTCCTCCTTGACTCTGCTCACTCCTCACCAGAGCCAATAAGATGGCATTGTGGATTCCATTTTCAAATGTAGTGTCCTCTGAGTACCTCCCATTTGCCATTTAAGTGACAAGGTAGAGAAACATAAAAACAGACAACTGTTTGTGTACCTGTGTATAAACAGACTCAACCATACTGGTACACAGGGCTTTCTCTAGCCTTTGTCTTTCTATTCTTCTAACTGCAGCAGTAACCGTTGCTAGTGTCCTCAGTGTAGATACAGTCACCAAACTCCCAACAAATGACAGGAGGAAAAGCCCTTCTCCACAACTTAAATCACTTTGCTTTTGTTAGATGTACTGGAAAATTTCTGTTGGTCATCTTCAGGTCTACCCTTGCTTTGGTTTTCACTATGCTGTTAGGCATACCCAGTGAGGCGCTCACTTTGAATAATGTGCTTTTCCATTCCAAACGTCAATCTGCTTTTTCCTTCTATTTTATTTTATTCACTGTGTCTGCTGAGATTTCCCACAGACAGGATAGATCAGGTTCACTGGCCCTATTATGTTTCACACCACACTGGGGCCTTTGGAAGACTGGGTTATAGGTAGGACAAGTCAAATGGTTATATGAGCTGGGTGAGGGTAAGGCTGGGCACAGCTGTCTAAACTCCAAACTGGTGTCAAATATACAGTGCTGGTTCTTTCATAGCCAGGACTCATGAGCTCAGAAATCTAGCCCAGCAACCAGAGCAACGCTGCTCTCTGTGTGGGTGTCACGTGGCCATCCACCAGCAGGGAGTTTGCATCAGCTGGTTTTCCTTTACAGGGTGTACATTTTGAACTGTCAGTCAATTAAGAACGGGTTGTTCCTCCTGGTCTGCCAGACTTCATCATTTATTTGGGTATGTTTGTTTTGGGTTTTGCCCTTGACTGGGAGAAATGAAGCCTACAGGTGATTCTTAATCACAAAGCGTAAACTTCTGGATGCCACCCGAGTGTATGAATGCTTAGACTCGCCACACCAGCCCCAAGCTCTTAACAATTAACAACACTTCATGCTTCCTGTATCAGTCCACATCAGACTGGCACATAGGCAAGTCTGTGCAGGACGTTGCCTTGATTGATGACTGGTGTGGGATGGCCCAGCTCACTGTGAACAGTGCCACACCTTGGACAGGTGGTCCTTGCTCAGAAAGCAAACTGAGCAAGCCACGGTGTGCACGCCAATTAGCAGTGTGCTTCCGTGGCTTCCCCATCAGGTCCCAGCTCCAGGTTCCATCATCCTGGTGACAGACTATGATGTGAAAGTGCAAGCCAAATAAACCCTTTCTCCCAAACTGGCTTTTGGTTATGGTGGTTTAGCCTAGAAATAGAAACACTAAGACCCTTTATAAAATGATTTGATATTACAGAAAACTGTTTCTTATGATATTTATCCCACCTATCCATAACATGGGAGATCTTTCCATTTTCTGGTACCTTCTTTAATTTCTTTAAAGAATCACCATAGAAACTAGGATACAAGGAGGAACCTAAGAGATTCATACAAGATCCCTCACAGAAGAGGAAAGGAACAAGAGCTCCTGAGCATATTGGAAGTGGGGGGCAGTGAGTGGAGGAGGAGTTAGGAGAAAGAGGAAGGTAGGAGAAAAGAACACATGGGACCAGGAAGATTGAGTCAGGGGATGAATAGATGAGAGCTGAAAATGAGAGATACCACAATAGAGGGAGCCATTATAGGTTCGAAGAGAAAACTGACTCTAGAGAAATGTCCAGATACCTACAAGGATGACCCTAACTAACAACCTCAGCAACGGTGGAAAGGCTACCATAAATGTCCTTCCCTGATAATGAGATTGATAACTAACTTATATGCCATCCTAGAACCTTCATCCAGTAGCTGATGGAAGCAGAAGCAGACACCCATAGCTAAACACTGAGCCCAACTCCTGGAATCCAATTGCAGAGAGGGAGGAGTGATATCAAAAGGGGTTAAGATCAGGCTGGAGAAACCCAGAGACAGCTGACCTGAACAAGGGGGAGCTCATGGACCCCAGTCTGATAGTTGGGAAACCAGCATTATACTGACTCTGACCCCCGATCATGGGTCTCAGAAGGCCTGGGCAGTCTAAGGGACCTCTGACCGTGGAACCAGGATGTATCCCTGGTGCGCGAAAGGATTGTGGGAGCACATTCCCCATGGAGGGATACTCTCTTAGCCTAGAGGCAGGAGGGAGGGCCTAGACCCTACTCCAAATGACTTGACAGATCCCTCCTGAAAGGCATCACTCTCCCTGTGCAGGGGGGCAGGGGAAGGGGGGGATGAAATGGTAGAGGAGGTCAGGGGGCATGGGAAGAAGGGAGAGGGAACTGGGATCGGTATGTAAAATAAGAAAATAATAATAATAGCAATAAAATAGTGAAAAAAACTGTTACTTGGGGAATGTTCTGAACATACCATCTTTACTGTCCAAATGCATGCAAAATGGAATTATTCATGTGACAAAATGCCCTACAGTACAGACCCATCCTCCCCCCATAGTGTGCCCTACAGGGGACTCTGATCCTGAAGACAGCAGCACTAATTGTCTTGAAGGGGCTTCCCAGTTCCAGCTGGCTCAACAGTCTGCTCATACCATACCCAGACTCACCCCCAGTGTCTTGCCAGGCTGTCTGGCCACTGCTCCAGAGGAAAGAGAGAGAAAAACCAATGTGACACCAAGACCAGAGACTCTTCTAGTGAGTCGTTTACCTGGTAAGGGCACTTCAGGAAAGGAAACATCTTCAGAATGTCCTTGAGAGGTGTTCGGCAGCCAATCATCTTTCTCCTGATTCCCAAAGTTTGACTCATCCGCCTGTCAATTTCTCGCCAATCCTTCTCTGTTTTCATGCACTCTTGCTGGAACCAGCGAATATGTTCATTCACCTCCGAATCCAAATAAACAGATTCTTCCTGCCAAACATTTCAAAGTACCTGTTAGTCTCATGTTTCAAGGCAGCTGAATACACCGGCTGTCTGAGAGACTGTCAGCTCTTTATGACGTAACCCTAAGGTGTGTACTGCGGTGTGTCTTTTCACTTGGCCTTGAACATGGTTAAGCCAAGAGAGAGCCATTTATGACAGCAAATTAGATCGTTTCTCACAGTGGAATTATAGTTTATGCTTTTTTCAAAAGATTGTATTTGCTTCTACTTTGTGCGTGTGTCTGTTTGTCTGTGTGTGTGCCATGCTGTACTGGCCGTTGAGCTGTTCAGTGCGGGTGCTGACGCCGAAACCAGGTTCTTGGCAATAGCAGCAAGTACTATGAGCCTCTACGCCATTTTTCCAGCTGCCTGTGGTCTTGGCAAATTGAAAAGAGATATTAATTCCCACTTATCCAGTTACATGGAATCAGATTATCCAGAAAATTCACAGTTTACCACAGTGTTACTTCTGTGCAGTGCAGTTAATTCTTAGAAGACAAGAAAGGGTTTTAATTAAGGTTTTTAAGGCTTCTTTTTTTTTTCTCTTTTGTGCCTGTGTATGTGTGTATGTGTGTGTGGTGTAGTAGTAGTAGTATGCATATATGCACATGAATATGAATGTGGAGGTCAGAGGTTGACACTAGGTATCTTCCTTGATCAATATCCATACTCTTTTTTTTTTTTTTTTTTTTTTTTTTTTTTTTTTAGAGAAGGGCTTTTACTGAATTGAACCTGCAGCTCACCAGTTGCATAGCTGGGTTGACTGGGAGGCCTAGTGATCCTCTATTCTTTACCTCCCCATCAATGGACTAGAGTTACAGGCTCATGTCTCTATATCTACATGAATGCTGAACACTGAACTCAGCTCCATGTTTATTTGATAGACACTTTATCCCCTGAGAAGTCTACCCAGCTCTGTCTTTTTTTTTCTTAAGTTCCTGTTTTATAGTTGCTGAGCATGCCAAGCCACCAAAATTCAAACTAACAACTGTTTCTTGTTCTCCCTCTCTCTCTCTCTCTCTCTCTCTCTCTCTCTCTCTCTCTCTCTCTCTGTGTGTGTGTGTGTGTGTGTATGTGATCGGTGTGGCAGTCTTGTTCATTATGCACTGTGGATTTGGAGTGGCTGCAGAATATCTCATGTACCCTTGTTAAAAAAAAAAATCTAAGACAATCAGCTTTGAGAAAGTAAGAAGGAAGCCTTTCTGTAAAAAGTAATTTTGAAGAATTCAGCTGACTACATCTGAAGGAAAATTAATTGGCAGTCTAGCTCACCAGGATGCAAGCAGGTGTTACCTGTAAGGGAAGAAGACAATATTAAGCCACTAGAGACAACACTCAGGAAACTTTGTGCCCATTCCACTGTCAGTAAGCCTAGGATGACTAGCCAGAGATGGATCAAGCGAATTCCTAGAAAAATGTAATGCATCACAACAGCTTGAAATAAATCTCTTCAATCTCACATAAAAAGAGAGAAATCTTTCCACAAAGAAAAAGTAAAAATTCTAGAGTTAAATTCTACTTGACATTTGAGGCTGAGTGCTCTAAATTTATGCAAAATTTGCCAGAGAATTAAGAAAAAAGGAGAATGCCTCCAGCCATTCTCCAATGCCTCTCTGATGTTACCTTCAAATATGAAAGAACAGAGTAAGAAAGGGGAGTTCCGATCCAAACTCGGGACCAGGAAAACTAGCAGGCTTATCACTGGAATGCAGCACTCATTTGACATTGCAAGCAGAGAACTATGGAACTAAAGAGAAATGTGATTGATTTCTCCTAATATTTCACTCGTTATCATGCTGAAATCCCAGTATGGGAGCCGCTACTAGGGAAAGGTTTGACCACTACTACGGAAAGGTTTGAGAAAACAAAGAGACATGTAATATATTAAAAGCTGCATTATGTACTTAGCCTGTCTAAATATACATGGACATTATATAGTGCATGAGCCAGCTTGAGATGAAAAACAAGGTCATTGAAATAATGTTGAAGAATATCTCATATAGCTCCATATGTATTTATGATCTAAGGGAAATCATTCATCAGAGTAAAACAATGAGTTTTTAAAAAACTATAGTTATTGAACAACAACAACAACAACAACAAAACCAAAAAACAAAACCACAAGCTAACATCATTTTTGAATGGTGAAATTTTAAAAAGGATTCCCCTTAAAATCAGAGACATGTCAAATATGCTGTAGTATATTCTTAAACAGCCGTCACTGAGATAAGGAAGGAGAAACAGGTACCAGTCGTTGGCTCAGTGAGTAAAGGCATCCAACAGCAAGTTTAACAATTTGAGTTCAACCCCAGAATCCACATACTAGAAGGAGAGAGTCAAGTCCCACAAGTTATATTACACACACACACACACACACACACAATAAAATTTTAAAGAAAAGTATGTTATAAAACCTAGAGATAGAAAAGAATTATCACTATTCCTAGGTTATGAGATTGTTTAAGAAAAACACCAAAAGATGCACACTATGACTGGGAAGAGATTTTCTAAACTGTTGAAAATAACATCAATATACGTTATGTACTAGGAAAAAAAATACTTTCTGTTTTGAGAGATCTTTACCATGTAGCTCAGACTGGCTTCCAACTCTTCAGACCTCTTAGTGTTGAGATTATGGGCATGTGCCATTTCATTCAGAGCGAAAATATTTTCACTATTTCAAAAAAAAAAGTACTTGTAATTAGGAGTAAATCAAAGAAATGACTCACAAGATATGCATTAAGAAAATTACAGTAATAAATAAATGTGTGGATTGACCATTATAGTTAGAGAGATTCAATTTGTAAGAAGTCATCTTTTTCCAAAAAAGAATTACAGATTCAACAACATTCCCATGAATATGTAAACCACCCAGAGCTGGAGAGATAACTCAGTTAAAAGCACTCACTGCTTCTTCAGAGGACCAGAGTTTGGTTCCCAGAACCTATGTCAGGTGACTCACAGACTGTAAATCCAGCTCCAGGGATCTGATGCCCCCTTCTGTCTTGTATGGGTACTAGCATACAAGTGCATATACACACAGAGAGAGACACAGATACACATACATATAAATAAACAGCAAAATATAAATATTTTTATCCTTTAAAATAGATCATTATCAAAAGCAAAAACAAGGAAGTTGGTCAGATTCTAAAACTCATGAAAGAAAGAAAGATATAAAGTTCAAGAGGGGGCCCTCGAGGTGTTTAGTTGACTCAGGAACTGATGCACAGACTTGATGGCCTCCCTTGAGTCCCTGGATCCTACAAGGTGTCGGGAAAGAGCCAATTCCTGAGATTTGTCTTCTGGCCTTCATGCTTGTGCCTTCACACACACGTGCACACGCACACACACACACACACAAACACACACACATGAAAACACACACCACACACATACATATAGACATGCACACACCATATATGCAGACATACATATCACACACACACATGCACACACATAACTCATACATGCACTAATAAAACAATTTCAAATACAAGCATAAGGTTCTTCTGAAAAAGAATGAGGGAGTGATGGGAAGGTATCCAGATGTTTCACAGTTGTTGCAGAGGTATATGGCTAGAGCAGTGGAGGACAACACACTGAACCAGAGGAGCAACAAGGGTGCATTGCACCACAGGCCCCTGTGGAAGAGAGGGGCTATTTTACAAAGGTATGCACCATTATTTTACTTACAAACAAGAATGAATCCTTCATGGTTTAAGGACTTCAATATTAAAGGCAACTCTGTTGAAAAATTAAAGGAAATAGAAGAATATTTTTATCACTTCAAGGTAGGATAAGATTTTCCAAAGTCATCAAATCAAAAGAGAAATGACTGATAACAACAATTGTATTAAATTGACAACTTTGTTTGTTACAACATAAACAAAAATAAATATAAAAGTAAATAAGGAAAAAAGCTCACAGGAAAAAAAAATTGGCCAAAAACATGAACAGGAATTTTATGGAGAAGTAAACATGAGCCATTTGCAGATATGTAAAGATATGATCAATTCATAAAAATCAGGACCAATAAAACACCAATTTATATCCAGCAGTTTTGAGTATGGAAGAGATCC
Organism: Phodopus roborovskii; assembly: GCF_943737965.1. Taxonomy (NCBI): domain Eukaryota; kingdom Metazoa; phylum Chordata; class Mammalia; order Rodentia; family Cricetidae; genus Phodopus; species Phodopus roborovskii. The sequence goes on along the minus strand of NW_026125397.1, from coordinate 8,118,182 downwards.
AGTAAGTGTTGTTCAGGGAGTCAAATGTCTACAATTTCTTACAAAAACAATTTAGCTCTGTCTTGCAAAGTTGCATATTTGCATAATCTCTAAACCAGCAGTTCCATGCTAAGCAAAAATCTTTGGCAAAAGCTCCTGCAAAGGAAGCAAGGTAGCATGTCCTAACAGCCAAAACCAGACTCAGGTCAAACGATGGTGGACAGGAAAGCAGCCAGATATGGCAGGATTCCCTGTCACATTAGATTACCAAACACTGGAAAAATAAATGCTCCATTGAACTTAATATCCTGATTGGATCCCAAAGACATCACAGCAGGTGGAAAACAGGAAGTTATCCAAGTCAATCATATTCATGACTCCACAACTCAAAAATAAGCCACATGGAACAATAGATTCATTGGGAACTTATGTACAGATGACAAACAACACACACACACACACACACACACACACACACACACACACACACACACAAAACCCATTGTTTTAAAAAGCTGGTGAATGAAGATGACATAAAACTCCAAGGCACAGTTACTTTCTGATGCCTTAGTGCTGTCAAGGTGAGTGTTGGGGGAGGGAAGGGGAACTTGGGCCCATACAACAGTATCAGCAGTGATCCATTTGTAAGCTAAATGTCACTTCTGGTGTCTATTCCGTCTCGTAAATCATCACACACCACACATCATTTTGTATTATCTCAAATGCGTAGAATGTCTCTTTTAACAAAAAAAAGTCATTTTTGTTAAAAAAAAAAATAAAGGTGAATCTAAATTTGAGTTACAGACACAGCTCACCACCATTGGAATATAATGGGATTTTGTTGTTGCTGAAATTGACATCTATAAACTGCAATACGTATAATGTACTTACCCATTATGCCATCCCTTACCCATTATGACACTAAAATATTTAGGCAGCTACTATTTGATCTGCTAATACGACTAACAACTTTTAGGGTTTGTGTTGCAGACTGAGTGTATTTACTTATTAGATGAGTGCATCAGACTTTTAACTTCTCAATATTATTGCCCTTTGAATGGCTTATCTGTTACTAGATGTATTATTAATGGCCTTTATATTGTCAGAGCTCTAAGGAATTTAGAAACCAGTTGGTCCAGGTGTCTCTACTTAGGAATGAGCATGCTGAGATCCTTAAAGACAAAGTGACTTCAAACATAGAGAAGGCTAGAGGAAAGTGGATGCTTCCGTTGGTGTAGACTTACATCTCTTATTCCCAAGAGCAGAGGGGACTTGAGAATCATCACATCTGACTCTTTCAGAACTGCTCTTGAGGTGTCTCATAAAGAAAATGTGGAATGCCTTCTCACAAGAACAGAGGCAAAGAGAAGAGGAAGGAAGGCTGAAGATACCACTCTTGCTCCTGGAGACCTAAAAAGACACTATGGGACAGTGGCTTCAAGGGAATCATCATCATTTGATCAGAAAGTGAAATCCAGTTGGATTCAGACACACTAGCTCTTCCTTTACCACACTGTTAGTGGTGGAGTGGTCTCTACAACATCTAGAGATTCAGCTGGAACATCAGAGTCTGAGCTGATGTCTTAGATAGAAATGAGAAGATAAATATGTCAGGAGACAATTGAGCTTGATTTTGAAAAGGAAGATACAGGATACTTAAAAATGTAGTTAAACCTTTTCTTCCTCCCAGAGGTGAATAAAGGCAAGTCACATTTTACTAAACATAATTTTCAGACTCTGCAGTCTGAATGATCCTGCAAAGAAAGTGTCTTGTTATAGGCCCAGTGTGGAGGTGCATATGTGTCATCCTACCGTTTGGCAAGTAGAGGCAGAAGGATGGGAGCTTAAGGTCATCTTTGGCTACATAGTGAGTTCAAGGCTAACCTGGGCTACCTGACAGCCAGCATCAAAAACAAAGTGGGGCTGGAGAGATGGCTCAGCAGTTCAGAGCTGCTCTTTCAGAGGACCTGCATTGGCTTCCTAGCATCTATATAGTAGCTTATAGCCCAGAGCAACTTCAATGCCAGTTTATCCAAAGCCCTCTTGTGGCTGCCAAGGGCACTAGGTGTGTATGCAGTACATAGATAAAGAAGCAGGCAAAATACTTCTACACAATTTTTAAAAACTTGAAGCATGTTATTTAAAAATGTTCATTCTCCTTTAGTACAATACCAGTATACTATCAAAAATGTATTTTAATGGCACTCTATGAAACAAAGTCTGCTACTATGGTGTTCTCTATTGAGGGTCATTCTTATGCTCTATTTTTTCCCAAAGTTAAATGGACTTGAGAGACCCAACATGGTAGGCACTAGGTATCAGCTTAAATGTTGCTAGTTCATTTGAAGGGCATGCTGGCAATACTAGACTTCAAACATTTCATATGCAAGGACAGAATGTAGAGTATATTATTGCTTTGTATAACAGTTACACAATGAAATGATGATACGGTGGCCATAGTTAGTTCAGTAACAGATAGTATTAACACTATTTCCAGTTGCCTCTGTTTACTTTTCATAATGTGGTTGCCAGAAAATTAGAAATCGCCTACATAGTTCACATTATATCTCTGTTGAAGAGTGCCATGTTGGAAGCTGGGGTTTGTTCCTACCAAATTCCAGTTGTTTTCAATTTTATTGTCATTAAGTAGAATTTGGGAATGATGTTTTCCCTGTGGGTCTGATCAGCCTCTGGGTTAGCATGCAGGCCTGCCTCTCAGGCGATCATCAAGCAGTGGCTCCATAAGTCTCGCCCAGTACTTCTGAGTATTCAGCTGACTTATAAAAACTTCCCAGCATTAGGAAATTAGGTGCCCTCTGATGACAATAATTGCATTCTATCCGGAATACAGTTAACTGTCATCATTTTTCTTCATTTTCTGCTGTCTAGTTTGGTTTTGGACCAAGAGAGGAACATCTGTGGAAACGGATATAAAAATAATGAGTATTTATGCAATTAATCACCGTGTGTCAGCTGCAGTATAAAACAAATAGCAATGTCCTGAGAAAGAGCCAAGGGGACTGTAGGGATTCCTGGACAGGCTTTGGCACAACTTGAGCCCATTTTATTTCTGAGCCAAACAAAGTAACACAAAACTCTGCTTTACAACTTTAAACCCAGGAGGTTTGTATATTCTGAATAAATAGGAAAATGCTTTGGAGAGCTGAATGGTAAATGTAGTGTTAGTAATTTAACAAGTGGTAATTAGTTAGCTTTCCACATTTATTTAGCAAATACTTGGAAAGCTTTGGGATACAAGGGCACCAGTTAAAAGCATCTATTAAATTCCTATGTCACTATCCTACATATCATGTAAGTTAAAAAAAAAAAAAAAAAAAAAAGAGGTCCAAATGCCCAAGTTTCACATCCCAGTGGGGCAAATGTTCATTTTATTCCTTCCATGTTTCAGACTCTGAGAAGTGTCCTTAAAGTTAAGGTCACAATGGAAACAATCTATCTCTAGACTGAAGGCGGAGAAGGATTTCCTAATGTCTTAGGAAGTGAAATAAAAAGTGGATGTGTTTATAGAAAGTGAAATAATTTTTCCACTTTTTAAGCAGTTTTATTGTAGCATGTGGCAATGCTTCTCACGGATTCCCCCCCCCCCAACTCCCCAGTGGCTACAGAACTAAGACACAGACTCTGAGACCAATGGGGAGGACGGCAGGACCAGCCTGATCCTCAGGGACACATCCAACCAGGAGCCTGACAAGGGACAGAAAAGTCACAGAGAAGCAAAGCTGAAGCCTGGAGTCTCCAGCGCCACTCAGGCTAGGCATGGTTATTGGATCTAGTGCCAGCACATAATGACTGACACAGGACTGACTTCAAAAGAGCTATCAAGAGTAACTTCAGGGAGGAAAATTATGTGATGTTCAAAATAGTATTCAAATGTTTCTCTCTCTCTTTTTTTTCTCTCTCTCTGTTTTATTCTTTTTTTTATGGGAATTGAACCCAGGGACTTGCACATACATACTAAGCAAGCACCCCATCCCAGAAAAAAAAGTACTAAGAATTTAGATATTTTAGAGGATATATTTAGAGGACTAGATAGAAGATGGGCCACTCTTACAGAGGACCCAAGTTTGGTTCCCAGCGCACATGCCAGGTTGCTCATAACAACTTGTAATTCAAGCTCCAGAAAATCAGACACTTCTGGCCTCTGTGGTCCCTGTCACTCACAGGTATACACACATTTACACATAATTAAAAATAATAAAGCTGGGCATGGTGGTGCACATCTTTAATCCCAGGCTCAAATGGCAAAGGCAGGCAGATCTCTATGAATTTAAGGTCAGCTTAGTCTACATAGCAAGTTCTATGACAGCCAAGGCTACATAGTACGTTCTTCTCTCAATAAAATAAACACTTCCTTTAAATGTGTGTTTATAACCCAATGGTTTGTTGGGGTGATTAGAAGGGGCCCAGAAGGTCTCTTTTTGGTAAAGTGACACCCGAAAAAGAGTAAACACCAGTCAGTGTGGGGCTCCAAGATCCAGGTCCCTGTGTACACCAGATCCCTCCCCCGCTTGCTGGGTGAGAACAACTGGACATTTCCCGTAGCCCTCCCCATACTGTCACAGCAGCCTTCAAAGGAGCAGGACAGTGTCCATCATTGTGTCCCGTGGGCTGACCAGTCTACAAGCTTCTCCTAGCCCAGGGCTCCTAGTTTGATGCAGCATCCCCTCTCCTAGTCTGTAATTCTGTGTAATGTGAGAAGTCTCATGCTACAAAGTAGTTCAGGGATGAGTCCAATAGGAGATCACTTATCCTTTCCCTCATTCTGAAGCAGTTAATCATTCACTGGCAACAACAGCAACAACAAAATGCATTTACACGAAGCACGGGGGACAAACATTCAGTAACCAACATTAAGAAGCAAATGCAATGTGAGGTGACAAGAGACCCAGAGGATAGAAAACAGCAGCAACTTACACAATTACTAGAGTCAAACGGTCTGTTTTGAGAATCTATAGCATTTATTAATTTATTGTCTTAGGGTTTCTATTGCTGTGGTGAAGAAAAAAAAAAAAAAAAAAAAAAGAACAAGTCGGGAAGGAAAGGACTGATTTGGCTTACACTTCCTCAGAACTGTTTGTTCATCATTGAAGGAAGTCAGGACACCGACAGGAACTCAAACAGGGCAGGAAACTAAAGGCAGGAGCTGACACAGAGGCCATGGAGGGAGCTGCTTACTGGTTTGCTCTCCAGGCTTGCTCAGCCTGTTTTCTTATAGAACCCAGGACCACCAGCCCAGGGATGGCCCCACCCACAATAGGCTGAGGCCTCTTCATCAATCGCTAATTAAGAAAATGTCTTACAGCTGGATCTTACGGAAGCATCTTCTCAATTGAAGTTCCCTCCTTTCAGATAACTCTACTGTGTGTCAAATTGGCGTAAGACTAGCCAGCATATTCAGCGAGACCTATACAATAAAGTTACTGTATATTTTAAAACAATGAGTGAGCAATAGGGTGACCCAGGTATTGAGGCCAAGCGCAAACTACACAAGCCCAGTGGCCTTTGTCCAATCCCCTTAACCTACGTGAAGATGGAAGGGGAGAACAGGCTCCACAAGTTGACCTCTGACCTCCGTACATACACCGTGGAATGCACACGAACACACACAACATATATACACACCAATAATATATTAATTTAAAAAAGAAAAGGGAGCCTAGTGCTCAGGGCAGGGAACTTCAAATTATTTGGTTCTGGGTTATTTGGACACATTCACTGACTCATAGCAGGTTGCCGTTACCCTGTTCCCAGTGTTTCTCCTGCTTTAATTTATTTCTTTGGACACTGATAGTCAAATGCTAAGGAAGTGGTGGATAGCCACTGCCCTGGCTGGCTGCAAGACCAAGCAAGCACCAAGAGCTCTGGAGGTTGGAAAGGTATTTTAAGAATGGCAGAATACCCAGCTTCTTGAGGGATTGATTGGTCTAGAGAGGTAGCCTAGAACCTTGACAAGGCAAGCTGTCCTTAGAATACAGTGGGAGGGTTGTTGGAGCAGTGAGAGGCATCCCAGCACATGTGCACATGTAGGGCATTGGCATTGCTATTGCTATGGGCACTGTAGCTAAAAAGCATAGTTTGTACAGAGCTAACCAGAGAGATGGAAGATGGTAAAGATTAGGAACAAAAGATGCAGACCCTGTTCAGAGACACCCGAGTGACTTTATCTATGGAAGATATGTGACAGAATTAAGAAACCTGTCTTTGTTCCTTGAAATATTTCCCATTCTTGTGTGGTATCACAAAAAAAAAAAAAAAAACAGAAAACAAATCCTTAACTCAATCCCTTCTCCTCCCACATCTCTTCCTCTAAGGTGCTGATCCCTCTGCCCTGACTTAGAATGCATGGGCAGCCTCTTGCTTCTTGCCTGTCCCAACGTTTTGCATCTCTATAGCAAATGAAATAGATTTATTTTTTCCTATTGTGTGTAAATATTGTAGCAGTCAAGCAATCTTTTAAATAGGAGAGTTCCCCAACAGTATCGAAGTCCAAACATCTTTGATGTTCAGACCTTAAAGGAGCTATCAAAAGGTCAAGATGAAGATTGAAAGTAATTTAGGCAATCAGTATGAGGTACTAAATGCCATGAAATAAATCCAATGTATTGAGACTCTGACAACCCCCACAGTCACATTCAATTTTTTTGATCACCGTAGAAGCTAAAATACATAGAAAGAAATACATGGATTATGTGCTCCATCCTTTAAAAGCTTTTGACTTTATGGAACACAAAACCATAAACAGAGAGGCTAGAAAGTTTAAGGAACAGGTATTTACTCCATTTTAAAAGAGGAGATAGGCCTGCCTGATCTTTGACCCCTGCCCCCCCCCACTTCGCTGGGGCCTCTGCTGGAGGTTAAGTCTGGGACCAGTTCGGGTTGAATCCCCCCCCCCCCCACACACACACCCTTCCCTGGGAACTCCCTGCATTGACCCATGAATCTCACTCCAGGCTGTGTCCTGTACCCAGAGAGAGCGCTCCTGGTGCTCTGATACACACACACACACACACACACACACACACACACACACACAGACAAAGAGCCTGCCCTTCCCCCACCCTGTGCCACACCCTGCTCTGGTTGAGCACTGGGACAGAAGGTGAATCCAACAATCCTGCCACATTCAGGGAACTTCCTGGAGCTGCTCTGAGCACACTAGGACCACCCTGTATCCTTACCTGCCTGATTTCTGACCCCCCACCACCAGTCCTGTGCCAGAGTTCTGGCCCCAGCCAGAGATGCACCTCACTGTGGAACCATCCTGAGTTCTTGCCTGCTGGATCTTTGACCCCCATCGCTGGGGCCCTGCCTGAAGAGAGACCTTCTAGAGAGTTTGGACCACCCAGAGCTACAAACATCGAACATCTGAACCACTTAAGCCTACCAGGGAAGTAACATACAGAGAGAGAGACCCCACCTGCACCCACTGGAAGAAGTGATGGGAAGAAGGCAATACAAGAAAACACCTAACACTAGAAAGACAAGCATGGCATCACCAGAATCTAAGGATTCTACACCAACTAGACCTGAACACCCCAAAGCAGATGAAGCAAAAGAGAACGACTTAAAAATATCTTCATAAAAATGATAGAGGACCTCAAAGATGGTGTGTGAAAATCCCTTAAAGAAATGGAAGAAAAAACAAACAAAAAATTGGAAGAAATGGACAAATCTCTTAAAGAAAGTAGAGAAAGCCAAGAAAGAACAATTAAACAGGTGAAGGAAACAGTTCAAGACTTGAAAACTGAAATAGAGACAATAAAGAAAACACAAACTAAAGGAATGCTGGAAATAGAAAAACTGGGCAAGTGATTGGGAACTACAGACACAAGCATAACCAACAGAATTCAAGAGATGGAAGAGAGAATTTTAGGCGCTGAAGATAAACTAGAGGAAATAGATTCATCGACCAAAGAAAATCGTAATTCTAACAAATCCTTAACACAAAACAGTCAGGAAATGTGGGACACCATGAAAAGGACAAAGCTAAAGAATAATAGGCATAGAGGAAGGCAAAGAAGCCCAGCTCAAAGGTGCTGAAAAAATATTCAACAAAACCATTGAGGAAAACTTTCCCAATCTGAAGGACATGCCCATGAAAGTATAAGAAGCATACCAAACTTTCATCCTAGAGAAACATGCACAATGTTAAAGGAGAAGTAAAACAACAGGATATTTTAAAACAGAATGTTTACAGGGAAGTGAAATAACAGGAATTTTCTAAGAGAAGGTGAAATATTCCATATTGCATGGATGCTCTGTACCCATGCTGATGGATAACTGGATCCCCGAAACCTTGGGACTGGACACTAACTTCTGCAATGTGAGTATTAAAATGTTCCTAGGCCCAAGAGCACAGTTCAGTGGAAGAACATCTGCTTAGCATGCACCAGACCCTGGGTTCAATCTTCAGGACTCAAATTAGTGCATAAATTAACGTTACGAATCCAACTTTCAATCCAGGCAGTGGTAGCTCATGCCTTTTATCCCAGCACTCAGGAGGCAGAGGCAGGCAAATCTCTATGAGTTCAAAGCCAGCCTTGTCTGCAAAGCTTATTCCAGGACAGCCAAGGCTACACAAAGAAGCTCTGTCTCAAACAACAACAACAAAGGAATCTAACTTTCTTCAGTAATATGAACTTCACAACATGAGCTGCAAGTAGGTGAGATAGTAGAAGCCTATAATTCTGTCATTGGGAAGAGGCAGGAGAGTCAATTTTGGTTATGTATGGAATTTGAAACAAGTTTGAGCTCCATGAGACCTTCCAAAAACTAAGAGGAAAAGAGAATATGCAATACATTATAGAATGAGAAGAGAAATAATTCAGGAAACCAGAGATCAAGGAGTTTTCCAGTTTTTTCAAAGGCTGTGAAGAAAATTGGTCATGAAATATTTAACAATATCTTGGTCTCCAAATGTTTACTGCCCCTCTCTTTAAGAAACATTATGGTAGCCATGTAAACCATCAATTTTAGTAATAACCTTTAAAAGGTATTTCACTTGCTTTAATGCTACAATGTATTGTCACATCATTAATCAGCCATAATTGTTTTATATTGTTCAGGAGTGTTTAGGATTCAGGCTTACTTTTATCTGCACAATTTTAATTTCATCAGATCTTATGTCAGCAAGAGACTTCCTTGTCTGGCCTTTTCGGTGTCCAAATTTACACTTATTTCTCATGACTTGTTCATCGTCTTCTATGGGTCTTCGAACATATTTAAAGCGATCTTTGAGGGCACGTTTCCATAAAAACTGTGTAAAAAAAACAAAGTAGACCAATCAGTCCTTAGGAGCTTTGCATAATCCTATAGAACAACACAATTTTTGTCTGTCACCATTAGGATTGAAATTACTTTCATTTTGTATTAATAGAAGCTGTGAACCTATCCTTAGATTTATCCTGACAAAAATTTTGTGACATTACCTTTAAAATTATAATCACCCAGTTAGAGCTAAGGAAACAAACTAAAACATCCAAACAAACAAATTACTTTATTCTTTGTGAGCAACTGTAGCTACTGAGAAAACATTAGTCAAGGATCTGGCATTTAGCTGTTGCTATTCCTGGTTTCATGGCTCACTTTCCAGCATTCCTTGATCTTTAGAAAGCTCTATAGTCTAGGCTAGGAAGACTCAGGTTCCAGTACTAAATCTAGTATGTACTAGCCAAGTAATATTCAATACATAACCCCTTAGTCTAGGTTCTTCAGATATCAAATGGAACATGATCTTCCCTGCCAATGCATTGTGTATGTGTGTCCTTACGAACGCATGTATGCAAGTGTAATATGCATATGGAAGCCATTGGGTGGCATTGTCTTGAGGAGCCACACTCCTTGATCTCTCCCTAGCCTGGGATTTAATGATTAGGCTGAGCTGCCTGGCAAACTTGCTTCAGAGAGCTGCTTGTCTCCACTTTCCCAACGCAGGGGTCATAAACATGTGTATCGCCATGCTTTTGTGTGAGTGTTAGCTATCAAAGTCTCATGCTTATGTGGTAAGCACTTTACTGACTGAACTGAGAGGGAGACAGTTAGATAGATAGATAGATAGATAGATAGATAGATAGATAGATAGATAGATAGATAGATAGATAGATAGAGAACATGAATACCAAACTTGCCAACATAGACAAGGGAAAGACCACAATGCTTCAACCCTACACAAAGAACTATAGGCAACTAAGAAATGCTGATATTGGGTGAAATATTCTTCTCCAGGAAAGAGCACACTAATTCATTATCTAATACAAAACTGTCATCCCTGAAAACATACCCAAAGCATAGAGGTTATATGTAAGAATATATATACATAAACACATACACATATAATCTGAGAATGTAATAATTAATGAAAAAAGTCATGCATTTGAAAGAGTGAGGAGGGTATATGAAAATGTTTGGAGGTAGGGGAAAAGGAATAAAAGAAATAATTATATTATAATCTTAAGATAAAAGAAAAAAATTCAGAAAATCAGAAACAAAACACCAGAGCCAGAGTGGAAAGTGCAAAGCTCTTATTTCAAATGGACCAAGATGAACAGGGTGGTGGGGGACACACAGTCACTTACAAAGCCACAGCCGTCCTCATCCAGGAAAGGGTGGGCCTGCAGCAGAGCATTGACCACATCGTTGTACTGTTGGGTGGTGGGGTACCTGTCCACAACAGATAAGACGGAGGTCGTTTCCAGCAGCCCCCAATCAAGGTGAGTCTAACGAACACACAACTTGCTGTGATGCTTGCCTGTCTGTCTGTCTGTCTGTCTGTCTCTCTCTCTCTCTCTCTCTCTGTGTGTGTGTGTGTGTGTGTGTGTTTATACATGCAAGTGTGGTGGCCTGAAGTTAACCTTGTTCCCCTGCCCAGTCAACCTTGTTTGTTGAGACAGGGTCTCTTGTTGCCGCCTGGGCCCACTGATGGATTAGACAAGGCTGGCTGACCAGTGAACACCAGGCATCCATGTTTCTTATTAATTCCCCCACCCACCCTGTGCAGAACTATAATCACAATCATGTGCCGTCATGCCTAGATTTTTATATGGGTGTTGGGGGGCTATGCAGCGAGCACTTAACCAACTAAGACAATAACCGCAGCCCCTCTCCTAAATCTGCACACTAAACTCTTATTCACTGTGTCATCCATAAGACAAGAAGACCTGGTTCCACATGAATTCTGCTCTCCTTTGAGCACAGATAACGTCTTCACTGTTTCTACTCACAGCGAGCCTTCCAGGTACTTAGTCATATCTGCCTGGAGAAACTCGATGACCCTTATCCTCATGCTGTGATCAGGAGACTTCTGCTCTGCCAGCATGCACTTGACGTCATAGGGAAACTCCGGTAAGACGTAGGTCTTAGTCCATTGTGATGCTTTATACCTCGCTAGAACATGCTTTGCATGTCTTCTGTGGGATAAAAACGCCAAGAGTGACAGTCTTTGTTGAATCTACCTGGGATATATTAATTCTCTGCACACTGAAAACCTTGGGCATAAACCACTCTCTGACATCTAAATATACCATATACACATAATCACATGGGTTTCAGAATTAAGCTCCATGTTAGGAAATACTACTCCCTATGTCTCAAAGAGCCAAGTTGCAATGTGTATCTCAGAACTGTCTATTAAATGAAACATTTACTAGACAGAAGTGATAAACTGCAAATACCCCAAGCAAGCGAAGCCGCAATAAATCAGTTTTAGGACCCAGTTAAGAAAACTCTTCCCATCTGCTCTGCTGATGTTTGTAGCAAAATACAAGATGCACCTGACTTGGTCTTTGGCTGTTTCAGTAAGGGAAAGTTGCTTTCTACACAAAAGTAAGACTCGGTATTCTTATTCCAGTGACACAGCTCTTGATTCTCTGAAAGGTGACAGGAAACTATAACTTCACAAAGTCATCTGCTGCCCAAAGCTGCAGGTTGCCAAGTGGATTGTGTAAGCGGCTGGACGAAAACCTTCTAAACATAAATTTACTAAAATTAAGTGGCCATACACTTGAAATTGGTGGATTTTATGGCAATAAGGTAAGCATCGGTAGGATTGTTTATAAAATTGAGTTTCAGACTCATAATGAAACCTTAAATCAGAGGCCTGTCCTTACGTATACACAAAGAAGTTTTCAAAGTAACACTTAGAAACCACCGTTAATCAATGGCAGTAGGCAGCTGTCACCTAGCTCACTAACAGGATTGAGTAGGATGGGAGGGAAGGGACCGTGGTGAACTAACCACGAGACAACAGGACATTTCTTAAACTAGTCTAAGCAGGCTAATCCTAAGCATGGTTGATTGACTTTAGTTGTCCAAATAAAACAGATGCATTTCAAAGGCCAAGCTTCCCTAAGCATTATAAGCCACCCTTTTATCAGAATGCCTGTGCTAGCATGGAAGGTGGGGACTTGGGAAGCAGAAGGCATCTCTATTTCTTTGGGGAGTAAGCTCCCTCACACATACCCCCTTTGGTATTCCCTGTAACCATGGTGAGAAATGTGACAACACGCACACCAATAATTTCACCCTGAACTTAATACAGCAGCAGGCAACTCTCAGACATAAATTTCTACCTCAGCTCAAATTATTTTCCAGTATGTTTCTCTCTCATTTTCCTCATCCACTCAGCCATCATGTACGGGGAGTCTCCCATGCCAGCCGCCCTTACACCACCCCCATTTCCTCTGGGACTTTGATTCTCCCATGGCCAGATTCATTCCCATTTATGCACAGATACCGAGGGTAGAAGGTGAAAAGACAAGTTTTGAGGACTAGGCTTTACCTACCCCAGAGTCTTAGGAAGGTGACGTAAAGGTGGGGCGGGGTGGGGGGAGGGCGCTAGTGCTAAACTGGGCTTCAGTACGGTTCAGTACCCATTTCTGTTTCTCCAGTGAACTTTTAAATAGCAAAGCCACCCACAAACTCTCTGTGGCCTTCTAAGATTGCTTCCACTCACCTCACTCCATCAACAGATCACTTCATTGTTTAGTAGTATCGAAGAAAACTTAGATCAATTTCTGCCTTTTTGTAGCATCTATTTTTTATGTATGTTTCTTATCCTCTATATTACAGTAGGGACTATAAGACATGAGATTATTCTGAATGTATTATGACCCATATAGACAGATTAGGCAAATCACAGGCATAAAATGTTCCTTTTCTTTACATTAGAACAATGTGGCATATTTTTTGAAGTAACTATAATCTAATGAGTGAATACAAGTTAAAACGAATATTATGCAGAAAAAATAACTCCCAAAAGTTAACAAATACATTCTAATTCAAAAGCAGATAACTGCAGCCACAGCTATTCCCTTCCATAAAATTGTATTTGCATTGTTTTAAAAATATCTGTACTGTGGTCTTAAAATTATTCCCAGTCTTTTCAGCAAGCTGGAGTTTAGCATAGCACTAGCAGGTTGCCCCAAACTAAGTACAGGAGTCAGAGGACTCCCAAGTTAAACAGACACTAATATTTTTCTTCTCATTTCTAAAGCAGGGCTCTTTGATAAGCTTGCCACTACAAACACAGCTCTGTTTTCAATCCTGGGTATAAAATAAACCTCTAAGCCATTTAAAATATGCTAATGTGACCCCAGTCTGAGAACATACTGCTTGCTAAGTGCTCAGTTCATAAAGTGATAAAAATATATATTCATAATAAAATTTATAATAAAGCGAGCAATTTGACAAATGGCAGTATCATCATTATTTCAGTTTCAGATTCTGACAAATGATAATTATATATATTTATGAGATTAAAGTGATACTGTGGTATACCTATGGCATATTTATACAATGTGGAATTATTGAGTCAAGCAGATTAACCTATCCATCATCCCCAATTTCCGTCAGTAATTTCACCTGCCCAATGAAACATGGCATTTTTAAATTGTGCACTAATTTTTTTTAAGTGATGAGATGGGACTTCTCATAAAGGCTCATTGGATTTCTAACTTTGTCTAACTGTAATAAGAATGAAAAATCATTCATCTCTTTCCAAGCACAGACTGACTGTAGTTTAATGGGGTTCACATAGGGCAATAATGCTATTTCTATGAAGAACAGATCCAATGGAGTGCCAGCCTGCTAAGGAAAACCCTTCACGGAAGATACTGTTGAGCATCTATAGGAAGCAGAGATACCAGCTGTTCCAGGAGGGCAGGAACGCTTTCTTTGCATAGTGCAAATACCATTGCTTAGCAAGGTTAATGCATGGTGATTTTTCTTAAAAGAATGAGCAAAGTGACTGGAAAGAATTTGCATCCAACTCCCCTTTTAAACCCCAAAGGATGCCTCCAGGCACTTTCATCATTTCTTTCAAATTCTTTTATCTTAATCTCCCCTCAGTTATTGCCTTGATAATGATTCTGTCCTACAGTCTTCCTTCTTTTTCCCCCCAAAGGTTTATTTTTATTTATGTGCATTTATTTTATTTAAGCTGCATGTGTGGGCACCCAAGGAGGCCCTAAGAAGGCTTCAGATTCTCTAGAGCCGAGATTGTGCGTGAACTGCTCAACAGAGGTATCGGAGCCTAACTTGGATACTCTACAAGTGCTGCTAACCATCTCCCCATATTCCCTTTTCCATACTCTACCCCATATTGCCAACAATCTCCCTGTTTCCCTCCCACTCAACACATCTGAAAAAGATTTATTATTTTTTTAAAAAGGTACTAGATTCTCACTAGTGTCCCCCTCCTCCCCAGATCCCTTTTGAGCACCTAACCCCTTTGTGATATGACTGTGTTTGTATAGGTAACTTTAGCTAGATGAGATCAAGAAGGTTGACTGAGACTTAGCATCCTTTTATGAAGAGATGCCAGAAATGTACCTTCTTACTAGGGTACTGTGAGGATGTAGAGAGAAGGAAGGTTTCTTAGTTAAGGTGACAGTTGCTGTGATGAAACTCTATGACCAAAGCAACTCAAGGAAGAAAGGGTTTATTTGGCTTACATATCCAGAATCAGGGATTGCTGAGGGAAGCCAGGGCAGAAACTCAGAGCAGATAGGAACCTGGAGGCAGGAACTGATACTGAGGCTATGGAAGAGTGCTGCTTGCTGGCTTGTTCCTCATGGCTGTTCAAGCTGCTTTCTTATAGAATCCACAACCACCAGCTCAAGGGTGGCACCACCAAAACTGGACTGGGCCTTCCAACATCAGTCATTAATTAAGAAAAATGCCCTATAGACTTATCTCTTAACAACCTGATCTCTGGAGGCATTTTCCCAAATGAGGTTCCCTCCTGCCAGATGTCTACAATTTGTGTCAAGTTGACATAAAACTAGTGAGGACAGGCACCGTCTATAGGGCAGGAAGTGGGCCCTTATCAGAGAATGAACTGGTCACCACTGTGACCTTAAATTTGAGACTTTAAAATCAGAATACAAATGTGTACTGCGCAAGCTCCTCAGCCTGTGATAACTGTTGTGGCTAACACAGTGGCCAGTTTCCTGGTGGCTTCTACCATGTGTCTTCCTCTTAGCATGTTGAGCCTTAACATCCATTCCTCATCTTCAGGTATCATAAAAATTTCCTACATAGTATCCCTTGTACTACCTACTTCTCATGGTGATTTATGCTCCCACATTAATCTGGGCTTTGATCATACAACTTCAAGTGTCTTACTAGCAGAGTACTGCTTTTATAATAGCAAGCTATGAGCCTCACAAAAGTCTGGAATGCAGCACCCCAGTGTCAGCAGCTTAACCCCCACTCCCTCTCACTCTTCCAAGTTTATTTTAAGCCTCTCCTCAGGTGGATTCTCATCCCTACTCTGGTAGCCCTAGTGTGCACGTCCTCAGCTGAAATAACAAAGCTGCCTGCTCCAGAACCGTATGTGACTTGTGACTATTCTTGCCTACTATTCTTGACTATCTTAATTTCTGTATTGTGCAACTGATCTCCTTGCTAATCAGGACTTTTAAAATTATCCTTTTCTTTCCAAGATCTACAGGGAATATTACACTGAGAGCTGAGGAAGTCCTTACCACTAAAGCCTAGACCCTGTTGTAACAAGAGCCTGGAAAGTAAGAATTGTGACTTTTGTGGCCTCCCAGCTCATCTGGCAGGAACTCAGAGCTAAGTCATTTCTCTCTATTTCTCTCTCTCTCTCTCTCTTTCTCTCTCTCTCTCTCTCTCCGTGTGTGTGTGTGTGTGTGTGTGTGTGTGTGTGTGTGTGTGTGTGTGTGTTTTCTGGCTGTTGTCCCATTCTTTCTATAAATATAGCTGTAGGAAAGGGAGAAACAGAGAGCAGCTCTCTCATTTTTGGCTCAAATGTAAGAATGTTAGTAAATCCATTTTATATATCTTAGGTCATTTTCCCTTGGTGCAGGTTAAATGCCAGGTCCCAAGTCAGGCCTTTGTGACCAGGCGCTGCAGTAACATTCTGTCCTTGTTGTGTGGCACAGATTGTGATAACATTGTTCTGAAGAGATTTAGGAATGTGTAAAGAAGAGAGATGTTAAATATAAAGTGCTGTAATGGTGCAAGCCTGTAACCCAGCACTTGGAAGACAAAGGGCGAAAGTTCACGGGCATGTTTCATTACATAGTGAGTTTGAGGCCAGCCTGAGCTACAAGAGGCCCTGTGTCAAACAAAGCAAGGGAAACAAACAGACCAAAAACCTACCATTAAAGATAGGAAGTCTTTAATTCTATAGACAAAATTCACATCTTTCAATAAAGTAGATTTCCTTCATATTAGAACAGTCCACACATGTCAAGGAAACCATTGACTAGTATGGCCTCAGGATGTCAATGACAAGTACCACCATCAGGGGGAGCATTACTGTTAAGTCAGAGATGGAAAATGAGACAAAATTCATGCTTCCAGGGTCTGAACTAAATGACCAGGTCCCTCAAGCTGCTCTGATGTGACATTCCATTTCATTTTATTCTTTTTTTTCCTTGAACTGTAGATCTCTGGAAGCTCCCACACCAGTTGAAAACCTCAAGGACTGATTGACTGACTAGAATTTCATGCTTGTGGGGAGAGATGGGGTACTGCAGAGCTCCAGGAGCCAAACTCGGGAAGATAAGAGTCTTTAATAGTCACTACATACTTCTCTGTAAGACCTAAACATCTTTGTGACTGTTAAGTGGAACGCTTGGAATGTATTATTATCTTAGCAGGACCACTGGTTTCCAGCAGCCCTAAAGCCAAGACTGTTACAACACCTAAACCCTACAGAAGAGCCTACCTTGTTCTGCTGTAGCCCACCTATCTAATGCTTTCCTTTGTTCTGTTACTATAAAAGTTTTCATAGCATCTTCCACAGCGGGCTTGTCACTCAAAGTAACCTGAATTTGTGCCTCTGGCCACAGTTACTCATCTTTGGTTCAGAATTCACTTGTTTATATATCAATTTATTTATTCACAATTTTGAGATGGAGTTGGAGCAGGGTCTCTCTCTGTGTAGCTCAGGTTAGCCTGTAACTCATTACATAGCTCAGCGAGATATGAGCACAGTAAAGCAGACATTGCTTCCTGTTGCATCTTCAGTGCTCCCAACAAGTGCTCGCTCATGGAACACTGGCATGTTGGAGAAATGAATGAAGATTTAATATTGATTTAGGTCAGCAGTCCTTAGGTAAGTATTTCCTATTTTATGGAACTGTGGATATTTCACAAAGAATTATAGGCAAATTACAGGATTCCTCCTTTAGTCTCTACTATCTGATTGTACACTGGGAGCTTCTCATCAAGGAATAGGGCAAGTCTATCATACATCTTAAACACAGACCTCTGTGTAGGAGAGCCTGCAGATCCACTGACTTGGGATGCAGTAGCTAAATATGGTAATGTATCACCTGTGTGCTTTTTTTCTGATGCCCTTGCAATGGTAATGATGTCTGTCTGTGAAGTCTGGAAGCTTCTCTTCAACTCTCATTGTCCTGTTTTCTACCACAACTCTCAACCAATGGCCCAGGCCTTCTAGGACAGGAATGTTCCCTCTTCTGTCCTAGAGCCTGAGTCTCAGGAGGGGGCAGTTGCCCCAAACATCCTGGTATAAGTCTTGATTTTCAACCTGGGATGACCTGTCAGAGTTGAGACCAGAATCTTTTGAATCTCACAGAACTCCCATGTTTGCCATAATACAAACAATAGTTAAAAATTATGCATGCCAACTGTGTGTGTGGCAGGTCCTAAGAACTTTTCATATATTAAGTCATCATCCCATTCATTTACAGATGAGAAATAAGGCCCACTTAGCTAGAGAACCTCTTAGTTCATAAATGACATAGCAGGGCTTCAAAACTAAGCTCTTAAGTATTTGCTTGTCCCTGGTCCCCAGTCTTATCAACTCTTCCTTCTCAGGGTTAACATGCTCATCTAATACTTACATTTACCCCTTTCTCAGCTCATCTGCTTTGTAGGACACCTAGCTATAGGAGTGGGTCCCAAGAACTCCCATCTGATCACGAGGTTCTCCTGCAACATTCTTTCATTCTCTAATCTTGTCACATAGATTTGATTCAACTATGAAAAAACCATAGAAAATGTGTAAAATATTTGTTCCCTTATATAGTGAATATTTGTTGACACAACAAAGACATGACAAGTCTCTGATAATAACCTCTCATGTAATGGGAGATGCCATTCTGTAAATAAGTTTCTCTTATTGGTAAATGAATAAAGCACTGTTGGCCAATAGGAAAGCAAGATAGACGGGACTAGGAGACAAGGAGGATTCAGGAAGAGGTAGGAGGAGGTTCAAAATGTAGGACCAAGAGAGCAGAACTCCTGATTCTCTCTCCGGTAAGATGAGACCATGTGGAAATACTTAGATCAATAGAAATGTGTTAATATTTAAGACAGAGCTAGTAACAGGCCAACAGTTTTATATCTAATACAGCATCTCTGTGTGTTATTTGGGGCTGGCACAACTGGGGGACCAGGCTGGCAGGAAAACATGCTCATAACAAAATGGCACCCAATGTGGGACCAACAGAACAGGGGGTAGAAGTATACAGGAGCTGGGGCTGCTAATCACAAGGCTGGGACCTAGCACAACGGTAGAGGGCTCCATTAGCATGTGTGAGCCCCTGATTTTATTCACCAGCATCACTGAAAAGACTCAATGCTCACCTAATCAGAACCTGTACTAAACAACTCTAACTGGGCTGCCACACTTTAATTATTAAGCCTTCTCTTTATTACAGTCTGGGATAGATTACTACAGTTGTGTTGCTATCTCTTGTATGAAATACTGCTATGAAAATGACTTCCACTAATATATGGGAAATGTTGAGGATTCACTGATATTTGCTTCACAAAGCAAAAGCAGGAAAAGCTCATTGTACACCATCTCACAGCAGTAGCCAGACAAAGTAATTAAAGTAATTCTTAAATATACGTGAAACCATGACTAATGAGTAATTATGCCCCAAGGCATTAGCAAAGTATGGCACATGTACTTAGAGTTCAAGTCAAGAGTCTTTGAAGTAACATGTAGGAAATCTTGCTTTATCTGATATCTTGCCTTACTGAGCACTAAAAGAGAAATGAGCAACTTTTAAGTACATAGATTAAAAGAAGGAAAAAATGCCACTGTAGAAAAAGCTACCCTCACACATCACCAGTACATCACCTAATGATCCTGAAAGGCACTTAAGCCATTTAGTAACAAGCATAGAATCACCTGTCACCCAAGGAAACCCCTGTTGCTCCAGAGTGCCATGGTGTTTTGTCCCTGGACACACATTTTTTGACTGCAGCCAAAGACTTTTCCAGAGTCTTTGACTACAATTAAAGTCAGGTGAGTGTTCAGTCTCTTGAGACCCTCTTATTCCTTTCTATCTGCAAACAGTCTACGTGGAAAGCTTAAGCCCCTGTCAGGAAACATGGGAGAAAATACCACAAACAACCACCTGGTGACAAGTGTGACCTGGTGACAAGTGTCGGGTACTTAGATATGTCTCCCACTAAGTCCTCTTGGGCTCAGGTGGTATTCCCATTTCGAGTAGTTACAGAAATCATTAGCAGGAGGCAAGTGGAAGGGAACTGAGCCCCCAATCCAGTGCTTGCTCTGCCTCCCATTCCCACCTCTTGAAAACAGTTAGCTTCATGAAAATCTAGTGGGCAACACCTTTAAATTTATTGCCTGCTGTGAGTGAATGGGAAATAAGTCCTGATGCTGTGCTTGGAAGTTCACCACACTTGTTATTGACTGCCTCAAAAGGTCTAAAAAGAAATTGCTGCTATTCAAACATATATCCTGTCTCCTGAACGTATATTGTCTTTCTTTGGTTCACATCCATCAGCATCAGCTCAGTTTTGGAAGTCTGATTGGATTTTGAGGTGCCAGAGGCTGAGATAAATTCAGTCTATAAAATAAAAGGATATGGTCATTGTCTCTGAGGTGTTTATAGTCTGAGGAGGGAATAGACTTTAATAACCCGAAGTTATTATCCACTTTTGTAAGCAGAACAAGAAATACAAAGAAGGTACCCGAATGCTCTGGATGTCACCGGAGGCTGGCTAGTTTTAAAGGACAGGCAGGTTTTAGGTAGGCAGGTGGGTGAGGGACCACACAGCCTAACACAAAAGACACACAAGAGGCCCTTGATGCATGACTATCCGAAGGATAGAATAGCAGAGGGACAGAAGAAAAAGATTGAGATGCCTTCAGTTATTTTAGTTCAAATGGCTGGATGGTATTGTCATTGTCTGAGATAAAACATGAGGGATGGAATCTCTATCCCTCTACAATCTATGGGACTAGTGTGGTCTTAACTTGTCTCACAGAGTCAACTGAGTTTCCCTCCCCTGGATGCGTGGAATGAAGCAATAAGGAGTGACTGGGTCAGTTGGCACTAAAGACCTGAGCTATTATCAGGGAGAATTTCTATGGAGTTGGTGCTGGGTGAGGCAGTGGGGAAGGAGCAGAACATCCATCGTTAGCAGAATAATGCAATCTCCTAAGGGAAAGCAAAGGATGAAGGCAAGGAAGCAGAAAAGAAGGAAGGGTCCAGAGCCAGGCCCGTGGAGTCAGGGGGAACTTAAGGGCTCTGCCCTAGATGTTGGGAGTTGTTCTTCTTATAATATGCCCATTTTATCTTTAGTTTTCATGGCTTTTTGTTTCTTGCAGTCACAGGTATGTGAAGGTAGGAGACAGACGATATAATACATACATACATATGTATATATATTTATGTGTATATACACACATATGTGTGTATATATATACATATATATTTATTTATATAAATTTGAGGTTCTTTTCTAGATAGACAGTAATAGGTGACCTAGTACAGAAGCCCACAGCTTAGGAGATACTTTGAGGAGAACAGCTATGGGCATGTGCGCTCTGGTTTCTAAGTCTTTCAATTTCCCTCAGCTTCTAAAGCAGTCTTACTGTGATTTCTTCCACTTGGTAGGTGCAATGAAGAAGAGTAAATACGAGGAGCATTGTTCCTGTCTCACAGCACTGTATTGGAGACAGTGGTAAGAAGGTAGGTCCCACCGGCACTAACCCTCACCCCCATGTCTCTCTCCCATGACTGGTGGCAGTAGCAGCTCTGGCAGCTTCGGAGTGGGTGTCTGGAAACTCCCAGCTCACTCTGTGCACCTGGAGGCCTCAGCAAAGGAAAGCGCCAGGAATCACCCAGCACCATGGACAGAAAGGTGGGAGCGAAGCTGCCTTGAAAACAGATTTGCATTTTGGAACCATCCTTTGAACCAAGGAATTCATTTTCCACCTAGCCTCTCCCTTTCATCTTCCCAAGCTATAGGGTACCCAGAATTTTGTTTTATTTTGAGATAGGGTTTCACAAAGTTGCCCAGGGTGAGCCTCCCAGGTAGCTGCTATTAATTACAAGCCTGTGCATCCAAGCACAGCTCTCTCTTTCATCTTTTAGTTCACCATCCTCCAGAGGAGTCATGGAATCAAGGCAGCTGGACTATAAGATAGAAACTATCTGGAAACTGTCTAGAAATTCCTTGACTTCTCCAACTCTCAGTTTTATCCATTTCTAAAAAGAGAAAGCAATATGGACAGTGCCAGAGAGAGACTAAATCAGATGATAATGTAAAGGGGTTGTAAACACACACACACACACACACACACACACACTCACACACACACACATGCACGCACGCACGCACTCACGAACACACACATAGGACCATAGTGCTGGGGTGGTTGTTTTGAATATTTCCACTATACCTGAAAATTGGTTCACTCTACAGGGATTCCTACCATTCTTGCCTGAACTACTCTGCAGGGACTCTTACCATGAATGGTGGATGCCTGAACCACCTGAAATGTTTCACTCTGTAGGGACTCCTTACCATACACAGAGGATGCATGGATCACTTCAGCTGGATGGCTATAAGAAGCTACAGGAGGATGCTACAGGAGGAGACATCTCTTTTCTGGTACCCCCTCATAGTTTTGTCTGAGCACTAGGTTCCTACATATGGTTCTCTAGGTCCATAGATTCCCCCCCCCCGCCTTTGGCGCAATGGAACCCATACACTGAAATATCACTAGGAAATTTGAGAAACTGCTTATGAAACCAGCATCTCCTTCTGGTATAGACAAGTTAAAGCAGCCTCCAAAATTCAAGGCAAAGATATTTATTCAATTCAAGTTCTGCAGGATGTTACCTACAAATTACCCTGTATATATTATGATGGAAGAACATATTTTTTCCCATGTAAGAATAAACACTTGAAAGAAATGTACAGAATCATCAAAACACCTTTGTCATTTCAGCCTTGATATTTTATCCAGTATCTCCATCATTTGATAAAAGCTTACCTTCTAGGACAATGAAAAAGCTTTGAATTACAGTGTATTTAAATACATTAAATCTCATAAAAATAAAGACAAACACAATTTGACTTTAAAATGCTATAAAGTTGGTGTCTCACCTCTGTTTCAATACTCGTTGGTCAATGAGTCCATTGTCAAGGTTTTCAGCTGGATGCAAAGATGTCTGGTCCCTGTAGCTGGTGGCACTTGAGTTCTCTTCATGCCTGTAGTAAAGTGCAGGAGCTGTGTGACTGAAATGGGCTGTTAAACAGAAGCAATAACCACTGATCTCATGGTGTTCTATGGGGAAGGCTCAGCCCATCTTTGTCCTTATCTGAGCTCACATGAGGCTCATGGCTAAGAACGTTATTATAAAGGCCTCATGCATCATCTCACACAGTGGCTTCTGTACGCAGTGGCCTGAAGCCAATTCACCCTACTACCTTCATCAGCCTGGCAGAGAGAGAGAGAGAGAGAGAGAGAGAGAGAGAGAGAGAGAGAGAGAGAGAGAGAGAGAGAGAGAGAGAGAGAGGAGAGAGTACATATACCAGAAATCAACCTCAGGTGCCATTGTGAGTGAACCGGGACTAGCCGATTACTCTAGGCTGGCTGGACAGTGAGCCCCAGGTATCGGCTTTTCTCCGCCTCCTCAGTGTTAGGCTTGCAGTTGTGTGCCACTACACCTGCCCTTTCACATGGGCTCTGTGTAGGGCACTTGTGTCTTCATGCTTACATAGCAAGCACTCTACAACCAAGCCATCTCCTCAACTCCCAATCTGGCTTGCTTTTCAATGGCACTGAAATAAGACGTTCCTTATGAAGTGATGGTGATAGCAGAGTCTGCTTTTTCAGTTAATACCCACACAGTAAAAACCAGTGCTTAACTGTGTCAGGCCTCTCCTTGGTTCCCTACTATTTGCAAGGGAAGGTTCTTATTATCCTGAAATCTTTTCATTTTAGAACTACACTCCATCACTTTCAAGTGAGAAAACCCAGAAGCCCAGAACAGAAGGAAACTTGCCCATGGTCACAGGCTACACAGTAGTGGTGACAAAATCTATACCATTTCCTCTAATTTCTTATTTAATGATTTCTACACCAGATCCAATGAAACCAATGATCAAAAAGCAACTGCAAAGCCACACATTCCTGTTATCTGTGTAGCTCTGAATAGTATGTATCCTATTCAGATGTTTCTCTGCAAAATAGTATACCAGACAACCACTAAATGAAATTTTATTCAAGTTAAAACCCATTTGATCTCTCTGATCTAACTCTGTTATAGATTTTTAAGAACTGGCCTAAAGAACCATTTATCCTATAATTTCATCTTACAGTTGAATTGGCTCAAACTAAAAGTAGTAAAAAGTCACATGAATGCTCAAGGTTAAATAAGTAGCAAATAGAGCACAGATCTGAAATCACATTTAGTTGCATAACTGTAGGGTGACATCAAGTTCCTGTCTTTATTAAGCATTTTCTACAAATGTTTGAATCCATGACATATCACTGTCCTCAATTGACAACATACTCTTTAAGTACAATGTGCTTGGCAAATATAATCAACAGTCAACTTGTGATTTCACACAAGAATACTTTCACCTAAACGCAAGATGACACAAATCCTTGAAAGAAGTTGGGAACTTGCTGCACAGAGCAATACACTCACATTCATAACTCCCTGGGCTATCAGTATGCCCAGGCTTCGCTAGAGTTTTAAAAGAGCATTCATAACCTGGTTAAGAAAGCTTTGTAATTATTCACAGAGGACTATATAGGTCTGGTAAAGGAAGCAAAAAATTATCCGAGATCATAATGTCTCACAGTATGGATTCAAGAAATGAGGAGTGTGATCACTTTCTCAACATGCAGATGAAGAAACAAGATGTCCAGCACAAAATCAATCCAAGTCAGTGGTAAAAGCAGGGCTGAAACCTTGAGCTCTTGGCAGACCCATCAGCTCCAGAGCAGTATAAGTGGATTTACAGGCTGCCAGTTTTCTTCTGAGCTGTTCCCAAGGAAAGATCAAGATTCCAGTCAATGGGGAGGGACTTCCAGCTCAAAAGTTCTAGGCACCCCAAAGTGCTGGAAAATGATATTGCAATCTTATTTGAAGTTCACCCCCCTTTTTTCTAGAAAAGATTAAAAGGTTACAATGGGAACTTCATAAAAAGTCACAGATCCAAGACCATGCTACAAGAAGAAATCCTCCAAAAAAGTCACTTGCAAGAATTTCCAGTCTTATCTCATTTATAATTATTGTTTTAAAAAATAACATCTAATTCTGAAGCCCAGATCAGCCTCAAACTCACAACAATACTTCTGTCTCAGCCTCTCAAGTATTGGAATTACAAATCAACCATGCCCTACTCTTTAGTCCAATGTAAGACTAGCCCTTCATGGTTACTTGTCCTAAATATCTAAATAGTCTAGAAAATCAAATTACTTAAGCAAGGTCTCTCTAATGTTATATTGCTTATCAAGAAAAGAGAAATAGTTACAATTATAGGCCTAATGTCAGGAAAGGTAAAAATAAAATGATGCCATCAAATATCGCATCTTGTATTTTTTTAAATGAATGGTGAGTAGTTAATAGCAAATATTTAACCTTAAAAGTATTGACAAGTCTTAAATATGGAAACATTAAACCGGAGTGCCTGAAAGCTTGGTGAGGTGAAATGGACATTTTAATTGATTGAATTTTGTTATCATTCCATTAGATGGAAAATCAGATGTAAAAACAAACAGAGCCATACTCCACCCTTAGAGCCTTTATCTGACACCACAAATTTTCTACATGATTTCTCCAGCAGCCTGTCCCAGTGTTCCATATTATATGGCTGACTCTTAAAGATTCATGAAACTCAATTGTGTCAAAGGGGTTAGCCAATTCTATTGTGAAGGCCTAGAGAAGAGAGTATAAATAAGTTAGCACAGAGAGACCTGAGCAAATAAACACACATTTGGACGAACAGCTTGGGACAAGGCAAAGGAGCAGCCACAGGTCCCAGGATAGGACAGCTCATTCCCTTTCTACACTCAACACATGCATTTTTACTGTTGGCTCAGCATCTGCTCGTGCAGGAACTTCTTGCCTTCAGGGCTGCCCTAACAACAGCAGCCAGTGTTTAAAGAACAGTGGAAAGAAAAACAACCAATCTTGACACAATTCCTCATAGATTTAGTCAAACATAAGAAATACTGTGCACACCATTTAGCTGAAAATTTGCCACAGTTTTGAAAGAGCTTTGACTGTTTGCCACAAGGCAAGAGCTGTGCAGAAACAGGACGAAAACCAAGCCTGTCCATCTGTGTACTCACTCA
The DNA here is from genome assembly GCF_943737965.1 of Phodopus roborovskii. Taxonomy (NCBI): domain Eukaryota; kingdom Metazoa; phylum Chordata; class Mammalia; order Rodentia; family Cricetidae; genus Phodopus; species Phodopus roborovskii. The sequence continues at coordinate 8,092,105 of NW_026125397.1, read as the reverse complement.
GGGGCAGCTGGAGCCAGGGACAACAGGGATGTCTCCCTGGGACTTCCAGTAGGCTTCGGCCATTGATTGCTCTGCTTGTATTTTCTAATGAACTCCATCAGAACAGCCTGATGTCCAATTTTCTTTACCAGTTGTTGTATCATCCGATCATTAAGAGCCAGGAGTGCGGCTCCACTGACTTCTTCCTCTGGGAAAAAGAAAATTAGCTTTCATATGACTTCCCAGGAAAGCATGGGCATGGAAAAAAAAAGCTCTAACTAGTTCAAGTATTTAAAGGCTCCTCTAAGCTTGTGGTAGCAGTTACAGCATGATCTATCAGAGCTCTGATAATTCACAGTTCCGACTTGATGTCTGCTGCTTAGAAATTACCAGAACACTGAGTTCCAATAAAGACTTTTTGTTTACACGTTAACCATCCCTAGGCCAATTTTAACAGCCAAAGGAAATAGAAGGTCTTTAGGGGAGGCTGTTTTGATAATACCTCCTAGCTGGTGTTTAATATTGACACATCCCACACTGTATAAAGCACATGTGATTATGTAAGACAAAAGAAACACACAAGGTGTGTAGCAAATGTAACTCCCAAGAGTTTGCAATCATCCGGGAGTGGTATTCTCTTCAGAGGATGCCCCAGTCTGCAGGAAAGAGGCATTCTTCCTCCGAACAACTAACACTTTTCCACAATAGGCAGACACTAGCAACAACAACAGATTTCAAAACAGAGGGGACCTGCTCAGCTGTATGGCTCAAATAAATTCACTGAAAGAATGAACAACTCACCTTGAAACCTGGGGACCAGCTCACCTAAGTTTTTCTCCACCAGCCACTTGCAGACCTGGTCAACTGACCATGTTTCCATTGTCGGATTCTTGTCAATACACCTGTAGAATGAAAGGTGAGGATAATCTGCCTTCCTTCCTTCCTGCCTTCCTTCCTCCTTGATTGTTGGTCCTTGATTTTCTAAAAAAAAAAAAAAAAAAAAAAAAAAGTCACCTCTCTACCCTACTATACTTTTTTCAATACTTAGTTCTTAAAAAATTAGTTTTTTTAACAATGCAATGCACACTTAAAAGTTGCTAATAAAACAAATACATGCTTAAAGGTGGATTTTCTCCTACTGCCTAGTCTCATTTCTTCACCTTCTCCTACTTTATCTCCACAGGCATCCCTCAGTTTAACTAACAGACAGCCCGTGCATACAATGGCACCCAATCCTGTACCATTAACACCCAGGTTTCTTCACAAAGAACAGAAAGGTGTGAAATCATCAGGAAGTGGCTGACATTTACAGAGGGGTGGGCAGTGGAGAAAGGGAGGACGGATCAGATAGAAGCCTGACTGAGAGATATGAGTAAACCAAGATGGCTTAACCCCTTGCTGCTCCCAGAGAAGAGAGGGCACTGCACATCACCCTGGCAGCTTTGGGATAGCAAAAGTCAGTGGCAGCTTTCTCCAAGAAGGTGACTTCAAGTGTCGTTCACCCATCTTTCCAATGTTCCTCTCACACATTCTATTACCTTCTCAAATGGCACCAAACACTATTTAACTGGGAAGACAGCTGGTACAATGTTTTTAGTTAGTTGGGCTTCTTCAATATTAGAAAGTAAGTGGAATGCTAATGTCAAAGTGAAAGAAACAAGAATAGACTTTGCAAGGTACATCCTTAACTAATTCAGCAACTTGGCATGCCACCAACCTATCCCACTAACTTTTGTAATTTCCCCCATTTTCTCAAGGAAGGGTCTTTCCTGCCTTTATAATCCAACGCAGGGATTTTTAAGGAATGGAAAGAAGAAAAAAACAAAGCAAAACCTAAAACCAAAGCAAGATAACAACAACAACAAAAAAATATCCTAAAATACTTTAACCTTTCACCATATTTCAATGTTGACTTTTATTCCAGATGATTTACCATTTCCCTGTATGATGCTATTTCGTAATGACAGAAGGAAAAGATACCCTTGGTTGGTGGCATTGGAACAATAGGGAAAGATTAAAAAAATGTATTAGTTTATTTGTTTACATTTTATTTTGAAAGTTTTAAAAATAAACATTTGTGTGTGTGTGTGTGTGTGTGTGTGTGTGTGTGTGTCTGCCTGTCTGCCTGTGTGTCTGTGTGTTTTCAAGTAATTTATAGTTACCAACATCAGACTAAGAATGGAAGGAAAGAGATATACCCTTCATTCAGGACAGTTTGACAATAATGAACTTCAAAAGCAATTTCCTAGAAAACAAGAAACTTCAAAGTAACTGGCCACATACTCCTAAGTATTTACAACCACTAGCTTGAAAAACCGAAAACAAGGGTTAAGTGCAGAAGAACATCCTTTGAATTTCAACAGTGGATCTAATTTGCTTCAACAAACAGTAGCCACAGAACTCCTCCCCCAGGCTAAGCAGCAATCGCAGGGTGTGAAAAGTCATTATTTGCAAGACTCTGGTGTAAATTAAAAATCACACCTTTCTGTCACACTTCTGGCTTCCTTGTGAAGAGTAAGGGTTAGAAAAAAATAGAAAAGTAAGAAGAAAGGGGGGGAGGGAAGCAATGTCTGAACATCAAGATTAGGTGGTAGGCAGAATAAGGGTGCTACCCTGTAGCCATGGATAGGAGAGAGGAAAGAGAAACAGTACTTGGAAGCACAGTAGTTTTAGTTGGTGGAGGCTTACTATAATTCTGCTTCTGGTAAAACACAACAGTTATTGAATAATGAATTCAGACAAACATAAGAAAATAAAAACTGGTAGTTTTCACTCTCTTTTTTTTTCTGAATATGAAGTAAAATGTTATTGCTGCCTAGTTGATTTGACAGTCCTGTTAGAAAAAGCACTACAATGAGGAAAAAAATGTATCAAATAGCTTCAGGTTAAGTTTCTGAAACCTTGACAGTATATCAAAAGGTGAGGGCGAGTACTGGCTCTAAATCACACAATAGCAAGACAATAAAGAGAACAAATTAGTACCACGTGTGAGCACACCAGCCAGCCACTCTAATTCGATCAAGTTTTGCTTTCGTGAAATATATTTGTATTAAATAGTAAAGGGGTGGGTCCATCTAATTAAAGCCACAAAGAGGTAAGATTGAGGTAAAGCAGCCTATGTAGAAGGGAATCTTACTTAATAAATTTGTTAAACTCCAAGGAAGCTAATAGGGTAGACTGCTGAGAGCATAATTTAGGATTTGTAGTATAATACAAAATATTAACCACAAAGGATTAGTTTTTTTGTATTTTAATAAAATATTAAATGATTTTGCCTTTTCTTTTCTGTCTCCATTTTTCAACTTCCTACAGTGTAAAAGCTGAGAGAAGATTTCTAGGAGCTTTGCTGACAGCATGTGTCCTCATCTGGAACAGTTCCTCATCCCATCCTACAAAGGACTTTTAACTTTATGGACAGAACAAAACAAACCATGGAACAAAAGTATCCCAGGCCATGGCTGTCATACAGTCCAATCTCTAGGCTGCTGTGTTGAGTATCAGTCTTGGTAGCATTTGAGGTGACAGCACCATGGTAGTCCATCACTAGACAGGATGGACTGGAGTAGTCAATTAGATTACCTTTCTTACTTCAGTTATACAGAGGTTTGCTGCAGATAGCCCAGGTCAGGGAGAATTAATGGACGTCCAAAGTTCTCACCAGAAAACTAAGATACATGTTAACAGAGAAGATGAGCAAGACAGGGCCACTGGGGTTAGGGAACAATGCTGGAAAACACCAGGCTGCTGAATGCTCCCTTAGTGAGTGGGAAATGAAAAAATTTGGTCTGGAATGTGATGATAGATGTAATTTAAACAGTGAAGGAGCTGGAGAAGGTGTGGCCCCTGTGAGTAGACCAGTGCTTCTGGATTGGGAGCCACATGGTGGGCAGTGTCATTTGGAGGACTGAGCTGTTTGCAGTTGGCTAGGGTTGGGAGTGTCATTGATTGAGAGGGAGCTCTGGTGCTTGCAAAAGCTTATTAAGTCAGAAAACTGCAAGAAAGGATTCATTCTTAAAGTAAAAATCAGATGTGCTAAAAGAGTTTAATTTTCCCCAGCCTTAATATAAGGATCAATTTTCAGTCACTTTTTGAAAGTGTAGGGTTTTTTTTAAAGCCTCAGACTCTTACAATATTTCATTTTCTCCCATTATTTTTGCCAGAAAACAATTGAGGACTACAAAACTAGCAGACACCAAGTAAGTAAAACACACACATTCATTGAGATTGCCCATGAGGCATAGGAATTGTCCAATTTTGTTCACATACTTGTGTTATTGAAGGCAGTGAGATAACTCAGATAACTCATCAGAAATTCATCTGTATAGTCTGCACAGGACATTTGTCTAAGTTCCCAGCAGCCACTCAAAAAAAAAAAAAAGTTTATGATACCTCAACAATATGATTAGAATTTTTGATTGTCTTGTATTTTCTATTCTTCTCCCCAGCAGATCTTCCAGAGGGGTCCTATAATTTACCACTTGCATGAAACTGAGGAGGATGAGAAAGAGAAAACACAAGAGTAGTCAACTACCTTCATTTATTAATTATTGTATGTGTACCTGTATGTGTGTGTGTGTGTGGGGGGGACAACACACATCACAGTGTGTAGTCAAGGTCACAGGATGACTTTGTGTAGTGTTTCTCTCCTACATTACATGGTCCCAGGGATTGAACTCAGGTTCTTAGGCTCACCCTTACGTTTTATATCCTCATATTTACCAAGGAACAGTTTAATTGAAATAAAGAATGAGAGCACCCCCCCACCCCTCCCACCCCCGCCGTAGAGTCTCTGGTCTTTCATGACTTTTCAGTCACAAACATGTGGGTCACTTGGCATTTCATCAAACGTGTTTGGCTCCTGCTTCTGGTCAGTCACGTTATGGTCAAAGCTCAGGGATCAGGAGCAGAGTAAATAAATCTTCCTGGCTCTGGGATTTAACTTCATACTGCTTGCTATTCATAGCTGTCAGGTCTTTCAAAATTTACTTACAAATTCCAAATAAAATTAATATGTTTTACTTTCTAGTGATGTTTATTTGGGGGGAAAAGAGGCTGAAATGCTTCAAAGAAGGACTTTAGCTTCTGGATGACAAAACATACCCTATCATTATAAAAAAGATGTAAGTCATGGAAAGGAACAAAAGGGAGCTGCACTCAAGTGCAGGGAGTAGAGTGGGAGGGAGGGAACGGAAATTCACAATTGGGAGAGCGAGACCACTGCTCAAAATCAGTGTCAAGAGAAGGCATTCATCAACACATTTTACTAGATAATACTCATATCACCTATTAAACAAGTTACTTAGATGAATTAAATGTTTAAATGGAAAATTGATTAAACTGACTTAAAATATGATTACATAAGGGTTATATTTTACTAAAAACATATATATACATACACATATATGAATCCTTAAAACCAACAAAAGAATAAATATACCGCTAGTTAAAAACAAGAGTATGTAATTTGTGAACTAAATTTTAAACCTGAAATATTTCATGTTCTTTGAAATAAAGATAAGTAGTTTCCACTTTGATTTTATTCCATTTGAAAATAAACTCAGCAGGAGTTCAGGTCTTGAGTGTGTCCTGCATTGTTAGGGAAGTAGAGATTCTTAGAGCTTTTCTGTCATGTTATTTCCATTTTGTGGGTTAAAAAAAAATTCCAAAACTCACTTAAGATTCTATAGCTTGTGAAAGAAAAAGTGAGTTTGAATTCTAATCTAACCAATTTAAAAACATACCAATATTCCCCCCCAAAACTTCTTAACTATCCCTACCCAGTGACACACAGTTAACATTTCTTAACATTACATAAACAAAAAGGAACATAAGGTCATGAACCATAGCAACAGTTAGAACAGCATGAGAAGTAACCAACGAAGGGAATACTATGCAAGTCGGGAAGACTGGAAAGACACAACCTGACCTAATCTTGTGGAAAGAATAAAGTAAAGATATGACATCACTCTGTGGGCTGCTGCTTTTGTCCTGTGGTAGGTAGATCCTTGCCATCAAATTGTTTTATCCTAGGTGCCAAATTCCACTCACTACTGCAGAAATACTCAGAGCAGTGGTTCTCAACCTGTGGGTCTCGACTCCGGTCTCGACTCCTTTGAGAGTAAACAACTCTTTCACAGGAGTCACCTAAGACCATTGGAAAACACTGCTATTTATATTATGCTTGATACCAGTAGCAAAATTACAGTTATGAAGTAGCAATGAAAATAATTTTGTGGTTGTGGAGGGGGGGTGGTCACCACAACACGAGGAACTGTATTAAAGGGTCTTAGCATTAGGAAGGTTGAGAACCACTGACTTAGTGTCTCAGGGTAGCCCAATTTCTCTGATCAGGGTTCAGCTCGTTTTCCTGTGTGGGAATGTGCAGAGGCTGTCCCTTGCAGGGGGGGAGAGGTGCTACTGAGGACTGTGAACTTGCTGTTGACCCATGCTGCTCTCCTTATTGAATTAAGAACTTCATGTTTAAAGACCTATTTTCTAGCTCATCTCATATGAGTCATCTATGGGCTCTTGGTGAAAACACTGACTGTAGACTCCTAATCCCTTCCCCCCAAAATACTGTGCTTCAGTTGGATTGGGGTGAGCCCTGTAACAGTTCGTAGAGTTTTGTAAATCTAGGTGTGTGAAATGTACATAGGAACCTGATTATAAAGTTGTTTTTCTCTGGGGTAAAACATATAAAACATGAAATTATTGTTGTAACCCTTTGACGAAAATTCCCATCACTCTGTAAGGGGCATCACTGTCCATTTTAAAACTTGGCCATTGAAAACTTTGCTCACCGGCTGTAGCTCCCAGTTCCCAGCCTTTGGTGGCAAGTGTTATACTTTCTGCTCCTATGAAATTTTAATTTAAAATTTTTGGGCAATTTTGTTCATGTTGAGCATTTCTAAGCCCCATTACTCTGTTTCACCTGATTCTGAAACCTTCTTGCAATAAGACCCCTCTTAATTTGTTTATTCGTTTGTTTGGCTTTTGTTTTTGGTTTTGACCTACAGAGTTTAATCGTGATTGCTTGCAGGAGGAGAGGTTCATTTACTGGAACATGGGCAACTGATCAGTGGCTACACTACTTAAGGCAATGATACCCCTTTGCCTAGGATCCACTAAAAATAATGATAGTGTAAGGATGGAAAAATTTAGCCTAACTCTTCACTGACCCCAGGAGTAGGCAAAAGGTCACATTCTTGACTTTACGACAGGGTGGTTTTACAACAGCACCTGTGAGTGAATGAACAAGAAATGAGCCTTGTCATACTACCCAGAAGCCCTATCAAAGCAGACTTCCTGGGCTAAGCACGGGCTTGGATAGTTCAAATTAATTGGTCTGCACTGGATGCTATGAGATGATTGGTTTATGGTGTGCCAGCTTTGTTGTAACCCTATAAAAGCTGTCTAAACCCTGTACCCATGGTTCCCAGTCCCCTACTTCCCACGTGGAGTGTGGCTGCGGACCCCAGTGCACGGGAATATAAAAGACCTCATGCTTTTGCATCAAGACCGCTTCTCATGAGTGATTTGTGGGGGGCGCCTTTCCTGAGTTGGGGTGTGAGGGTCCACGCCCTCCGCAGGTCATTAATCCCCCTTCCATGTGAGATGCAAGAGTGAAGGGACAGATTTTGCTCAAGTTGTGTGTGGGTAAACTCAACTGTGGTGAGTTCATGATTGAATTTGACTATTATAAAATTGGATACAACTAGAACCCTACATCTACCATTGCATGTCTAGCTTCTTTCTTCGTATTTTATTTTATTTTTGGGAGGATAATTTCTGCCTTAGTTAACGTTCCATGTATGTGAAGAGACACTGTGAAGAAAGCCACTTTTATAAAAGAAAGCATTTAATCAGGGGCTTGCTTACTGTTTCAGAGCTTTAGCCCATGATCACCATGGCAAGGAACATGAGGAAGACTGGGCCTCACATGGGATTTTGGAATCTCAAAGCCCACCCCTCAGTGACACACTTCCTCCAACAAGGCCACATCTCCTAACCTTTTAATTCTTTCAGATAGTGCTGTTTCCTGGTGACTAAGTATTCAAAGACATGAGCCCATAAGGACCACTCTTATTAAAACTACCACAACGTCTCCTATAGCTCGGCTGGTCCCAAACTCACTCTATAGCGTTGCTGTTTTAAATCTCTTGCCTCCACCCTCCCAGTGGTGTGATTATAGATTATTCCACCATGCTTGGCTTATGTGGTGCTGGGAATTGGCCCCAAGGTAACACATTTGCTAGAGATGCACTTTGCCAACTGGGCCATGTTCACAGCCATAGTTACTTCACTTAGAATAACTTCCAGAAGCTTCATCTATGTTGTCAAGTATTGGAATTCCTTTCTTACAAGGACTGTCTAATAGCCTATCACAAAGATCTACCATGTTTTATCTGCTCCTTAGGGAGGACACATTTGTGTTGGGCTTCCTTTTTCAGTACAGTGCTGCTACCAATATCATACAAGTATCAATTCAAGCCCCTGCTTTAGACATCTGATTTTGTGTGTTTTCAGTTTTAGGTTTTGGTTTTTTTTTTTTTTTAACAGGCTCTCCTTTCTTAGCCTAGGCTGTCCTGGATTTTACTCCCTAACACAGGCTTGCCTTGACTTTGCAACAATTCCCCTGCTAGGTCTTTTGAATGCAGGGATTAAAGGCTGAGCCAGCATAGCTGTCTTCATAATCTGATTTTAAGGCTACAGCACTCAGACTAATCACTGGTACTCTATTTGTTGCTGCATCTGCAGCATAAGGGAAGCCATGTGGATGATCTGGTAAAATCCTTCCACTTCCTAGATGAAGAAAGCATTTCAGGAGTGGGAAGCGTCTCTACACATAACTAGTGAAATGAAAAAATACTTCTAAAAAGTGTTTGGGTGTATATGTACGGCACGTGTAGGTTGGCACACGAGGGTGTACAGTTGTGCTTATGTGTGTGCATTCACTTTTTTACCTCTGTCACTTCCAACCTTATTTATTCACTCACTTTTTAAACTTATTTATGAGATGGGATCTCTCACTGAAGCCAGAGCTCACTGTTGTGTCTAGACTTTCTGGCTAAAAAGGAGTTTATATGTCTCTACTACTGCGCCTTCCATTGCTGGGGCTATAGGTGTTTACTACCACACCTGACTTTTATGTTTGTATAGGGCACTGAACTGAGGACTCATGATTGTACAGTGAATTTTCAGCCGGCTGAGCCAGAGATAAACGTTTACTATATCTGTAAAGCGAATAAAGTGAGCTGTATTTAATGTTAGCAAGCAATAAAGCCTTTTCAGAGCAATACAAGCCAGAAGATCTAATGGGATGACGGCCCTGTCTGCTCATCTTATGTCTGTGTGTTGAGCACTGCGGCACACCACAGGCTGGTAATGGATATCGCTCAGTGATAAAAGCATGGTGACAAAGAGCTACTTATGGGAAGAAGGGGTTTGTTCGTCTTCTGCTTCCAGGTCACCATCTAGAACTGAGGATAGTCAGGACAGAAACCCAAGCTGGAGCCTGAAGCAGCAACCATAGAAGAATGATGTTTACCCACTTGTTCACTGTTAACTTGTTCACTGGCTGATGCTCAGCTAACTTCCTTATGTACCAAAGGCCCAGTTGCCTAGGGACGGCACCGCCCACAGTGGGCTTGGCTCTCCCACGTCAATCATCAATCAAGGTAATCTCTTACAGATGGAGGCGATTTTTCAATTGAGGTTCCCTCTTCTGAGGTGACCCTAGATTGTGTCAAGTCGAGAATAAAAACTAGCGAAGACAGATACCGAGTTAATATTTAAGCAGAGATGTGTGTAGAATCATTGTGTGACTGTGCTCTGAAGAAAATTCTACTGCTGTCATATGTACTGGCGCAGGTATCTATGTGATCCCAGAGGTGCCTGGATCTAGCATTCCCGGTAAAGTGTGAGGGCTCCCTCCCATCTGCTGTATTGTTACCCCGTGTCTACAATGCTGTGCATGCCAACAAGGGCTCACTCTGCAGAAATCCCTGCCTCAGGAGTTCCTCAGAGTGTCGGGTGAGAAAGGGAAGAAGGGGGTTTCCAAATAGAGTCTGAGGTCAGGGAGGCCTCCATGGGCACCCGAAATCTAGGGCTGTTTCAAGAACTGGACTCCCAGGGGAAGAATAGAGAACAAGACAAGAGATACCATAGTAGAAGGAGCCATTATAGGTTTGAAGAGAAATCTGGCACTAGGGAAATGTCCAGAGATCTACAAGGATGACCCCAACTAACACTCTAAGCAATAAGGGAGAGGCTACCTTAAATGCCCTCCCCTGATAATGACAACGATGACAACCTTATATGCCATCCTAGAGCCTTCATCCAGGAAGGGATGGAAGCAGAAGCAGAAAGCACAGCTAAGCACTGGGTCAAATTCCTGAAATCCAGTTGTAGAGAGCCAGGAACGATGAGCAAAGGGGTCAAGACCAGGCTGGGGAGACCCACCGAAACAGTTGACCTTAGCAAGGGGGAGCTCATGGACCCCAGTCTGATAGCTGAGAAACCAGCATATGACTGACCCAGACCCCCTGAACATGGGTGTTACTTAGGAGGACTCAGCAGTTTATGGGGCCTCTGGTAGTGGATCAGTATTTATCCCTAGTGTAGGAATAGACTTGGGGAGCCCATTCCTCATAGAGGGATTCTCTCTCAGCCTAGACACATGGGGAAGGGCCTGGGCCCTGCTGCAAATGATATGACAGACTTTGAAGATCCCCATGGAAGACCTCACCCTCCCTGGGGAGCAGAAAGAGGATGGGATGGGGGTTGGGAGGGGAACAGAGAAAGAGGGGAGGGAGAAGGAACTGGGATTGACATGTAAAACAAGCTTGTTTCAAATTTAAATGAAAATTGAAAGTATTATCATAAAAAATAAAATAAAGTGGAGAAAAAATAAAAAAAAAACAAAAGACAAAACAAGAACCGGACTCTGCTTCTGTTTGCAGTTCCAGCCTCTTCCAGATTTCTCGAGATGTCAAGCAACCTATCATTTAGACCAAGATGGACTCTGGGCTTATTTCTCCCGGGTGTCAAAGTCATAACACAGAAACTAGAAATGATTATGGATATTTCTGATGTTTTTAAGCAAAACCCTACAAGAAGTTTAAGTATTTGTTTCTCTCAGATGATCCTGACTGGGAAGGCCTCTCACATTGGCCTCCTTGTAGCACTTCAAAGGAGGGAGCATTCCTGAACTGCAATCTGCACAGGTCTGGGGTCCTGCAGAAGTTTCTTGTGCCTTGGGCTAGAGGTGGATGGAGTCCCACTATTAAGACCCATGTGCTCCCACCACTAGCCAAGAAGCTGTCTGTAACTGACACTCGCTTGCAAAGGAAAAAAGTTAGTTGTCTTCAGTGGATTCTCACTGAATATATCACCCAGACTTTAGGGTAGGCTACATGCCTAGCAGTAGATGGCCAACACAAAATGAACTCAATGGTATTTTATAGACTTTTTCTTTCATATTGTGTCCAGGCATTTTTTTCCCCTTGTGGACCTTTTGTTTGTATATTTTTGGTTTCTGATTTTGTGATTTTTTTTTGTATGTGAGTCTTGTGTGATTGCTTTTTTAAAGAGAAGAAAAATGACAGGTGGGCTGGAAGGTGGAAGGATATGGGAAGAGTTGGGGGAGGGCAAAAATGTATTGTATAGATTTTTAATTAAAATAAAAGCTTCACCTGCCTAAACATGGCCCACATATAGTAGAGAGGTTCAGCAAAGACAGTGGGTATTGTGACTGAACACCATGTGCCTCCAAACTAAAAGCCAGATTGCCCCTTGACTACTATCCCCATGCTGAGTTCATGTCACAGAATTCATGACATAGTGACAGGGAGTAAGATGAGGGAAACACAAGAGAAGTGAAGCTCTTTGTTTTTCTCATTATTCAGGTCAAACAGACTCTGAACTTCATGTTAAATCGTTATGAGATGATAGTTATGACTCACACTTTATGTTATTGGGCTGATATTTATCCCTGTGTGCTGACACTTCTTTAAAAATTAAGTCATAAAGTATTAGGAGAGATTGGAGGTGACACGCTAGGAGCTAGGTCCACCATAAAGTCTTGTTATGCTTCCATAATGACATCCATCATGTAGAAATAAAATCGGTTATAGACCTGCGATTTCTCCATTAAGCGGTGTTCTTCCAGGGCAAGTCCTGTTTGTTATCCAACAATTGGGTTCACAGTCATTACAGCTGTGCACCTGCTACCTAAGAAGCCATCATCAGATGATCTACTGATGGACTGCTTAGAGAGGAGCTAGAAGAGGAAGCTCAGAGCAGAAAAGCCAGCAGCCCTTAGCCAGTGACATCACTAATGGCTATCAAGTATCTTAGTGCAGACTCTGGAATGTAGGCAAGCTTCACAACTGGGGGATCTTTGCCTAGTCACAGTCTATAAGATAGTCAAGTACTATCTGTTTTTTGTAATACATTGTGATGTGTGGTATTCTGTCTTTCTTGTCTAGTATAAGTTATACAGAACTGTGCCAGTGTTCAAATCACTAAAGAAAAAAAATGCAGATTTCCTCAGAATTTTATAAGAAGCCCTATACTTTCACATGACTGCTCTGAGACCATGAGAAGAAGGTGCTCTATTGGGACTAGAATGGACGTGTGTGTGTGTGTGTGTGTGTGTGTGTGTGTGTGTGTGTGCTAGAAGTCAACTTCAGGTTTTCAAAGATAGATATTTCTTTCTGGCATTTCTCAAATAAAGCTAGGCTGACTGGCTCAGGGATCCAGTGATCTATGCTTAGTCAGCCTGGCACAACAAATATCCCGTGTCAACCTTTTTTGGGGAGAAGGTCAGGGGTTCAGGTCCTCACATTTCCAACTCAGGTATTTAATTGACTAAACTATCTTGTAGGTCTTACACTGGAACTCTTGCATTCAAAAAATATGTGACACAACCTCAAGAGTTTTATACTACAACTTTAAGAGCTAGCTACATAATACAAGTGGTAAGCAAGCTGAGGCCACCCCAGAAGAGCTAAAACAATGAGAATTTGTCATACTGTCCAGGTGTCATGCTCAAGAGAGGACTGGCTGATGAACTTTGGTTGGGAAGTTAGCTTTTGTCGCCTCTTAGGTACACAGCCATAGGACCTGTCTTGTTTAACTCAGGAAGAGAGGTCCCTAATAAACGTTTGTTAAACAAACATTGTGATGTGTGATCTTCTATCCTACTTGAAGAAGTCTTGCTAACATCTGTGGTCAAGGGAAAGAAATATAGGTTGGGTGTTAACACACAGAACTGTTACACGAATTAAGTGACTGCTGGAAACCTTTGAAGCATGTTAAATGGAATACAGAGAAAGCGCTTCAATGTCTTTTCAGTCACTTGAGCCTTTGGTTAGGTTTCATTCAACAGTATTAACAATGGCTTAATAAGAGAACAAAGATCTCAAAGACCTTACAAGTGTTGAATATGAATGTATGCATTTTCTTTTATTTCTACTTATTGGAATAACATTAGCAGTCTAGAAAATGTTGGAAATATGTAGGATGTAGGGAAGCATATTTAAATCCCACAACACACACACATATATATTTAAATACAATTAAAGACTACAGTATACAGTTATGTTATTATGTTTCTTCGTTCACTGTTCTTCACAGTGAAAAATAAGCAAAGAAGTGATTGAGGAAAGACATTCTAATAATCTTTGGCATTCACACATGACCGTACAGGCACATGCCTGCACACATGCCCACATATACACCACAGATACATATATAATATTAGCAATAAATAAATAAACAATGTGGTGACCACCCTATTCATAGGTGGCTCATACATACATGGTTCACCTATTGTGAAGGTAAAAGTAATCATTTATTTGTTTTCATGCGGCTTTTTGGAAACAATTGCCACAGAATGATCCTATGTAGTTGTATAAACTAAACTAACAGACAAAATGGAGCCTAGTGATCAGTGAGGGTGTTCCCTGAGTGTAGTATTGTCCAGATTTGTAGACCATGACCACAAGCACTGCAAGTGTGGGTAAGGAGTAAAGTGACCAAGGTAACTTCTTTCTCTCTCTCTCTCTCTCTCTCTCTCTCTCTCTCTCTCTCTCTGTTTTCTTCTTTTTCTTTCTTTCTTTCTTTCTTTTTGAGACAGGGTTTCTTCTGTATTGCTTTGGAACCTGTTTTGGAATTTGCTCTGTAGACCAGGCTGGCCTTGAGATCTACCTGCCTCTGCCTCCCAAGTGTTGGGGTTAAACGTGTGCACCACCAATGCAATTATTTTTAACTTTATTTAATTCTACTGCAGTTACATGCACCACTACAGCATCAGATACAAAGTTTCGGTGTTATTAAAACTTTAATTACTGTCTACCCATAACTTGTCAGGCTCTGAGCAAATTCTTTGATGACATACAGAAGCATTGAGCAACAGAGGCCTCCCAGGAGTGGGAGGATGAGCTCAGAATGGGAGTCTTAGCCATTAACTGATAGGATTTGATACATTTATAATGTATCATACTGTAGGGGAGATCTCACAGATGTAAGTTCTGTTATGACTGCATGAGTCCCCAAGTAGGGCCACGAGAGGCAGCTACAATGGGGCAGGCAGGCTAATCCACTCACCCCTTACCACTGTCTCTCCCTGCTTCATTTTCCACAACTCTCTTGGCATTTCTTTGTATCCAAATTCTCCAGGGATCTGCTTCTTGTGGTACAAAAACTGAGAGTACTTGTAGCTTCAAAGCCATACCAAACCATGTGTATAATTGAAAATGTTATTTTCCAAAAACAAATAGTTCAGGATGTCAAGTAATACAGACAGAAGACAGACAACTTAAGTTCAGATCTTGGTCCTCGCCATACCAGGATGTGGGGCTTTGGAAAAATTACACATGCTAAGGCCCTGTTGGGAATCAGCAGTCTGCTGACCCTGCCCCCGATGATGGGCAGGACACTCTTGGCCATGTCATTGCTACGTTAGGCTATACCTGGCTGCTCAAGCTTTACCTGGCTGTGCAGGGGACTCAGTTATGCATGTGCAAGCCTCCCTTTTAAAGCAAGCGCGCCAAGCATGCCCTTGCCTCTTGCTCTTTCTCTCTTGCCTTCTCTCTGCTCTTTCTTTTCTTTCTTTCTTTCTTTCTTTCTTTCTTTCTTTCTTTCTTCTTCTTCTTCTCTCTGCTCTCTCTTCTCTTTCTTCTCTCTCTCTCTCTCTCTCTCTCTCTCTCTCTCTCTCTCTCTCTCTCTCTCTGTCTCTCCCCTACTTTCAGGTGGCCACCAGCTACCCCCCTTTCTTTCCCCTCTCTCAATAAACTCCACGTGGGCGCTGA
Source organism: Phodopus roborovskii (assembly GCF_943737965.1). Taxonomy (NCBI): domain Eukaryota; kingdom Metazoa; phylum Chordata; class Mammalia; order Rodentia; family Cricetidae; genus Phodopus; species Phodopus roborovskii. The sequence goes on along the minus strand of NW_026125397.1, from coordinate 8,076,812 downwards.
GTCTCATGTTTGTGTTTCATAGGCAATAATTATAGTAAAAGAACAACAGGCTCAATATTATTTTTTTTTTCCGAGATAGGGATTCTCTGTGGAGCTTTGGAGCTTACTCAGTAGATCAGGCTGGCCTCAAACTCACAGAAATCTGCTGGTCTATCTCTGCTTCCTTAGTTCTGGGATTAAAGGTGTGTACCACCACAGCCAGGTAAAGTTCAGTATTCTTATCTGTGAGAAAGAAAACTTCTTACATGGCTTGACTCATAGGACTATGGTAATACCCCAGGCCAGAGCATTAGTACAGAACACCATAAATTTCCTCAAGTGATAGTTTTGCCATACTACACTTTGCTGAGCTAACACAGATGCAGGACAAGGGTGGGCCTGTGTGTAAGAATCTTCTTTAAATTTCAAACCTAATTTTTACTCTGCATCTGAGGGAAAACAAGCAGGCAAATGAGGGGTAAAATGAAGAATCAATATCCTTCCTTCCCTTGATTTGTTCGAAAGACACAAACACCTACAACCAATATCCATTTGGTGCTAAAATCCAAGTGGGTCCTTGTAGAGTAAACAAGGCAATTTACCTTCATTTAATAGCCAGGATTCACCTTTTCTACAAGGTTAGGACCCATGACAACACAAGGAATTATTCTTAGTCAGTTCTTGCCAAGGCAGAGATCATCCAGGCTGCCTGGGAGTTTTGATTGGCCTTGCAGACACTGCTACGAGAAAGAAATGATCTTTAAGCAGACCTGTCATTTTGATGCAAAGTCCTTGAAAATTGGACAACCTTAGCCCTCTGTCTTGATTGCTTATGAACATGTAGGATTTAAATTTAGAGCTAAAAATGGAAAGGGTTCGATTGAAATTTCAGATTAACATTGGCCTCTCAGCAATCTGCCAGAAATGGTGAATGAAAAGCAAATGAGGCCATCAAGGTCCCACATTGAATAGAAAAATAAATGTCAAGTATCTGGTTGAATTTCTACTCAACCGCTTTGTCTTCTGAAGGAATCACTTTAAAAATCAAGATTGGCTAGAAGATGACATTTGGCCTTTGGTGTATGCTGGGAGATTTTGAAACCTAAAAAAAAGGTAAGCCATAGGACCTCTTAATATATATCCCCATAGAAACTAATTTGTTCAATGGAAGATGAACCCAGGGTTTGCTATGAATACATAAATTTAATATTATAGATTAATTTTATAGACCATTAATCTCTAATATAAGCTAATTGCTATATAGTAAGGTGTGCATTATTGTCTTTGACAGTATAGAGTTGGGCCAATGAGATGGCTTAGCAGTTAAAGACACACTCGGTAAAGGGAAAGTGTTCATTCCCACAGGTTATCCTGGACCCCTACATGTATCCAATGGCAAATTTCTGTCTGCACACATATATACACACAATAAACACATGTAAAAAAAAAGATACAAATAAAATTTAAGGATTTAAGTTGCTGGTACACCTCAGTAGCAGAACACTTGCCTAGAATGCATGACACTATGTCCCATCTCTAATACTGAATCAACACCATCACCACCATCATCATCGTCATCAAAGCAATAATGAGTAGGATTGGTGGATATCTTTCCATATTCCTTAAAACACAAATGCTAGTCCAAGTCTTTATAAGTTTCTTCCAAGATTGTTCAACAGATTTTTTTAAGGGAGGGCAATAAAATTTATTTATTTAGTCATTTATCATTTACATTTTATTTATTTATTTACTTAGTTATATTTCTATATAAATATAGACATGTCCGTTGCTGTGATTTAGATGTGCTTTGTCCCAACCAGCATGCATATTGAAATGTCATTTCTCACCAAGGCAGCATTGCAAACTAGAGTCTTTATGAGATATGTCAAGTGAGCTGACACTTCTCTCCCAAAGTGAGACCTGACTTCCACAGCTCCACATTGCTCCCTGAGGAAGGTTTTTGGAGAACAAGGCTGTCTAAAGCACTGTTGGCCAATAGGAAAGCAAGATAGGCGGGACTAAGATAGGGAGACAAGGAGGAAATAGGAAGTAGGAAGGAGGGTCAAGATGGAGAGACCAGGGAGACCAGACGCCTGCCCACTCTCCGGTAAGAGAAGACCACGTGAAAATACATAGATCAACAGAAATGGGTTAATACTTAAGACAGAGCTAGCTGATAAGAAACTAGTAACAGGCCAACAGAATTATATCAAATACAAAGTCTCTGTGCGTTATTTGAGGCTGGCGCAGCGGCGGGCGGAAAAACCCTATTCCTTACAGCTGTCCTTGATATTTTTGTCTCTTCTGCACACACCTGTTGTCCTTTCTGCTTTCCACCACAAGATGATGCAGCTTGAAGTTCCCACCATAAACCTGTGTGTCTAGGTCCCTTGTTCCTAGGATTATGAGAGGAAATCCACCTCAATTCTTCATGAATCACCCAGTCAGAATATTGTTATCTCAATAGAAAATGGACCATGCTATCCCTTAAGATATCTGAATGCCTGAAAAGAAACATTTGTTAGGAGTATAATTGTGTGAATTTTGAATCACTGGGAGGATTAGATTATGCTCCTTAGTTATTAACTGTGTTGGGTCACTTCCCATTACTGTAACACATAATGAGATAATCAATGTTAAAGCAGAAGGTTTGTACAGATAGATTTTCCTTTGGGCCATCAGCTCACAAAGAACTACACAGAGACTTGTTAATTATGAAAGCTTGGTCTTAGCTTAGGCTTGTTCCTAACTAGTTCTTATAACTTAAACCAACCCATATCTTTTAATCTACATTATTTGACCTGGTTCAGTTCCTCTGTATTGCCCATCCTACTTCAATAAATCAAGGGGATTTTGTAGGGTAGTCAGCATGGTGCGGTCTTTGAGCAAATCCTCACTACTGTTCTGGTTAATTGGGAACGAGATGCCCTTTGCCCTTGGCAGCTGACTGTTGAGGTGGAGGAGTAAGGCAGTGGCTTTCCTGACAAACTCACATCACAAGGTTTCTGAGGACTGCTGAGTTTAGGTTTCTACTTCCCCTGCAAGAATCCTTTTGTTTACCCAGTAAGAGTTTGGCCTGGGTTGGGCCTGGGCTATCATCTTAGGGCATTGTCAGTCTCATTGCCATTTTGGGCTCACTTTGTGACCTAAAGTCCTCTGGACTTCACAGATAAATACACACACAACTAAGATAAATAAAACAACCTAGATAGAAACAAAGGAAAGTTTCTGTTCCTATTCTGCCCCATCTGGCTAATTTTTCTCTCTTCACAGGTAATCATTTTATTTTATCACCTTATGATAAAACCAATGTTTTCTCATTTTGTTGACAGTAGTAAGCCACATGTATAGCTACTACTGCTTTATGAAGAGGAAGGTACAGAAATACATCCTTCCGTGAGCACAGAGCATCTTTAGTCTTTGCTACAGCTGAGAGGTGCATTGTGTGAGCAGAGCTTCATGAAGCAGGGCCTGGGAGCCACAAGGATTGTTTCTAAACTGTGTGGAGCAGACGTTTAACAAGAAATAACTCTACTGATTACATCCCCAGGCTTCTTTTCATGTCTGTCTGTCTGTCTATCATCTATCTTATCTACTATCTATCTATCCATTTATTTATTTATATTTTAAGACAAGGCCTTGCTAATTTTCTCAGGCTGGCCAAAAATACTCTTTAGCCTAGGTGTAGTCCTTGAACTTGTGATCTGTTTTCTCCAGCCTTCCAAGACATGGTATTACAGGCATGTATTGCCAGACCATCCCCGCTCCTTCTATCCCTTCATTTTCTTACTGTTTTGAAACAGGGTCTCATATAACAGGGGCTGCACTCACACTTGTTTTACAGAAAAGGATAGCCCTGTTCTCCTTAACCTCTGGCCCCACCCTCTGAATGCTAGGTTATAGGTACATGCCTTACTCATAAGAACAATGCATCATATTGGTATAGGTCACTTAGGTCAAATATGGGATTTGTAAAATGACTTCCACAGAACTCAACTGCTTGGATCAAAATTAAATCTATTAGTCATCTTGGCAGACATTTTGGAAGAATCCTTTAAAGTTCCTTCTGCAGGTTTTTATCTATTTATTTTTATTACTATCAGAATTATGGGAAAGTAGCTTATCACTGTAGCTTATCTTGCTACTGGAAGTTTTCAAAGAATTATTTCACTATGATAAAATCAATCATGCTTTCACGTAGTCAAGATCTGTTTCTATTTGTTTTATATAAAATCACACATCTCCATTAGTTCATGTGATTATTTCCAGTATCAAATAATTTCTTTAAAAGTAACTTTTTAAAAGTTTAAGTGTTATACAATAAACCATGCAGTCAAAAATGCACAAATGATGAATATTTGTGCCTGTATCTTCATGGTGTCTTCACCATCACCATAATATATTCGTTCCCTGAATTGCTCATGAATCTCCATGATAAGCCTGATCCAGGAAGGAAGGTGATTGTCCTGAAGCAGGACAGGCACAGTGCTTGGAGGTTTGGCCTACCGCCCACCCAGAGAACCTCTCCCCAGCATGTGTCTATTAGGGGACCCATCAGTGCTTCTGTATTCACTCACTGTTAGGCGAGGGATTAGAAATTAGTTTTTCTTTAAAAGGCAATCATCATATACTTTTTAAAACTGTTTGAAATGAAAGTGACTTTAAGAGAAAGTAGAGAAATGATAGTTATTTTAATTGAAAACACAAATTTTGGCTTTATCATCATGGAAATAATTTTCTTTTTTAGCTTAAAGAGCCGCTGCTGGAAAAGGCACACACACATGTATATTTCCACTTATACAGCTCCACTGGCAGCACTGTGTTAGCTGCTATAAAATGCAGCTTTATACGAGCTATATTACTTGTCTGTGTATGCAATCACATTACCTTCTGGCAGAACTAACCTGCCGTACACAATGTTCTGTGCTTTCTACAAACGAATTCCAAGTTTTTACATTGAATTTGAAAACAATAATTTGACTTTTCACTGTGCTCAAACATATGATGAACGATCAATTTAATATTGTACTCTTTAACGACACAATTTTCCTTTAAATTTCTGTTCATTGATCTAAAATCTAGATCTTTGAATACAATATCTGCGTTGGACTGAAAAAAAAAAAGTCAGCAGATTAAAAAAAAAAAAAAAAAAAAAAAAAAAAAAAAAGTGATAGGGAAGATTCTCTGCCTGGCCTTAAGTTTGCAAAGCTACTCCTAAAATTGTTAGAGCTATGGGGTCTGGAGGCTCAAAACATACAAAAACGTTGGAATGAATTTGAATGTGTTGCTTCCTCAGAGCAAAGCAGTTACTTCTTAATGCCTGAAAACATTTGAAATACAGAGATAGATACAGATGGTTATATACTCAAATTATGGAATGAAAGCTGTTTTTTCAGTTCACAATTAAGAATATTCATACTTCTTAAGAATAACATTTACTGAGTGTATTCTGCATTCCAAGTCCTGTGCAAAGTTATTTACAGGCATATAACAATCAGTAATCTAGGTGGTGGTATGACTGTATTCATTTTATAGTTGAGCTGTAGTGATGTAGCCAACTTTAGACCCAACAAATAAATCTGATATAAACACAGAGATAATGACTATCTAAACAAGTACTACATTAAACAGTGAATTTCAAAAATACTCAAAGCAATACGATACTGTTTCTATAGATATAAAAGGAATATGTTAATTTTATTTTTCAAAGTTTTATGTGTACATTTTTTTATGATTTTTTAAATTGAAAATCACATTTATGTTTTTTTTTTTGGTTTTGTTGTGTCTTTTGTTTTTTGTTTTCTTTCTTTTTTCATTGCTCATGTATGGGCTCATGTGAGTAGGTGTGACTACACAAGTGTGCTTGTTCATGCAGAGTCTTAAGGTGGATGTCAGGAATCCATACTGGAGCATTCTTCTTACTCAAGAACACTGGCTCTCTCAGTCAAAGCCAAAGTGCACCAAATGGCTACTCTTAGTAGCCCAGGCTAGACTCACACTTGCTGTATAGTATATTTTTTTTTTTAAAAAAAGCTTGTTTTGGGGATATGCTGTCTCTGTCTATCAAGGCTGGAATTGCAGATAGCTCATCAAGCTCACCTGAAATTTCCATGGGATTCTGGGAACCTGTTCTCTGGTCTAAGTAAGAATCATGCTTTAGGTGCATGCTCTTTAAGGACAAGTCCTCAACCTGTAGTTTTTGTTTGTTTGTTTGTTTTAGGACAGGGTGGCATATAGCCCAGGCTAGCCTCAAGCTTGCTATTGAGTTGAAGACAACTTTGGATTCCTGCTCCTCCTTCCCCTGTGTCCCAAGTGCTGACTTTATAGTTTTATACCACCATTTTTTTTTTAGCTTTAACAGTTATATTGTAGGACTTTCAATTATATAAATGGAATATTCAAGCATGTTAATCTCTGTAAAACAATCTTGTTATTTGCTTGTAACAGCCTTAGCCATGAATAAAAGTTAGACCTAAGGCCACTTTCCCTACCTTTGGCTAAGAGAAAATCGAGAAAATATTTTTCAACATTAATACTCAAGCTACTACTGCTTGTAATATCACGAAATGAGAGTTTAGGTTACTTTTCCATTTCTTTAGATAAAGACATTAGTGTAGTGTTTGCATAGTCAATAAGTTTAGCCCATTGTCTCTTATAATTTTGGTTACATTTTGTGGTTTTTCTTTTCATTGTAATACTATCATTGAAAGCCTTTCTTTTTATGCACCATATACGAACACAAACAAAAACCTGCACCAAAAACAGATTAGCCTTCTTATTACATTACAAGTCAAATATTCCCTGATTTCATGCAGCCCTGATAATAAAAAGACCCTCAAACAATATTTTAAAACATTACATAATTCAATAAAACATCTGCAGCAGAGGCATTCCTTCTCCAAATCATATCTATAGTAGGTGTAGATTTGATTTACACTAGTGAAGAAGATGAAGAAGGCTAAGAAGCATCAACTCCCTGTTGCATTACTGACCAGGCTGGAGGTAGGAGAAAGAGAAAGCAAACACAAGTGAGGGCCTTGGTCAGGAATTTCAGGTCAGTTAGTGGACATTGCAGCAAGTCAGCCCACGCCACGGCGCAAAGTGTGTGAGAACCACACCCTCACATCTGTGAGACTGAAAAAGAAGAAATTTTACTACCAAACTGTCTTTTTGTGCAGACCCAAGAAAAAACATGGCATGCCCATAGACACACCCAGGGCAGGTGGCCTGCATGACACAAGAGTTGGGACCAGCTCGTTTTTTATAAATCAAGTGGAGAAGATTGAGAGGAGGGAGCGGAAGGACAGGTGACTCGGGATTGTGGGCAATGCAGAAGAAATGTACCCTTTTTCTATCAAAAAGTCAGATAGGACAAACTCCATTTGGGAGAAATTAAAGATGCTCCAGGGTCAGAACTCCTTGAAATCAAAATATGTGTTCAAGACTTCATTCAGTGCTCATAATTATACCCTTTTTATCAACCACAGCCCTTCGAATTAGCCAGGCATTAAGAATATGAAGTTGAGCTCCTTTGGACTAGGAATAAAAATCTGGTGGGACTCCTGATGAGTGTGCCTGCCTGCTTGTACACTAATTGCAGCTAAGTGCACTATGGCATAACAGCATCTTAGCCTTGTTGAAATGTTTTGAATTTTGTGGTCATTTTCTTGAGACCCACACACCCTGTTCTAATATCAGGGACAGCTGATATCTTATAAATAGGTAGCTTGCAATCCCCTCCTGCTGCTTTTGCACTAACCCAATAAAAAGATACAGCTCAGGAGAAACCTGTGTCTCTTCTGGTGTGTGACTAGTGTCCTCTGGCCCAGCATGCTCCTCTCTGAAGAACAGAAAGGGAACTTGCTCCTTGCATAAACTCTTTCTGCCCATGGCTTTGGAAGTCACTCCTTCCCCATCAAAGCGTTTTGGTTGGCCCACGCTATAGAAAACTGTAGAAGTGTTCTAGTGGTACGGAGTACCTCAACTACTGACCCTACTGTATATAACAAGCACCAAAAACAATGTCTCAAAATGTCTTAATAAAATATCCACAGGATGGAGGAGGGCCACAGGGAGCAAGGCTGAATGCTCAGAGATGGTAAAATAGCAGAGGTGATTAATGTATCAAGCAGCATTTGTTGATCCAAGACAAAGAAAAAGTCAATCAATTAACTTTAAAATTCTACCAGTTAAATAAAAAACCCTATTATTTAAAATTATTGTGGCATATCAATGATAAATGCCATAAAGTTACTTGTGGAGAATTTACAATAGCCAGTCATAGCACATGAATGGGCTCCTTGGTATTCATCTCCAGTACAGTTGTGTTGGGGCTGGTGAGATTACAATGACTCTGCCCTTGTGAATGGATTAATTCCGACAGAAGGGCTTGGCAGGGTCCGTTCACTCTCTCTGGTCCTTCTCCCAGGTGAGGACAGAGTTTGTCCCTTTCTTGCCCTTTTGCCTTTTGCTATGTAGAGATGTACCAAGACAGCTGGCACACTGGTGATGCCTGGACCTCAGGCTTTCCCACCTCCAGAACTGTGAGGGTGTGTTTCTGCTCTTTATAAGTTTCCAAGTCTCAGCTGTTCTCTTACAGGCGTACAAACTGGATCAAGGTGGTAGACATGTGATTCTGCCTTCCTTGCTTAAGCTGTTTTGGTCCCATCGGCTCAGTATCTTGAGCCGCTTCCCTTCCAGGTGTTTGTCCTTGGAAGACTGTCTGATTAGATGCTCCACACGTTCTTTGCTAGAAATTGAAGCAGCAAGCAAAGCTTAGGAACAGCTGCAGCTCATCTGTTCTGTCATCCCCTAAGATCCTGTCCCGCTATTGCAAACTGCCATTTCATTCTGCTTTCTACCACAGAGATTTTTAGTAAGTTTATTGTTGCCTTACTAGCCTCTGTGTCCAAAATTATGTCAATTAAATCTTTATAACCGACACACAAGAAACTGTTAAATTGTTGAAAATCTATGCCTTGATATGAAAACAACTTTTATTTACTTATTTTAGTTTTAGACAGGGTACCATACAACTTAGGCTGGCCTGAGGTTATTGGGTTTGTTATGTAGCTGAGGATGAGCTGAACGTCTGATTCTCCTGCCTCTACCTTCTAAAAGCTGGGATTATACGTCCTGCACCAGCAGGCTCTGTATGAGGAGACATTGGAGGTAGAAGCCAGGACTCACTCAACCAGCTGAACTCCATCCATGGCTCTGAACATTGTTTCTTATGGTTGGAATAAAAACATCCTTAAGAAATGGGATAGGTGTTATTTTTCTTCCCTCAATAATAAATATATTTATAGTTTTTTCAAATGAGCTATGTAGAGCAAAATACTTTTATTTCAGAAAACTGATACAGATTTGATCAAATAGAGCTATACAATGTGCCTCTGAAAGTGTAATCAAAACTCAACCCTCACTCCTTCCCAGAAGCCCTAGCTGCAGCAGCAAATAGACTAGAAGCTTTACTCAAAAGTGGAAATATTAGCCATTTGATTTTTCAGCTCCTTCCATTAATACAAGTTTTTGGATGAACACAACTGCATTCAAAGAAGGAAAATTTCCCTGTTAACACTGGGGCCTCACTTTTATCTCTAGTCTTTATTTATCATCTACCATGCACTAGGCACTGTCATTGGAGTCTGACTTCTATCTCTAGTCTTTATTTATCGACTACTGTGTACTAAGTACTGTTCTACCTTTCCTCAAGGCAGCAAAAATCATGTTGACCAACTTTTCTAATAAGGCATAAGATAATACATAGTTCAGGCTCTGATGGCCAGATAGTGCCTGTTTCAACTATCCAGCACATCTGCTATGTACAGAAGCCCCCTTAGACAGTATGTTTGTAAATAGATGTGGATGTATTTAAATAAAACTTTATTTATAAAGACAGGAATTTGGACAAATTTGGTATATCCACTCTATAACTTGCTAATTCCTTAACAATATAGGCAAAGTTTCTTTTCTGATAGACCTGGTTTTAGGAGAGAGAAAGGAAAAAAGCCACTCCTAAGTAAGTAAACAGTGATGAAAGCTGAAAGAAAAATGGGATAGATAATGTGTTTGATTGACCTGAAATGAGGCTCATGTTTTTCAGGTTAGGAGCAAATGCCTCTCTGAATAACAGGAGGAGGTGGGCACATAAAGCTCAGGAAGAGCAGGCTGTAGGCTGAGCATCTAGGAGTGACTCATCTGTGGCAACCAGAGCTTCTCTACTTAAAGCAGATGCTTAGGATGTAAGAGACCCACTACCATGGGTAAGAGCAGAAAGGGTTCTTTACTGTGCCCTTTCAGCTCCCAAGACATGGTTAGCTTTGATGTCAGCTTTCTTCTTGTTAGCTAGGGTGTCAAGGACTATTTGACACCGAGTCATGATGCAAAGACATCTGCCCATCACTCTTTACCTGGCCTTTCACAGTAGAGGTAAAATTGTTCACATTCTAGAATTGTACACATTCTAGAAAGTTATGGCTTCATGGCTTCTCCATGTAAAGAGAAAGACTCTTGCCAGTTGTGTCTGTGTCAGAACCTCTACTTTGATGTCCTGGTGACATGATTGGGTAGGTAGAGTAGGATTTTAAAGACTGATTTTCTCCCTTTCCTTAAAACATCCAGTCTGAGGACTATGCTTGCTACTATGTCTTTTCTGGACCCACCAGGCTTTGCTAAGTCCTTCAGTTAACTTTGAAGAAGATGGCACCTGCACCCCTCCAAACCCTACCTCCCCAGGTGTGCCCCTCCTTTCTTAAGAGAAGATAAAAGACAAGGCAGAGATAAGGAGACCATCCACACAGACAGATGTACACACATGTCAGAAGCTGTGCACTTTACATAGAGCTCACTTACTCTTCAGCCCTCTCTGTTAGCTACTTTTATATTGCTATGGTAAAATACCACAAGTAAAAGCAACTTATGTAAGAAGGAGGATATTCTGACTTGGCTTATGGCTCCAGAGGCAAGAGTTCATCATGGTATAGAATCATGGCGGCAGGCAGCAGGCAGCAGGCGGCAGGCTGCAGGCTTGAAGGCAGGAACATGACACTGCAAATGCACATCTTGAACCTCAAGCACAAAGCAGGGAGAGTGAACTTGAAGTAGAGGAAGGCTGTGAGCTCGCAAGGCCTACCTCCAGTGACGTGCTTTCTCCAGCAAGGCTGTGTCCCCTAAGTCTTCCCAAATACCATCAACAACTGAGGGACAAATGTCTGTCACTATGGGGACATGTCTTGTTTAAATCACCAGAGCCTTCTTGGAAGACGGGAGTTTACCTACTTTTCCAGGTTAAGAAACAGGCTCAGTGTGGTTTCTCATGTAACTACTCAGGAGAGACCTTAGATTTGACTGAAATTTTATAAAATTCCAGAATCTTTAAAGTCCAGAAATTCCCAAATGATAGCCATTTTTAGTACTTTTAGAGACCTAAGAACCAATGAATCTTCATAATTTCACCATAGGTCCAATTCTTGGGGAGAGAAAGGTCTTCAGACTCTGTGACACACATGTATGTGTGTGCCCATGGGTATAAACATGCACCTGAATACCAGAAATCTACTATGAGAAAATATAAGAAAGGTTTTGAATTCATCTCTTGGTATTTAAATGCTGATTTCTTCTGATATAATTTCATGAATATCTACTTTCTGAAACTTGGTCTTTGAATTTGTTTATGATGTTGGGTAAAAAGAGTAAATAACCATTAAATTCTCATTAGATAAAAGACTAATAAAATTTTAATTTGTTTGCACATACACAATAAAAGAAAGGGTCCATATAATGCTTCCTTTCCTGTGTGAATAAGATTGGTAAACTTGTTCCTGGTAAGTTGAAAGTGTACTTTCATTGGAGTGTATAATTTAGTTTTATTGGATGATTTCATTTAGAGGAAAATATTTCATGCCTTTGACAGAGATGAATAAAGCTTCTATCCCTTTGAAAGGTAATTTACAGCTTCACTAACCTTGTAAGACATGCCATTATCGAGTATAAGTAATTTACATACTTATCAGGAAGACTTTTCCATTAGGATGGGACATAAAGTAATATTTGAGAGTGGGCACAGAAGTCAGAGTGACTGGGTTAGATCCCTGCTTCCTCATCTACTGTCGGTGCTGTCTCAGGCAAAGTACTTAAGAGGTCTGTGTTTTTCCACCTATGAGATGGCACAGGAAGAGTCATTGCAGCGTGCCTTTTTGAGACCATGTTGGAGGACTGTATGAAACAGAGCTGTGCAATGGCCCTTTGCACCTGAACCCCAAGTAAATATCAACTATGTTTACTATATGTAGTTTCAGTTTTTTTTATATGATAACATTTTTTTTTTTAATTTAAATTTGAAACAGGCTTGTTTTACTTGTCAATATCAGTTCCCTCACCATCCCTTCCTGGGCTGTCCCTCTCTCAACCCCCATTCCATCCCTGTTCTGCTTGCAGGGAGGGTGAGGCCTTCCATGGGGAGTCTTCAAAGTCTGTCATATCATTTGGAGCAGGGCCTAGGCTCTTCCCTGTGTGTCTAGGTTGAGGGAGTATCCTTCTATGTGAAATGGGCTCCCAAAGTCCATTTGTACACTAGTGATAAATACTGATCCACTACCAGAGGTCCAGTCCTCCTAACTAACACCCACATTCAGAGGGCCTGGGTCGGTCCTATGCTGGTTTCCCCAGCTCTCAGACTGGGATCCATGAGCTCCCCCTTGCTGAGGTCAGCTGTCTCTGTGGGCTTCTCCAGCCTGGTCTTGATCCCTTTGCTCTTCACTCCTCTCACTCTGCAACTGGATTCCAGGAGTTCAGCTCAGTGTTTAGCTATGGGTGTCTGCTTCTGCTTCTGTCAGCTACTGGATGAAGGCTCTAAGATGGCAGTTAAGGTAGTCATCAATCTCGTTATCAGAGAAGGGCATTTAAGGGAACCTCTCCACTATTGCTCAGATTCCTAGTTGGGGTCATCCCTGTAAGTCTCTGGACATTTCCCTAGTGCCAGATTTCTCTTTAAACCTATAATGGCTCCATATGGTTTCTCTTTTCTTGTCCCTCTATTCTTTCCCTGACTCAATCTTCCTGTTCCCGTATGCCCTCCTCTCCCTTACTCATCTGTCTTTCTCTTTCTCCTAACTCCCTCTCTCCTCCCCTCCATGCTCCCAATTTGCTTGGGAGATCATGTCCCTTTCCCATTCTGTAGGGGACCATGTATGTGTCTCCTAGCATCATACTTGTTTCCTAGCTTTTCTGGGGGGTGTGAATCGTAGGCTGGTAATCCTTTGCTCTATGTCTAAAATCCATATACAAGTGAGTAATCCTATGTTTGTGTAAATGTACCACATTTTCTCCATCCATTCTTCAGTTGAGGGGCATCTAGGTTGCTTCCAGGTTCTGGCTTTACAAATAATGCTGCTATGAACATAGTTGAATAAATGTCTTTGTTGTATGAATGTGCATCTTTTGGGTATATGCTTAAGAGTGGAATTGCTGGATCTTGTGGTAAACTGATGCCCATTTTCCTGAAGAACCACCACACTGATTTCCAAAGTGGCTGTATGAGTTTGTACTCCCACCAGCAGTGGAGGAGGGTGACCCTTCTCTACATCCTTTCCAGTATAAACTGTCTTTGGTGTTTTGATTTTAGCCCTTCTGGCAGGAGTAAGATGGTATCTCAGAGTTGTTTTGATTTGCATTTCTCTGATGGCTAAGGATGTTGAGCACTTTCTTAAGTGTCTTTCAGCCATTTTAGATTCCTCTATTGAGAATTCTCTATTTAGTTCTGTACCCACTAATTAGTTGGATTAATTGCTGTTTTGGTCACTAGCTTCTTGAGTTCTTTATATATTTTGGAATTAGCCCTCTGTTAGATGTGGGGTTGTTGAAGATCTTTTCCCATTCTGTGGGCTGCCATTTTGTTTGTTGGCTATTTCCTTTGCCTTACAGAAGCTTTTCAATTTCAGGAGGTCTCATTTATTAATAGTTGATCTCAGTGTCTGTGCTACTGGTGTTTTGTTCAGGATGCAGTCTCCTGAACCAATTCATTCAAAGGTACCTCCCACTTTCTCTTCTAAGAGGTTCATTCAGTGTGGCTGGATTTATGTTGATGTCTTTGATCCATAAAACTTAAGTTTTATGCATGGTGATAGATATGGATCTATCTGCAGTCTTCTACAACTCCAGTTATTCCAGCACCAATTGTTGAAGACACTTTCTTTTTTTCATTGAATAATTTTAGCTTCTTTGTCAAAAATCAGGTGTTCATAGGTGTGTGGGCTAATATCAGGGTTTTCAATTAGATTCCATTCATCTACTTGTCTATGTTTGCACTAATACCAAGCTGTTTTCAGGACTTTAGCTCTATAATAGAGTTTGAAGTCAGGGATGGTGATGCCTCTGGAAACCCCTTTATTGTACAGTGTTGTTTACTTGATCTAAAGTAGAATTGTGTGGGGAACAGTTCTCAAGGGGAGATTATCTGTTGCCATGGGCCTGTAGGCATATCTGTGGAGGACTTGCTTGAGTATTTTAATTGATATGGGAAAACCATTGTAAGTATGGGTGGCACCTTCTGGTAGCAGCCTAGATGAACGAGACTTGGCTGGAAGTCCTGGCTTTTCTAATGACTTCATTTCCACTCTCACTGGTGAGTTCATCTACTCTGTTGCTGCTGCTGCTGATCCCTTTGTTGATGTTCGATTTTTCAGGCCTGCAGTTCCCCAGGAATCCCCCCAGGCCTTTGACCCTAGACTGGAAATGCTGAGTGCAAAGCTTTATGGGCTAAGCAACTAGTGGTTTCTGTGCTTCTGCTATAAAATAGCCATTGTTGGCGTATTCTAACTATCACGTTATCCAGTCTTATAAATAGCCTTCTAATAGATAGTCATCCTATCAGTTTTGTTCCTCTAGAGAACCCTGACTAATACAACTTCCAAAGCATGTTTTGAGGCATCACAGAAGAAGAATGTTCTTCTCAAATGATTGGGAATTAATGACATGGCTAAAATGCTCTGACATGTGTTGCTGGGCTCTATAAATTCCCATTCAGGATGAACTCTTCATAGCGCTTCCCTAATCCATTGGAATGGCTTCAGCAGAACTTTGGGAATGCTAGTCTAAGCCATCATCATCTTCTATGACAATAACAATAAAAGTTGTATGGAAAGTGTGAGGCCAGCTTCATGGTCATGAAATATTTCTGTTGCCAGAGAATAAATAGAAAATAGATCAAGACGGAAAGTGTCCAGAAAACTATTCAAAGAGCATTATTGTGAAATTTTACCCTCTCACTTGGATATTCTTTCACAAGCTCCAACTGACAGTGCTTTCAGAACTCACAATTTTCCAGATACCACATACCTCTAATAAAGAATGAGAGGAAGAGCATCTCACAGCTTCTCTGTGTACACTCTCAAGTCACACTCAGCACACAGGATACACTCAGGTAGGAAGATCACTCTCAATACCGGGAAGGAGGTGCTGCCGCACTCTGTGTCTATTAGAGGAAGCCACTCTCTGAGGGTACATCCGGTGACCATGCTTCAGGAAGGAAAGGCTTGTGTTAGACTTAAGATTCGCAGCCTTCCTTGGGGCAGAACCATGAGGAAGACTCAACACAGATACTGAAGCTTAGTAGTTGTGCTGTGTGTAGATAGAGGGTAAGAAAGAAGCAACTATGTGAGGAGCCAGCTGGCAGCAGACACTTGAACTTTATCCCAGTCTTCCTGACATCTAGAGATGAGGAAAAATGGTATCGGAAACATTTTTCCTTCTTTATGTGGCAAATCACTGCCTTTTGTTTTCCTTATTTGCACAAATGTTGACAAAGTAAAAGTGGATGTGTGATGCAACGGAAAACTCCAGTAGCTTCCAAACTTGTCATTAACTTGGGCAGCAAAGCCAGTGCTAGGACATGTAGGTACACCTGCAGTAGAGTTGGTGGGCCATTCCACCAGACTCCTTAGCCATTTCCCCAGAATCAAAGTTCTTGGTGACAGGAAACAAAAGCCAGTTTCAGCAGAGTCAGCAGAAAGAGTTTATTTCAAGAGGGTATTCAGTAGATCACAGAACCGTTGCTAATCCTAGAGAATCAAGACTGAGAATAAACTTCTAGAAAATATTTTAAATACAATACTTTAAATTTGAGACAATATAAATATGTCACAAAATTATCAAATAGAACACGATCTTGAGATATCCTATTATACTCATAGATTGGTGCCTCACCCAACTGTTATCAGAGAGCCTTCACCCAGCACTTGATGGAAACAGAGATCCAGAGCCAAACATTAAATGGAGCTCAGGGAGTCCTGTGAAAGAGGAGGAAGAAGGATTGTAGGGGCCAAAGGGGTCAAGAACACCAAAAGAAAACTCACAGAACAACTAACTTGGGCTCCCAGGGGCTCCCAGGGACTGAACTGACAGCCAGGGAGCCTTCATGGGACTGACCTACACATTCTACATACATGTCACAGTTATGTAGCGTGGTCCTCTTGTAGGACTCCCAACAGTGGCAGCAGAGGGCTGTCTCTGACTGCATTGCCTGCTTTTGGAACCCTTTCTTCCTACTGGGTTGCATTGTCCAGCCTTAATATAGCAGAGGAGCTGCCTAGTCTTATTTCACCTTGGTATGTCATGGCTGGTTGATGACCATGGGAGGTCTTTCCTAAAGAGAAATGGAGAAGTGGATGGTAGCGGGAGGCTGGGAGGAGAGGAGGGGGGGGGGAAACTTAGGTCAGGATGTAAAAACAAACAAAAACAAACAAACAAACAAAAATAGTAAAATCGTTGAAAGCCTCTTATAAAAACTGACAATAAAAGGAAAGAAAAGTTGGATACAGGGGCTAACTTGGCTTTAAACACACTCCTTTTTCTCCATATTACTATTGAATAAGTCTAGAAAACAAAAAGAACAGGATAACCTGTTCTCAGTAATTATGTCTCTGGTAGCTGTACAGTGAGGGTATTATTTACTTTGGAGATGATTGTGTATTAAATGGATAATTATGTTGATGTAAGAAAATGGGATGTTAGTTGCAAAAAGTGTAGACAAATTGTTAGACAGGGAAATCTGGGACAAGCCTTCTGTAAGTTTTTATTGGAAATACTATTGCAAATTCATGCTTTACTATAAACTTATTTTCTTAACCATTCCAAAGGCATAGAGCCAAGAGGACTTCCAGAGTTTATTTTAGGATGGAGAAATGATTGATGGCTTGGCCAAAGGCACGAAATGGATGAAGGGACCTGGGATGTGTTATTATTGGAGATATTGAAGGAGTTATTACAAGTCATTGTTGTCATGCCCCAAGGACTCAAGAACCAACCTGAAAAGGTTTTCAGTGAACAAAACTGGTGTATGTTAAGCATCAATATGGGCAATAGCTACAACAGATGGAGGCCCATTTATATTCAAAACCAAGACTTTAAAAACTTAACCACGTAACCAACAATGGAAGGTACTCAGTGGTTAGTTTTTATCATCAACTTGACACAACCTGGAGTTATCTGGGAAGAGGGAACCTCAACTGAAGAACTGATCAGGTCCGATTAGTCTGAGGCCATATCTGTGAGAGACTGTCGTGACTGATAATTGATGACTGACAATTGATGAGGCAGTGGGAGAGCACACCATTGGTAGGTGAGTCTGGACTGGGTAAGAAAGCCAGATGAGCAGAAGCCAGCGAGCGAGCCTCTGCGTAGCATTCCCCTGTGCACTTCCCTTAAGTACAGTATGACCCAGAAGTGTAAATTAGAATAAACGCTTTCCTCCCCTGAGTTGCCTTTGGTCATGGTGTTTATTGTAGAAATAAAAAGCAAATGAGCACAACAACCATAACTTTTAAAGCTTGTCAATGAGAACAGCATCAAAAACATCCCCGTTAGATATTCATCCTACTTTACCATTTTGGAGGCTCCAGAATGGTACCGGGGTCCTCTCCATTCTTGGCAAATGGAAACATACTTGGTAGCAATGGTCACAGTATATATTGGAACAAGCAAATGATAATGCCTTGAACCCAAGCACTGAATGGAACAAGCTCAGGCTTTTTTTGTAACAACTCTCTTGGGAAAACCAGGTCCCACCAGACCTACAATCTGATGGTACACCCAAAAACCCAAAGAATCCCCATAGAGATCCACCTGGGAAAGTTTCTTTCACATCAGGACCCTCCTAGGCCACAAAATCAAAGTCAAAACTTCAGCATTTTCTTGCCTCTTATTAGTTCTTGACCAATATATCTGTTGTAGTCTGAGAGAGATGCTTCATGGCTATTTACCTCTGGAAAATGTTCTTCTGTCTTTACTGTTTCTCTTATGACCATTGCTTTATCTCTTTTGAGTCATATCTGTTGTGCAATATACCTCACGGCATTTTATATTGCTCTTCGCTGTGTTAAAAATAGTTAGCCGTATTTCAGGCTTGCTAGTGTTAGTATCCACACACGGCTTCTTTTTAATAACTTTCATCTCATATACTCTCCCACTCCCCATCTCATACACTTTTGATCACTGTTTTGAACTGCTATGGATCATTTCATCTCAAGTATTTTTTAAAAAATGATCAAAGCTGAAAAGTGAAAAGTGTTTGATTTTGTTCCATTACTATCAAAAAGTTATAGACTGTAACTGCTGTCAGACATGAACTGCAACTAGTGGCCCTAATAAGCGACTACTTAATGGCTACTTTGAAGCCAGGGCTCAAGAAACAGTTGGCTCTTGCTCTATCCCTTCAGTACCTAACCGGCTCACCTCCCATTTCACCAGCACCCCCGGGCAGCTACAAAAAATGCAGAAAGAGAACCATCTTAAAGACTTAGGAACCTAAATCATGAGTAAGGGAGGGTGTGTGACAGTGGTGAAACGGAAAGGAAAAGCAACTGCTTGCTGCCACGGCGGGGGACGCCAAGCTGTTCACTGTACCTGTCCTTGCCATCCCTGGCCTGTTCATTACCTGTCCCCTGGAGGGGCCTCGGCATGCAAAGAAATGGAAGGAAGATATGCGGTCCAAGTGTGACAGTGTCTTACACGGAGGAGATTCACACATTTACACTGACCCAGACAGCAGGCAGGAATCCGCAGTAATAAACCAGCTTTCCCTTGGGGACAGGGAAGGAGGGGAGAGGAAGCTTTGGAGAAATGACCCCAGCTCCATTTATAAGCTGCTTGGCTAGATTCCTCCAAAAACCTTAATAACAAATCCTGCACAAGAAATTTTAAATTGATATCAGCTGGCTAGCAGGGCTAAATTTGATTAAAACCAGCCCTCGGGGCTGGAGATATCATCTAAGTTTGGCTCACAGAACATACTTTATGAGGCTCAATATCAGTTTTTAAACACAGGATAGGATTGGGAACTTTGGAAAAGGAGGCAAAAGAAAACTTCTAGTAAGCTAATGGTGCATAAACCCGCCCTTCCTGAATACCTCTTCCCTTCTGGGACAGTTCACAGAACACAGCCGGGATAGCTGTGGAGGCACTGGGATTGAGCCAAGGGTCAGCATCCCCAGGAGGTGAAGACCAGAAGTGGACTCCAGATCCCTCTTATCCATGTAGGTCCTCGCTACTCACTCTGTATATGTATCTGGCATAGCAATGATCTTCTCTAGTACTGGCAGCTTTCTTATTAAATCTGTTTTCATTTTTTCTTGAATACACCGAGAGCTGAATTTCTGAAAAATTCACAGGGACAGGTAAGTTCATTGTTGGCAGCTCAGTGTCTTGAGACTAAGGTATCTGTTCAGACAGCAGCTTCTGCTCAGTTATTTATCAACAATACACATGTAATATTTATCAACACTCATGTAAAACATATCAATGAATTTTGAGATTTAAAATTTTTATCATTACTTTATGTGTCTGGGTGTTTTGCCTGTATGTATGATTCCTTGTACGAGGTGCATGATCCTCTGAAACTGGAATTACAGATGGTTGTGACCCACCATGTGAGTTCTGGGAATCAAACTCAGGTCCTCTGGAGGACCAGTGCTCTTAAGTACTGAGCCATTTCTCCAGCCCCTGTTTTTAGTATATCCTTATGAAATTAAAGTTACAGCAAAAAAGAGAGGAATGAACAGAAGAGTTATCAAATTTGAGCATGATTACGTCATGTGTTCAAAGGATACATGATGATCTGTGTTGGTTTTGTGAAGTTATCAGACTAGAAGCCACAGGAGATGTGGGACACAGAGAACATGGACTGATGGTATGGAGGAAGAACACATTTATTTAAGAAGCAAACACAAAACATCTGAGGAGAATTGGGCATATTACTAATGCTTACCAGATAAACCAAAAGTACACCCCCTACACACACACACACACACACACACACACACACACACACACACACACAATACAGCTCCGAAGTTGTCTGGTCCATGGATGTTCTAATATGGTCACACAGCGACTGGATGATCTGAGAGAACACCAGACACAAACAACATAGAGCAGCACAGATGCTCTGAGAAAAGGATGTGTGGAGAAGGCTATAGAAGCATTTAAATCCACTAAACAAGATCTCCCCTTTTGTAACTGTGTTAGGAGAAATGTCTTACAACATCAAAAACACCCAGTTAGGGTTAGGGTTAGGGTTAGAAAGTGTGTAGTACAGTAGGTTTTTTGCGTATGTAGAATTAGGAAAGCATGAGTTTTAAGATATTTGCATTATTTGAAAACAACACCAAACAAACAAACCAAAACCAAACAAAAACTGTGTGTATGAACAGTCTTTTCCTCTTAGTCTTTCCCCATAACCTCATCATCTCTCCAAGAAACAACCAATCTACCTTCTTTCTCTTTGGGCTTATAAATCCCAGAAAAGCCACACAACTACACAGAATACACCATCGATCTTTTGTTCCTGGCTTCTTAACCTTAGCATGTTTTCAAGGCCCGTCCACACTGAAGCATGAGTCAGTACACAATGCTCTGTTTGATTTATATGCAGCTACCTCTTGATAGACATTTGAGCTGTTTCTTCTTTTCAGTCACTGTGGAACAATGCTGCTATAAAAAAACACGTATGAGTTTTTAATGTAGATAAGTTGTCATTTACCTTGGGC
Organism: Phodopus roborovskii; assembly: GCF_943737965.1. Taxonomy (NCBI): domain Eukaryota; kingdom Metazoa; phylum Chordata; class Mammalia; order Rodentia; family Cricetidae; genus Phodopus; species Phodopus roborovskii. The sequence continues at coordinate 8,055,792 of NW_026125397.1, read as the reverse complement.
ATATAATCAGGTTTGAAACAGTGCAGTAACATGATAACTCTGTGTTTAACCTTTTGAGGAAATGTCAAAAGCTCTCTAAAGCAGCTGAGGCATTTCCCATTCCCAGCAGCAGTGGATATGGGCTCTGGTTTCCCAAGATCCTCGCCAGCACTCGCCAATGTCCATCCTTTTGGTTACAGACATGGTGAATGCAAAGTGGGATCCTACTCTCTTTTGATTTGTGTTTTCTCTATGATCACAATGTCAAGAATCTATTCAGGCACCTGCTGGCCATCTGTCTATCTTCTTTGGAGGTATGTCTAGTCAATCATTTTGTCTATTTTCAAATTAGATTACTTATCTTTTTACACATTAATTACTTATGAAGTCTGAACTCTAGACTCTTCCAACTTTATTGGTAGTGTTCTTTGAAATCCAAGTATTTTTCATTTTGATGAAATCCAAAGAAATATTTTTCTTCCTTTGGTGACATGTTTTAGATGTGATAACAAAGACAACGGTTGTGTAGCACAACTAGACGGGCTTGGGCGTGACTTTCTTGTGCCTTAATTTATTTTTTATTATTTTATTTTTGGTTTTTTGAGGCAGGATTTCTCTGTATTGTTTTGAAGCCTTTCCTGGCACTCACTCTGTAGACCAGGTTGGCCTTGAACTCACAGAGATCCGCCTGCCTCTGCCTCTCCAGTGCTGGGATTAAAGGTGTGCACCACCAATGTCCCCAGCTCTGCCTTAAATTTTATTACTTATTTATTTTTATTATTTTACATATCAATCCCAGTTCCATCTCCCTCCCTCTGCCTTCCTCCCTCCCATGCCCTCTCACCCTCCCATCCCATTCCCCCACCCCACTTCACAGAGAGCGTGATGCCTTCCAGGAGGGGTCATCTAAATCTGTCAAATCATTTGGAGTAGGGATTAGGCCCTCCCTCCTGCCTGTAGGTTAACGGAGTATGCCTCCATGGGGAATGTGCTCCCAAAGCCCTTTTGTGCACCAGGGATACATCCTGGTTCCACTGTCAGAGGTCCCTTAGTCTGCCCAGGCCTTCTAGCTGAGACTCATGTTCAGGGGGTCTGAGTCAGTCCCATGCTGGATTCCCAGCTATCAGTCTGGGGGCCCGTTCAGGTCAGCTGTCTCTGTGTGTTTCTGTAACCTGGTCTCGTCCTCCCTCTTTGCATCTGGATTCCAGCTCTGCTCATCGTTTAGCTGTGGGTGTCTGCTTCTGTTTTCATCAGCTACTAGATGAGGGCTCTATGATGGATAAGTTAGTCATTAATCTTATCAGGGAAGGGCATTTATGGTAGCCTTTCCACTGTTGCTCAAATTGTTAGTTGGGGTCATCCTTGTAGGTCTCTGGACATTTCTCTAGAGTCAGTTTTCTCTTCAAACCTATAATGGCTTCCTCTATTATGGCATCTCTCTCTTTCTCTCTCTGTCTCTGTCTCTCTCTCTCTCTTTCTCTCATCTATTCCTCCCCTGACTCAATCTTCCTAGTCTTAAATTGTAAGTGTCATTTCTACTAGTTTTCTTATTATCTAGCTAAAATCTTGCCCCATTGTCCTAGAAAGAGCTACTTTAATTAAAAATATGTGCAGAAAGGTTGTGCAGAAAAGGGCTTCAACTGGCATCCTAGGCAGGCTAGAGTTTGGGGTGCTCAGTGTGTGAGTTTGCATTTCTCTTGTCTCCCCTCATATAATGGATGAAGGCAGATTACTCCATATGAAACTCTTCCTCTGCCTGGATATAATGGATGAAGGCAGATTACTCCATATGAAACTCTTCCTCTGCCTGGATATAATGGATGAAGGCAGATTACTCCATATGAAACTCTTCCTCTGCCTGGATATAATGGATGAAGGCAGATTACTCCATATGAAACTCTTCCTCTGCCTGGATATAATGGATGAAAGCAGATTAGTCCGTATGAAACTCTTACTCTGCCTGGATCCAGACTCCTTCCTAAAAACATGGCTGTGGGTATGAATTTACTGTCTTGCCTGCTTCTTCATACCTCACAGTCAGAGAGACTCACCGCTGCTCTTCCAGCAACTCTAAAATTTAGTGTTGGCAGGGCACAGGGTCTCGCTTGCTTCCTGGACTTGTGCTGGCTTAAACTCAGAGATCCACCTGCCTCTGCCACCCAAATTCTGGGATTCGATGTGTGCAGCACCACACCTGGCCAGCTTCTAAACCTTGCATCCTTTTGTAACCTTCTTAGCGGAAGTAAAGGCCCTCTTATTGTCTCTATTAGACTATTGAAATAACGAACCACAGGAAGTAGCATGTCTCAGTAATTTTATGCTAAGGGAAGGGAAAGGCTGAAGCATAGTGTCAGCCAGAGGAGGAACTCACTGTCTCAGAGGAAGAGATTTCCAACAGTTCTGACGAGTTTTCAGACCACTTTGCAGGACAGAATCAGCGGTAGGTGGTGAGCCAGGTAGTAGTGGGTCAGTGTTGGATGGGACTACACCACAACCAGGACTCCTTGGCCGTGCCTAGCTCTTACCATCTATTTAAACCTAACTCTTGTGTTAGTACTTAGAAGATGGACGTGGGAGGCTGTCCCTGGACCCCACTTTAAACAAACCTCCTTTCTCTGATTTCCACCATTACATCCCTTTAACTGGTACCCTTAGGACCAGTCACTGAGCTTAGTTTAGGGCTGGGGCCCAGGTTTGGACCATGAAAATACTGCCTACTCTTCCATCTTTGAGAAACATCATTCTGGGGCCTGGAAGATGGCTCAGGGGATGAAGTTCTTGTTCTGTAAATCTGACTGCAGTTTGGTTCACCAGAATTCACATAAAAGCTTACCTGACAGTGACTGTCTGGAATCCCACCACTCAGAAGTCAGACACAGAAATTCCAGGGAGAGCTGGCTAGCTAGAATAGTCTACAGATTTAGTCAAGAGATCCTGCTTCAATAAACAAGGATAGCATCCATGTAAACATGCTTACATACATGTATACATAACACACACACTTGCTGAAATTAAAAAAATGTAATTTTCTTTCCCTTTATTTCTTGAAGTTCTGGTGTCTGCTTATTCCTCAACTTCCTCTCTCTGGTCCTCTCTCTTCTCTCTCAAGATCCTTGTTCAAACCCAGCTGGAGACAGAAGCTTTTGCAGTTATTTAAGGCCTGGAAATGTTGCTTTCTCCCAGTTTTATTAAAAAAAAATGTAGGTTTGGGCTGGGGCTACAGCTCAGTGGTAGATAGTGTGCTCAAGTCCACAGACCAGGTTCATTCTTTAGCACCAGAAGTCTCCTTTAACTGCAAGCTACAGGAAAGTCACTGGTTATCACGTTTCTAATGATGTGTTAATTCTCTTGATACAATGTGGTTTTGGATTTCTAGTAGTAATATTTCATTGCACTTTGATATAAGCACTTATCAATTTATAACTTTAAGGATATTTTTCTATATAGTAACTTCCCCTTTTGATGTATATGAAATCATTACCCCTACAAATCAGGAAACATGTGAGGATGCACAGAATAAGGAAACATTTAAGAGTATGTGCCTGATACTCTCATGCTAGTAAGAGCTGTTTTAATTCAATAAAATGCAATAATGGGTATCACATACCGAATGTGCTATAGACCAAGCCTCTACACAAGGCTTGTATACACATTATCTCTTTTATGGCAGTTTAAAAATTTGCACATGTTTTTGTTCTTTTCATACATGAGCAAAGCACACATCAGATGGCTAGCCTCAGCTTACATCTGTGGTGAAGCCAGACTCGTATTAACTATGTGAGTACCACATCCATGCCCAGCAATGTCATATTTTCTCATACCCAGTGACAGGGAATTCGTTCCACCATCCGAATGAAGTCCATCTCTTCCTGCCCAGCCCCCATGAAGGGCCTGGGAGCATGTCCTCCTCTAGTAGAGGAGACTGGGTCATTTCTGGAAAAGGCTTTCTCTAAAAGACAGAACAACAACACCGTGGTACATGATAGGAAGAAATATTTCCTCATCGCCTGATGTGTGTGCACCTCTAGGATGGAAACAGCCAGCTTCTAGTCATGAGAACAGGTGGATGTACCAAGCAGATAAGTTAAACGAGAACAGAGGAGTGTATTCTTGGTTCCTCACACTTTAGCACAATTTGGGAATAAGATCCTTGCAATGGTGTCTCCTGTAGCTGAACCCTACAGCATTGCGATGTGGGACACTGTTACAGCATTACGATGTGGGACACTGTTCATACTGGACTACTTAGAGGCTCTAAATGTCTTACTCTCAGGCCACCCTGTGTCACAGTACACCAGAGGCTTTCAGACCAGGCAGGGCCCTGCCCTTAATTTTGACTGAGCTTTGTGGTTTGCTTGTGTTTCTTTTCCAATGCTCAGCCATTATTATTCTCTGTAGACTCTCTTCTTGGAAAGAAATTATCTTGCTCACAAACCTGTCTAGTTCATACTGCTGCAGGTCACGCCACCTCTAAGCTGGTGGCGTCTCTGTCCCCAGCATGACTGCTCATGACTGCCAGTTTTGTCTGTATGCATTTCTCCCCCAGCATTCTTGGAAACAGATGTTGTTGTCCAAGCTCTTTCCCCCACTGAAATAAATGCAACAGGACTGCAATAAAAACACAACACATTTACTGGTTTCAAATTATTTTAAACAGCAAAACCAGATGTCCCAGCTGATCCAGATTCCATTAAATAGATGAGTTCAATTTTCTATCATTATGTAAGACATTTACACTTATGAAATGGCATGGAATGGAGGTATTTCAGAAATACTTGAAAATTAGCATCTCACATTCTTTTGGAAGTAACTACTCCCCAAATAATTGTCTGAGTCTTTTAGTCCTTGCTTTGAGTTCACTTGTGTTTGTAATGTGACTCTACCTGAAAGTGGGGATTCTAAGAGGTACTCAAGGGTACACAAAGCCCTGGCATAGGGCCCCAATCTGATGGGATGCTAGACTTAGAAGAATGGGAAGATTTCCCCCTCTTTCTCTACCATAGGAGGACACAAGAAAACAGAAATCCTCAAGCTAGAAAGACTGTCCTCATCCAAAACCAGATTGTCAACAACTTGGTCTTGACTCTTCAAACTTCAGAAGTGTGAGAAAAAAATAAATGCATATTTTAAGCTACCCAGTCTCTAGTATTTGGTTTTTCAGTCCCATGACTACATTGACCTGTTTAAAGCAGTATATGGATAGTGGAGAAATTAGATACCTGCAAGTAGTTTTCACTCATTGAATTTTAAAATAAATGAGAACAATTTAACTGCTGATTAAAAAAGATAATATGATGGGAGATGTCATTCTGTAAATATGTTTCTCATATTGGTTAATGAATAAAGCACTGTTGGCCAATAGGAAAGCAAGATAGGTGGGACTAGGAGACAATGAGGAGAGAGGAAGCAGTAAGGAGGAGTCAGCATGGAGAGACCTGAGAGAACAGAGGTCTGGGCCCTCTCTCCGGTAAGATGAGACCACATGGAAATACTTAGATTAATAGAAATGGTTAATATTTAAGACAGAGCTAGTTGATAAGAAACAAGTAACTGGCCAACAGAATCATATCTAATACAGCATCTCTTTGTGTTATTTGGGGCTGGTGCAGACGTGGGACCAGGCCGGTAGAAAAAACCTTACTCATAACAATAATAAATCCTAATTTATAATTACCTGTTCTTGATGACTGTTGTCTCCATTTCTTAACACCAACTTTATTCCCTGTTTTTATCTGGAATCATTCTTACCTAATTGACTCAAAATATTATCAAAGTCTTGAGTTTTAATTTTTTTGTGTTTACTGAAATTACACACAAGAAAAATGTATGTATTTTATATTACAAATATAAAATAGCTTTCTAAAGTAAGGATAAATAAATTAGTTATGATTGTCTAAAGAGTAGAATCAATGTTATATGTAATTATCATGGGGACTGGGGACTTGAACTCAGGTCCTCAACTTACTGACAAGTGCTCTGAGCCATGTCCTCAGACTTGAGTTAACTATCTTAATAGTTTTCAAGCTAGTGATTCATAAAAGTTAGCCCATGGAGCTTTCTGGGTTTTTATTAACCAGACACAATCTCTTTTTATTTTTTCATTATTTTCAAATGTGTGTGTATGTGTGTGTCTGGGTGGGATGTGTATGTGTGAGTCTGGGTGGGATGTGTATGTGAGTTTCAGTGTTGTGAGTCTGGGTGGGATGTGTATGTGAGTGTCCGTGTGGGTGGGATGTGTATGTGTGAGTCTGGGTGGGATGTGTATGTGAGTTTCAGTGTTGTGAGTCTGGGTGGGATGTGTATGTGAGTGTCAGTGTGGGTGCATGGTGTCAGATATTCCCAGAGCTGGAATTACAGTGGCTTGTGAGCTGCTCAATACCAGTGCTTGGAGCTAAACTCAGGTTTTCAAGAACAGTACATACTACAGCTACTAAGTCAGCATCTTTCTATTCAACTTGATAAACTCTTCTAAGCATACTAGGTGAAGAGTAAACAAGCAAGAATTTGTTCATGTAGTTAAAACTAAATGAAACTGTGTTCATTTGCAAATACAAAACGTGTTCTCTAAAAGTCAGTTTCAGAGATTCCCTTCCCCAAACATCTGCACATTCCCCATCTGACGGTACAGACACACCTGCTCACAGACATATCTTGTTTACTGTAATCAATAAAAACATTCCTTTGTGTGGTCAGCCCTTTACTAATGGTTCTAACAATATCATCTGGATGTATTCTGTTGCTATATGAAGACAAAATTTAGTAAAGATTCACGGGCACATCTCTCTAAGTACCAATATCAATATATCTTTCTAACATTCCCACAAGTGGCCCTTCTGGGTCAAAGGAGACAAATTTTTAAAATACTGGTACACTGTGAGAAAATGACTTTTCCAAAACCAAATTTCTAGGAGTGTGAAGGAAATTCAGTCATTAAAGTGCTTGCCTTGAAATCATGGGGACCCGAGGTTGATCCCCAGAATCCCTAGGGATTAAAGATAATAAGTCTACATCATACTCACAATGCTAAGGGGTGGAAGTAGGCAGATGCCTGGGGTAGGCATACTTGGTGAGCCTTGAAATAAATAAATACACCCACACCCACTAACACACGTGCACACACCCACATACATCCCAACCCCCCACACCCCCTTTCCTCCCACACCCCCTCTACTCCCCACACTCCCTCCACTCCCCCACATTCCATGCCCCACCCCTCCACCCCCATACACCCCCCCCACACCTCACCCCCACCCCCAAGGTGGAAGATACCAAAGAACAGCAGATGGGATTGCCCTCTTGCCTCTAAATGCACTTCTACTCGCACATGCACATGGAAGCACATGACCATGTATGACCACACACACACACACACACACACACACACACCAAGCCATAACCCTCAAAAGTCTTCATAACCCTCTCGGGAGTGTTCCGTACACATTCCCGCTTCCCTTCCGTCCCTACAATGCACTATCCAATGAGCCGCTTACAAACTAGATATGATTTTTCCCTTTGATTATTTTTTAAGTCTATATCTTATCTCATTGTGACTTTTTGCTGTTCACATTCTCTGCCCTTTGGTCTGTCCCATGTGCTGCGAATATCCTCACAGATTTTGCAGTTGAGCGGTGGCTTTCTTTATGTTTATTTTCCCTTTGGCAGAATTCTCCATTTTCTACATAGGCAGATTTTTATTTACCCCTTTATTGGTGGCTTGTTGAGTTTTGTGCTTGGACTTAAAAGACCTTATCCTTTCTAAGGTCATGAATAATTCTCTGTTCCTGCTAAGCATAAAGTTTTGGTCACCTGTAATTTATTACCTGGAAGAATAAGGGAAAAGGATAGTTATATTTGCTTTTCAAATTGATGACAATATCCCATCTCCATGTCTTAGATATCCATCCTTTTCTCTGTTTTGAAATGTCACCCTTTCCATGTACTCAATACCTTTGTGCAAATAAAGATGTATCAATATACACTGAATAGATTAAATTAATGAATAGTTAGGATCAACTATTTTCTTCATATTCTTTTAAATTGGCAGCTAGATTGGGGTAGTCACAATACGGAATGATTCGTTTTAAATTATTTCACATGTAAGTTGTTCCTTTATAGTGCCCAGAGTGGCTTCAGGCATAGACCCACTGATTCTAATTTATGCAAGCAATAAATAAATAGAAATCCTGGCAAACATTCCCGTAAACTACAGGAAGACAATTGGCTGATGATGAGAACATAATTTTGAGCTGATAATTAAATATTGCCAAGTTTCATGAAAAAGACTAAGCCCATGAAAGATGAGAATCATTTTGGTTTTTTAGTTGGTATAAAAGAATTGGGTCTCAACTTTTAATTATGTCTATTCATCTGTGGTTGATTCAAAATATTAGAAAGAGTAGAAAGAGGGGAAGTCATGCAAAAGCATACTAGGCTGTGAGTGAGAGGTGCGTTGCCCCAATTTTTTTTTTTTTTTTTTTTTTTTTTTTGATTTTTGATTAAAGTGAGATGGTTCAGCCCACTAAGGACAGTGCCAGATATGGGCTGAGCGGGTGATCTTGGATTGGATAAAAAGTAAGCTGCTAAAGTCTGTAAAAGCAGGCTTCCTCCTCTGCTTGAGTTCCTACCATGAATTCCTTCAATGATGAACTGTGATCCAGACTCTAAGTCAAACAAATTCTTTTCTTTCCAAGCTGCTTTTTTTTTTTTTTTTTTTTTTTTTTTTAGTATTTATCCCCAAGAGCAGAAGCATCTTTGTCCTTAGCTTCCATTCCTACATGGATTTTATTTTTAACTAGAAAATATTTCAATGCAAAAATAAGAGTCAGGTGGTGGTAGCACATGCCTTTAATCCCAGCACTTGGGATGCAGAGGCAGGGCGAATATCTGTTAGTTCAAGACCAGCATGGTCTACAAGAGCTAGTTCCAGGAAAAGCTCCAAAGATACACAGAGAAACCCCGTCTCAGAAAAAAAAATAAGAAAAATGAAATGATGTCCATTTATCCACCCTTTAAGCAGGAAAATTACCATTTTTTAAATCCCCATTTTCCTTGTTAAAGAGTAGCTTATTTTTATGTATATCATTAGGCATTTCTCATAATGTGAATATTGCCAAGCCATGACACTTTAGAACAAAACCTAAAAATTCATTGGTAATGTAGGATAACAGCATACAATCAAATCCAATTGTCCAAAGTTTTTACTTTATATATTCTATTTGCTTAAATCTAAATTTATCCAAATTTTACTCATTGCTAGGTTTTTCATGTCTTATAGTTTTATTGAGATTTTAATTTACATAAAAAGCAAAGTGTTTACACTTTGTTGTATTTCTGACATTGAACCCACAACATTATTCATGCTAAGAACATGCTCTATCAATGAACTACATGCCCAGGCTTAATGTGAGTAAATTGATTAATTTGGATATATGCATGTACATGTGATACCATCACTACAGTCATGTCAATCTAGTTTCTACATAAGTTTCCAGTATCATGTGTATATGTGTTATGTATGTTTTAAGAACATAGCATGAAATATAATTTCTTAACAACTCTTTTATTTTGAAAATGTTTTATTAGTTGTGGGCACTTCGTTGTGCAGTGTATCTCTAGAATTTGCTTATCTTACACAACTGAAACTTTATACTCAACAAAAACTCATTAACCCACCTCCTTGATCTTATGAACATATTCTATGATATAGTCACCTCTGCATCTCCTTGCTTGATATGTGAGGCATTATTTTTCACAAGCTGTTTCTGCTTTTCGAATTCCTTGACGAGCCTACCTGCAATCTTCCTTTTCTTTTCCTGTTTACAGAAGCCAGTCTCTCACAGATCCAGTCAGCCTCTTTGTGAATTATTCCTCTTTGTGAGAACTTTCAGATGCAGGTCTTTCTTGTCATCTCCAGGCTCTCATTCACATCCCTGGTCAAGGTGATGGAACAGAACTAAGCTCACACCTCTCCCTCCGTCTCTCCCTTTCCACTCCTCTCATTTACTTTCTTCCAGCTGCCTCCTCAGATCCTTCCAGCAGTTCATCTCTTAGCCCTCTTATCTATTCTCAGACTCTTGCCCTTGGTGCTCAACAAGCAACCCAAAGGTTTCAGAATATCACCTGTGCATGGGCAACCTCAATCCAGCCTTTGACATCAGCCTACTGTTTGAGTTCAGCTTCCTGGTGCCTAATCAAGCTTTCACATGGAGTATTATTTCTCCACTTCAAATTTAGTGCATTCCAAATTTAATTCTGTGCCTATACAGCAATATTTCATGCTCATAGTTTGGCAAAATGTCTTAGATTGTAGCTACCTAGGACATCATGTTGCAGATTCCATACTGACTGGACTATGATTTTTAGATTGTATCTTCAGCTCTCCAGTTCTGTTTCTTTTCTCTGCTCTCAGTATTAAAATTCAGCAATAATTTTTACAGCCATCAAGAGTCTGACAGTTATAATACATGCAGTATATACTTCAATATAACTGCTCGCATAAAAATGGGCCATAACATAACAGCACAACAGGAACCAGCCTGTGTACAAAAGGAGATCACTTCATGTTTATTTGATTTTACTGCATCAAATCATTTCACTTTTAGTTAAATTTCAAGGTCAAGTGACATGCATAACAGTAGATATTTAATTAGGGTTAGGTGTATACTACCTATTTAATTGGGATTAGGCACATCCTGCTGCCAAGGCAGGTAAGACATAGCCTGGATTTTCCAAAAGACTTGAAAACTCAGCAACCACATCCACTTCCTGGAACATCACTAGTTGGAGCTCATCGTTTGGTATAAAGTGGGTTTTGCTTTAAAATTGGAAGGCTACATCTTCATGCTGTTTCTCCCCTTGGAGTAGGAATAGAGCAATAAACACCTGCTGGGCATCTAGAGGTTTGCCAGACTCCTCTTATAAAGCAAATGGAGAATGAACACGGCCCAGATTGCGTCTTCTGGCAGAAACATTGTGGCCATGTTCCCACGTGACAGGCCTATCTCTGTAGCCACAGAGACACAGTTAAACCGCATGAAAAATTATCTCTCACAGGTCAAATCATGTGATGCATTATTCATAGTTTGTTTGTTTGCCCTCTTTTTATTGTTTATTGTATTTTAGAATGAATTTGCAGTAGTGTAAGCAGTGGGTATGTGTGCATGTTGTGTGAATAGTGGATGCAGACAGTTCTAAAAGCTGTGTCATTACTAATAAAGCACACAACAACAGCACCAAGTTCCTTTGTTTATTTTTTTTTTCATGTTGCCTATTTATATTGAATGCTCTACACCTTGCTGACCTGGGTTTTTTGGTTCCATACTAGTCAACATGGGTCATAACTCGCCACCTGTCTCTTCACCTTCACACTGTGTGTTCAGCTGTACTGGTTGATTCTTCCTTTGGTGTTTACATCTTTGGTATTAGGTATCCTGGGCATGCTTGTGAGCATCAGGACCCTGCTCTGCTCAGACATTGTTTGGCCCATATGGTCCTTCATGGTCTGGAGAATCACACATGTGGCTCACTGCAATGATGCCTTCCTTCATCTGCTCTCCATATTGGTATTCTGCAGAGGAAATCTAATTGTGCTACTTTTTTCTACTGGAAACCCTCCAGGAACTCTTAATTGTCTTTAGGATGAAACACACGCTTCTTAGCATGGAATTAAAATGGATTTACATGATCCAGTCTTTGACTTTGGCCACTTTTTCATGGCTAGCTTAGGTTCCTGTAGAATAGGCCTTCTCACAGAACCCAAACATTTGTTGCTCCTTTAGGTCCTGAAGCATTTGCAGAGTGTCATCTGCCTAGTTCAGCACTCAGCTACTCATAAAAATGCTCTTTGACACATAGGTATTGCTTCCCATACTTGCATTCACAGAGGTATGAATCACACATGAGTACATGAATACACACACACACACACACACACACACACACACACACACACTCAAGTTTAAAGTTGATTTCCACAACTAGAGAAAACTTTCCAGCATTAAAGAGATAGATAGATCAGTCTTAAAGAGACACAAGGTGGGCTCACTCCTGTGATCCTAGCATTTGAACATCTGAGGCAAGAGGATCACTATGAATTTGTGGATGGATTAGACTAGAGCCTTAGATATTTTCTCAAAAACAAGGCCAAACCAAAATGACACCACCACAAAGGAAAAATGATAAATAGAAGATAAAGACAAGTATAAAATGTTATGCCTACAGCCATCAAAGGATGGATACCATACAGATAGAGATACTGATTGAACATTTTGTTGATAGTAAAATATTTTAAATATTTGTGTGCTTAAATTGATATTGATTGGAAAACTGATAAGATTTAGAGTCACCATGGAAGCAGACTATTGCATGCATTTAAGGAATTTTCTCCATTAGGTAGATTGAGGTAGAAAGACCCATTTTTAATGTGGGTGACACCATTCCATAGACTTATGCCACGACTAAATAAAGGAAGAAGTAACCTGACTCCCCTACTCCTTGCTCTCCTTCCTGACAGTGGATACAACATGACTGACCAGCGGACTCAAGCTCCTGCTCCATGATTCCTTTCCCTGATGATGGTGGACTGTGCTCTTTCACACTGAGAGCCAACAAACCTCTTCCTTCCATAAGCTGTTTTTGTTCATAGCAACCAATACAATATGCATATTTAAATTTACATTTAAATATGTGGCTGCTTTAAAGTATTTGTCTTTCTGTTTAGGCTGAGCATAAAGGAAGGGTTGGGGACTATTCTCAAGGCAATGAAGTGTTGGAGACTATGAGCAAACATGGCTGCCTTGGGATATTCTTGGTTCTGATAGTTTGCGCAACCATAGGCTGGCAGTTTAGAATCTTCAATAGCTGCTTTTAGATCTCTGTAGTCAGAAGAGGAGGCTGAATTGAGAACAAAATAAATAGGGAAACCTCAAAATACTAAGCTGTGTGTGGGGAGGACTGTACATGAAATTGACAGCTACGCACTGGTAGAGAGAAGACAGATGTGTCCAAATGTAACTGCAAGCGAAGGTAATTAGTTTTTTGAGAAAACAAACCCCCAGCCCATGTTTCATGTAGCTCAGGGACCCAAAAAAAGGAAATAAAATATAGTCTTCTCACAAAGCCTGGATTCTTAATAGAAAGAAGTTTGATAAAAAGTAGACCTACCAGGGTAATACTCAGCAGGCATGCTGAAAAGCAAATATAAGTCTGCTTCAGAGAAGCGCACCCTTAGTCTAATCTCAGGCACTGGCATATTCCAGGGGAGCATACAAAACAGTCTGGCCCCAAACGAATGAAGCGTAATGCCTATGCTTGGTTGAAATTATAAGAAAACAATAGGACACTGTTTTAAAATCTTCACATTTGAAAAATAGTCAAGATTGAGAGATGGCTCAGAGGACATCACTGAGAAAGTGGAAAGGCCTGAGTTCAAATCTCTGGAGCCCATGTAGAAGCTAGAAGCAATAGTGACAGTGTCTGTTTTCCAGCACTCTTACAGGGAGATGGGGCAGGGCAGGGACAGGAGAATCCCCAATGACAGAAGGACAGCTAGCTCAATGAACACAGCACACAAACAACAAAGAGATGCTGTCTCGAACAAGGTGGCAGACAGAGGCTCACACCCAAAGTTGTCCTCTGACCACCAGAAGTAATCCACTGGCATGTATGTGCTTGAGCCACAAACATGCTCTCTCTCTCCTTTCTCTCTCTCAAAAAAGAATATTACCTAGATTTTGTTAAAATAAAAGGTAAGTGGATGCTCTAAAGGAGGACAAGATATAAGTGTCTCAACAAATATGCTAACAATTTCAACATAATCATTTATATAAAAGAGCTTGATTGTGTAAATACACAAATAGCCAGAAGAACTGACCCATAAAGCCTCAACAACATGGCTGTCAAAAAATGAGCCGAACAAGGATGATACCTATACACATGCCAAAGTGGTCAGGGGAAATGATACCCATGCCAAAGTGGTCAGGGGAAATGATACACATGCCAAAGCGGTCAGGGGAAATGATACACATGCCAAAGTGGTCAGGGGAAATGATACACATGCCAAAGCGGTCAGGGGAAATGATACACATGCCAAAGCGGTCAGGGGAAAGCCCTTGAGGCCTCAGCCTCTCTCTGTAGGTAACTACAGACTGCTAAGAGCAGAAGTGGTCTTCCTTAAGATTAACCAATAGCAAATAGTCATCCCTGAAAACTAACACACATAATGTGACATTATACAGATTTAGCACGTTACACACATACTTACATACATACTCATGTAACAACAGTTAATTTAAAAAAAGAAGGCATGGATTTGAAAGAGAGCAAGGAAGTATACATGGGAGAGTTTGTAGGGAGAAAATGGTGTGTAAATATCAAGTAGAACACACACACACACACACACACCAAGTTTAGAGTCCTGGAACCTTATAGCAATTACATGCACCATTAGAAAGAGAAAGTAGGACAGACAAGATGCCTGAGTCAGTAAATTGCTTATCACACAAGTTGTGGGCCAGAGTTCAGATCCCTAGCAGCAAATAGAAGCTAGGCATGAACATGCATTCTATAACCCCAGAGACTGAAGTCCTCTGGTGCTGACCTTCACCACTTCCTGCCTTGAACGTTGACATGGGGCCACACAATGTCCACATCTATAGCAGTCAGTTTGGAGCCAGGAGAGCACATCCAAGGACAGAAAACTGTGTGGAGGATGGAGGTTAGAAGCAGAAAAGAACGTGTCATCATTGAGTCACCTGATTAACTTGGAGACCCCTCCAGAATTTTATTATAATGGATGGGTATCTATCCTATAAAGTCACTTATAAAAAGCATTGTCTTTTATGGGACACCTAAATCATTTTCTGTCCCAGTGACAACTTTAAAAAGGCCATCTATTTTCCAGATCAGGGATGGTTGGTCCCAAATGAATGTATCAGCTATTCACTGGAGTTGCTAAAGGGACCACAGCCAACTTTCCACCCAGGAGATCATGGTAGAGAGACATTTACATTTGTTAACTTGCAAGGCTTTGGGGCTAAGATCAAGTGTGATGACACATTTACACTTAAGGCCATGAGGAATGGCAGGGCCTTGAAGATGTTTGATGACATATGTGAGATCTTAAAGGCAATACTTTAGAAATCTGAATTTCGTGTCATAATGAAAAAAATAATGGAGTACCTCGGTTGCCTGTACCTATCCTTATAACAGAATTTATTTCATTCGAACCTTAAAGTAAATCGATAAGGTAGATATTGACCATATTTTATGGGTGAAAAAAAAATTGAGGCTTACATAATTAACTGATTTTCTCAGGTTAAGAGAGTGCATGTTTGAAACGGGGCTCGTTTAACTGGAAGCCAGACTCTTACAGCAGTGTCCCTCATGCGTCCTTCATGCTGTGCCCACTAGAACAGCATAGGTGGTCTGAGCCTGTTGAGAGGGGCAGGAGGTGTCAAGGGGGAAAGCAGTAAGGAGGAAAAGGGACACAGTTTAAGAAGGAGAAAGGGAAGGGAGAGATGGCAGCCATTCAGAAAAGAAGGGCAAGATTTAGTGATTCTCGGAAACTGTTGAACATGACACATCAAAGGGTGTCAATGTATTGGTCAGATCTCTTTCCTTTTTAAAATGTTAAAATTAATTCTACAAAGAAGAGAATGTTGAATTTATCCAGGAATTAATATATGACTATTTCCTTTAAGTGGTTTTACTTTTATTAAAAATAGATCTCTCGTATTACACATTTTTATTATATTTTCCACTCCCTCTACTCTTTATGGTTTCTCCTCACTCCATCCAGACCCACCCCCATTCTGTCTCTCATTAGAAAACAAATAAGCTTCTGAGGTATATAGTGAAATAAAATTAAAAAATGAAAGCTGAAACAACACTATGGCATCAGACTAGGACAAAACAAACAAGCAAAAGGAAAAGAACCTAAAGAAAGGCATAAGACACAGATATAAAGACAGAGACCCACTCATTCACACATCCAGAAATCCCATAAAAACACTAACCTGGAAGCATATATATATATATATATATATATATATATATATATATATGCTCAAAGGACCTGTATGGCAAAAAGAAAAGCATATATGTAAGTAAAATAAAATAAAAATGAGATCAAATTAAAGTTAAAAAATGAGGGAGAAACCCTGACATGAGACAAGGACCCTCCAAGGATGTGGTTATTATCTCTACGGAGAGAGTTAGTTTCAGGAGTGTGTTTGCATGGTGGATATGTTTGAAATTTGAAGGTCAGGATAGTGGCAGGCTGAATTTAGGCAGGATTCAATCTTGTAGTCTTACTCCAAAGCCAGCCTGAAAGTGTATCCTTGCTCTTCATGTGACTACCCTCTCTTAAAGCCTTAACAGATTGAATGAGATCCACCCACATAATACGTCCCCCCCAGTTCCACTGATTTAGATGGTAATAGACTTTCACTGCAACACTGATACTGGTATTTGACCAAACAAATGGATAGCATAGCCTAGCCAAGTAGACCAAAAATTTATTCACGCTAAGAACTAGGTGAAAATCTGATCTTGGGCAGAAGAGGATCAGATGTGAATGGGAAAGCAAGGTTGGGTGTTGATGTGGATGAGTAGGGTACCATGTTGCTGGCCTTTCCAAGTAATAGGAAAGGGCTGAGGATTGAATGACAGTAGATATATTGTCAGAATTGAAGATGGGTCAGAGTATGTTTCCCAGAGCATGTGTCAGATTGCTGAGCAGAGCTAAGGGCTGTGATTGCAATGTTATGAGAGAATTTAACCTCATTAACGAATGCTTATTGCATAGCTATTTCACATTATCTCAAATGGTATCTCTCCAAGTGTTTGCACAACCTTTCTTTCCTTAATGACCATGTGCCCTGCTGTAATCTCTTTTTCAGTAGTGTTAACTGTGACATGCTTTGAGGGAAGCCTTGCTAAAGTTCAGCTTGAACGCAACATTTCACATATAATAAAAGATAAAATTCTGCATTGTACGCAGGTCACACCATGAATCACCTTAAGACAAAGAATGTTATCACTGAGATCAATTTCAATGCAAGACATACTTAGTAGGCATTAACCGTTCACTGACTGCCGCGTAACCTGAGAATCATATCCTGTGCGTCACCATTTAAAGGACTAGCATGCAGTGTGTGCATTACATTTCCATATGTATCTGAGTGAACAGATGAAAAGTTTGGTTTCTTGATTCTCTTTTCTACAGATCTGTCTATTTACATGCAATATTAGCCCCAGAAAGTGTCTAGGAGGTCATATTTACCTACTGCTTTAATTCATTTTTATTCTTCTCCTCTGAATTATCTGGCAAGGAGAATATGTTCATTTATAGAATAATAAAATTTAACCGATTCTTCAGGAATGTGGTCATAAGGCCTAGGAAGGTGACAGGCCACTTAAACCCCTGAAGAATGGAGTATGTTTGCACCTGCCAAACATGACACTTGTTTCAGAAGATCTTATACCTATGTTTTGGTTCAGGGTTTATTACTAGACCATATGATATGGGTTTAATCCATTGGTGATGGAGTAATTTCTTTATTTTAAAAGTGTTTGCAATGATCATTTTACCAAGGGCACAGGATTGGAAAGAGGATTAAATAAAAATAAAGTTATGTAATATAATCTGTAGATTGTACAAATGCACATGTATTAGCTGTGGTTCTACACAGAAATGGAACAAACAGAATATACATGGAACTCTCTCTCTGTCTGTCTCTCTCTCTCTCTCAGAGGTTTATTTTGATGAATTGTCTCATGTAATTTTGAGAATAACCAGTCTGCAATACACCCAATGGTCTGTCAATCAGGAAATTTAAGGGAAGTGTTGGAGTATCCCACACTGTGTCTGGAAACTGGAACAGAGCTTCTAGAGGGAAGTGTTGCTTTCAAGGCCTTCAACTGGCTGGTGAGATGTACATACAATGTGGGTACAAGGGGAGGAAATCTAATGACTTAAATAACAATCACATCTTTTTAAAAACACCTTTGCAACAACACACAGACTAGTATTTGACCAAATAATGAGCACAATGCAGGTACAATTGCCTAGTCAGGTCTATAAGATTCATTCTTACAATACAGCATGAAGATTAATATTTTCACTTTTGAGTTAAGATGCCTGCATTTAACTCTACCTCTGCCCTTGGGGAACAAATATCCCTTCAGTAAGTACTGAAGCCTCTCTGTGATTCAGCTTCTTCATCTGTTAGATAATATGCACATTGTGTTCAGAATAAGGTGGAGCAGAATAAATGTGCAGTAAAAATGACTATCACTGGACACACAGAGGACTATTACTGTTACTTTCATTTATAGTGGTGTACTCAGATAATGTGTGCCACAGCTCTTGTGTGGAGGTCAGAGGACAACTGGCACGAATCAGTTCTTCCTCATACCATGTGAGTTCTGAGGCTCAAACTCAGGTCACAAAAAGTGTAGACAATTGACCTTTTTAGGATGGTAGTTGACCCATACACCTCGGGCTCATGGTTTATATTATAGCTTGACAAAGAACTTAAACCTGAGGCATCTGCCAGTCACAGAGCCATGCTGACTTCTGCAGTGTCATATTGGTAGATTTGTAATACCATGCAGTGTTTTTCGTTAAGTCTGTTATAATATCAGAGGGTTGTAGTTTATTTCCCTGCATCTGAACATGTAAGCATTATTTAAAAGCAATTTGTTGATCAGTGATTTCTTATTAATACTCCAGTGATTTTACCACTTCAAACTCTCACTGATATTTTTCTTTCAGAATTACTTGATCAACTTTGGGTTTTCCCCTTGAGCACATAATTGCACAATTAATACATTCCCAATTCCATTAGCATAGCTGTAGATGGGAGAATCTGTGGGTTCTTAGTTTTTACAATTAGATCTCTTTAGATAAGAATTAATTTGACTTAGAAAATGAAAATATGAATTAAAAAAGAGGAAACAAACATTGTAAAGGTTAAGTGACCTATACTATTAAAGCTAATCTAATGCTTACCTATTTTCAAGACAAAATTTGAACATGGGTTTACTAAACCATGACTGGGTAAGAGGCCAGTGTCACTTGCATTAACACAAATAAGATGGCTACTTAGTGGGAAGACTCTCACAATGAGTAGATTCTGACTTGGGTTGAGGGTCCCATTTCATGTTTAGAAACTTAATTTTGTTGGCAATTTCTAGAATTTAGTTTTGAAGCCCAACTCTTACCAAACTCAGAAATGATTGCAGAATATCTTAGAATATCCGTTCATTAACTTCTCTGGAGATTCTTTCTATTAAGATATTAATCTAGGTTTCAACTCTTCTGCTATCAAGAAGCCTTGGGAGAATTGGGAAGCATTTAAAATATGTTTAGAAGGTCCCCAGTTTGGATAAATGGAAGAAAAGTAATGTATTAACTTTTCAGTCAGAGGTTCATACTTTTAAAGTAATTGCTTGCTTTGAACAATTCTTTTTCTTTTTTAATTTCAATTTGGATTACCCAAAGGAAGGAATAAATTTGCATACTGGACTGTGAAGGGCTTTAAGTATTCTTTGCAACTAAAAAAATCTCTTCAGAGTCTTGAAGAAGCCTTTTAAAAGAGTATTTGGATGACTGTGAAGTTATCTTTTAATAGTCACTTCATATGTATTTTTTTTTAAAAGAAATCTACTCTGCTTCTAGTTAATAATATTTATCTTTATAAAGCAGTTTAGACTCTTGAAAAAGGAGAATGGACATTTAAGTTCCAAGGTAATACCTTGTTATCCCTTCTTTAATACTGTTTGGCATTCAATAGAATTAACAATATTAATCGTTACCATTAAAAATTATTAATACTTCTAATTTTACAGATTCATTTTATTGTTTGCAATGAGCTATTTGACTTTTGTGATATGAGTGCTCAAAGTTATCCAGCACCCCGATTCTGGTTGTGAAGAAAATTGTATAAAGTACCCTGAATGTTATCAACTTCTCCTCTCTAGAGTAAATTTCCCTTCCAATAGTCTAACCACCCATCTGGAGCATCTGCAGGTAAGTAATCCCTTGTTATAGACTGTCCTACATTTATTATCTTTATCCATGAAGAATTTTTAATCTTACACAAATTGTTCTGATGATTGCATATTAAAACTGTGCCATCAAATGTTTTTGCACCAGTTAACATAAAATCTGATGCAAACTGAACTATTAAAAAGCAGTCTGACTCACATCAAGAACCTGCAGAAGTAAAACACATTATTAGGACAAACTAGCATGGTTGGGTATCCTTAAAACAACAGAAATTTAGTTCTTGATGCTTTGAGAGCTGAGAAGAACAAGATGGATTTGCCCCAGACCAAGAATCTGGGTGCCTTCTCATTGGTTCCCTGGGGATACTCTCTGGGATCTCAGCTCTCTCTTACAAGGGCAATAATGCCATTATAAGCTCTGCCCTCTTTTCTTAGTCATCTTCCAAAGGATCACTTTCCAATGCAAGCACATATAGGGGTGAGCTATCACCTTACAAAACATGCAGAGAAAGGACATGACCAATCCAATGTATCAAGATGTGTGTTACACCTACACTGTAAGCCAGAGAATGTTCTTTCTCTTTGCATTCACAGGACGAATTGATGAATATTGTGAATGTGATTTGAGGTCTGGCTCACTACTATGGTTCCATTTCTACAGTGTGACAACTGTTGTGGCTTTTGTAAGTTGCTTAGTCTGCTTCATTCTCTCCTCTAATGGCTATTGTAATTTTTTATTGTATTTTTTCTGTATTTTTTGTGTTTTTAGACACACACTAATGTATCTGAAATAGCCCATGGTGTTTATGAATTCACAAAGAGTAAATTTTATGGTCAAAATAATAGAAAAGGAAGCATTTGGGAAGTTCGAGAAATCATGTATGAGGTAATGAGAGCTTTGCATAGGACTGGTTTCAGCAGCCCAAGACCTGCATAGTGCCACACTAAGAAAGCCTCATTCTTGGTTTAAAACTCTGCTGTACTGACATTCTCAAAATCCCCCCTATGTCTATCTGTCTTTGTGTATTTCTGTCTGTCTCTCATGTGCATTGTCTTTGTGTGTGTGTTTCTCTGTCTCTCCCTCCCTCCCTGCCTGTCTGTCTCTGTCCCAAGCCCATTGTCTGTCTGTCTGTCTGTGTGTGTGTGTGTGTGTGTGTGTGTGTGTATACACCCACAAATGTTTATGTCACTTGTGCTGAATAGAGGAAGGTGTCAGATGCTTGGATGCACTGCTTTCTCTTTCTGACCCTCACTCCCTTGAATCTGCAGCTCCTTCTGAGCCTAGAGCTAGGCTAGATGCCAGCAATTCCCCAACAGTACTCCCATCTCTATCCAGGACCCTCCAGTTCCTGGGCACTTCCCTGCCTGGCTTTTTATGTGGTTGCTATGATTGGGCAGCCAGTGCTCTTACCCATGGAGCCATTTCTCTAGCCTCTTAAAAATTTTTAACAAAGGTCTTCATATTTTTATTTTGTACTTGCCTTTGTAAATTAGGTAGTTGGCTTCATTTTGAGCGTGTGGGGGTAGATTTGGAGTTTTCTTTTTAGTCCCCATCTTTTCTTTCTTTGTTTTCAATTACTAGAAGATGTTCATTAACTGGAAAGGTAAATATTCTCCAAGACTTTATTAAAATATCAGTCAAATATTCTTTTAAGAGAGGAATTAGCATGTCATGCAAGGAGATCCAGGGTTGCAATTTAATAAAGGTGAAGAGGATTTAATATTATAGGTAGATTGCTTTGCACAATGAGAAATATAGAGACTTTACTTTTGAAAGTTGAGTGACTATGATCCTCAGTTCATTTTTATAGGATTTTATTACAAAATTAATTTATAGACAGTTGCTTAATCATTATGTCTGCAAGTTAGTTTCTCTTTTAAAGCTTTGGTTACAATAGGTAGTAAGACAATGCTTATTTAATTTAATCATCCAAGTCAATATTCTATATAAGTATATTGATTTTGGCCTGAAAGGGCTTAGCATCTGTCATGTTGAAGACAGTTATTGCAAAATGAAGACCTGCAAGAAGTTAGTTGTTGAATTACCAGCTAAGATCCATATTTTTCATATCTTTTAACATAAATGTATGCAGCCAAAAGGGTACTTGGAAATGAAGTTTCTAAAGGTGATATCACTTTGATATATTCCCAGTAGGTTTTGCCCATTCTCTATTCTGCATTTGGTCTCCAGTCAAGCAGTTCTGTTTGGATTTCCTTTGTTTGCTTGGGCTTCTTTCCTTCAGGTCTGCATTAGTCCTGGTACTTGAGAAACTGGAGTGAATGATAACCCAGTTCCCAGAAGATGAAAGTATCTTTTCTAAAGAAAGGAAGATAAATAACTTCAGGATTTGAAGTCTGTAGAATCTGGCAAGTTCACAAACCATACCATGTTCATTATTACTGTGTGTGTATATGTGGGATGTGTCCTGGGGAGAAAACTGATTTTTGAGCTAACTTAGACTCATCTACTTTAGCAAAAATTCATAGACCCAATTTTTATAATGCCCCATTGGATCGCATAATGGTGAAATAAACTGGGAAGCTCATGGGTAGATTTTAGGTAACTAGTTTAGACTCTGAAACAAGGGACTTGCAAAGTTTCCTTGAATACAAAGCTGTCCTTGATATGGAAAGAAATAAAGATGTTCGAATGACATTTTCACCTAACTACTGGTAAATAGGTCTCAACTACATGGGCAAGTGGGTTAGGCTCCTACCTACCTTTCACGTGAGAAATAATAACATCAGTATTAGAGTAGCAGACATTTACTGAAACAATGAGTTTGTACTTTTCAACTTTTAAAAATTAATTTACATGTATGGATGTATTGTCTGTGTCTATAAATACACAGTATGTATGGCTGTGTACCATTTGTGTGGCCAGTGCCTGTAGAGAACAGAAGAAGGCATGAGATTCCCTGGAACCAGAATAATAGACTGTTGTGAGCCAGCAAGTAGGTGCTGGAAAAGAACCCAGGTGCCCTGGAAAAGTCTACAGTATTCTTAATCTCTGAGCCATCTATCCAGCCACAAGTTTGTACTATTATTCTTTGTGTGATAATCCTTAATCTTCATGAAACACATTCAATTATTACTCATGTCTTAATGATAAAAACTGAGAGACATTGAATAACTTTACAATGTTAATAAATTAATACTCTACTTGATTCTTTATGCTAAGACTTGGCTTCTACTTCAGGGCCTTCTGCTAGGATTTTCACCCTAGTTCAGTGGTTCTCAATCTGTGGGTCACAGCCCCTTAAAGAAACACCTGTCTCCAAAAATATTTACAGTATGACTCAGTTATGAAGTAGCAGCACAAAGTAACACCATGACATGAGGAACTGTATTAAAGAGTCACAACATTAGGAAGGTTGAGAACCACAGCTATCTCCAAGTTCACGAAGTGGAGGCCTGGAGGATCTAGGAAATTCAATCAAAAATGGAAGAAAGCATGGGTGCTCTGAAAAGGCAGGCAATATTTCTTGTGGTGTGGGCATCTAGAATATAAGAGATAAGGGCTTAAGTATAAAACTTTAAATTCAGCATCTGAACCCACCTTCACTCCATAGGTTTGTTAGGCTATTACCAGGCCATCCATGCTTGGCAGGAAAGGAAGAAAGGAAAGAAGGAAGAAGGAAGGAAGGAAGGAAGGAAAACTCAAAATGGTAACTATTAATGTTGAATTTATTTTTGTACATGTTGGATTACTAATAACTCAAAATTAATTATTAGGAAGCCACAGGCTAACCAAATCAGCTCAATAGACATAGGTATAATGGGAAACACTTAAGTCACAGCTCTCACAGCCTCCTAGCAGGGGAGTTGAAGAATCACAAAAAGCTTGAACAAGAAGGACAAGCTTTCTGGTACCCAGCCCATAGCAAGCAGGAGATAGGAGGGATTTGAGACGCATCTCCCCTGATGTTGTGTTTGTATTTGACAGTTCATTGCCAAGTCTGAGTCAGTGGGAGAAAAAGCTCACTTTGAACACTCTCTTAATTGGATATTTCAACTCTCCCACTTTTCTTCTGGTTCAGGAAGTAACCACATAGTAATATCAGAGGAAAGAAAGACAATTTTGTCCAATTTACAAAATTGCAGGTAATTCTCTTATTCAATTAGGACAATGCCTGTTTTTCAGCATAGTCTCTTGTCCTAAATTCAGCCTTCAAATGGGTCTCAGATACATAGACAAATAAGAGTGGCATCCTCAAGGTTTCTCTATTCTTATATTAGTGATGATCTCAGAATTATCTGGTAAGTCCTTCCATTTCAAAGTTTTAATTGCCTCAAAGAATGTAAGTCATCACCATGACAACTGCCTCCATATCTGATGGGTACCATAGCACCTGTAACATGAGTGTAATATCAACAATACCCACAGCACCTTCTGAGAACATTTCATTGCTAGTGAATTTATGCCTTTTATTGGAAAAAATCCTATTTACAGAAATATTTTATATGTTTTATTTCATCATTAATCAAAGGAATGATTTGCCTTCCAATGTTATTTCTCCATCTTCTAACTATGCCTTTTGGATAATCACAATATTTAAATCCTTTTTATTAAAAAAGGGGCGGAGTACAGTATACCACAGCATTACAAAAATTGCAATGTTCTGTGCACATATAAGGCTCTAGTTAGGAGCTAGGAAGCACAATTTCTTGGACTCTGTAGGTTTTATATTCTATTTTGTCCCTGTAATTTTTTCCTGGCAATATGTAATGTACTTTTATTGAATACAAAAAAGACCATAAATGTGCTCTACATAGATAAGTTAGCACCTGAGAATTCTTATGCCCTACAATTGTGAATTGTATATCTCAGATGCTTTAGGATCTAAGTTATTCTGTAAGAATAACAAATGGAAGACTCACTGAAAATGCATATTTATTAATGCTGATGTCATTTTCTCCCCTTCCTTAGTACTAGCTTAGTACTCCAACCTAAGACATTCAGTAGCCAAAGAAATATATTGGATTCATTAGACTTAGATATACACAAAACAAGCTATACTTCTCTGGAAATTAAGAAGCACCATGTTTTGGCACTAATTCCCCTCTGAGTCACTATCTAGATGGGCCTAAACTATGTAATTGCAGGCAAAGTGATGCTGCAAAGGGGTGAATAAGAAAGGTGAAGCTGAACCAGGCACATTCTGTGCACCCCTAGTCCCCTTCCTTCACATGGCATCTTTAACACGGCCAGAACTGTAACATGTTAGGACTGGGAAGTTATTTGGCAACCATCTAACTTTTACAGAAGACTTATTTTAGGAGAACTGTGGGCCCAGGATCATGGCAAGGGTATGTCCCCTTCCAAGAGACCAGGAGATGACACTTATCCAAAGTCCTTCCCCAGTTGCTGCTGTGTCCAAGCTGTATTGTGTGTTCACAAGGCAGTATTCTGAAACTTGTCAAGGAAAAAGAGGGAAGGCTCTTTAAAGGAGCTAGGCAGTCTACATACATTTTTCCACTTGGTGGAGACATAGAGAAAGGAGAACATCTGAAGTGTTGAAAAGAACATTTATGGTACTGCCATGTGTTTTTACAGCCTCTGTCTTGATCCATCACTCATCACAGTAGGATATAACATGCATATGAGGGAGTGTTTTGATGAATATACTTTTCCTATTGTGAGGGCTAGGTGTGGTCATCGATTGGCTCACCTGACCCAGTTCATAGTGCAACTAAGCCTAGGTTCTTTTTTCCTTCCTTAATGAAGATTCACTTTTAATAAGCAAAATATTCAGTTTTAGTCAAGGAAAATGATGAGTGGATATATTTCTGACACAAAAGATTCCATGTCATTTACTTTTCCTTGGTTAGTTTATCATTCATTTTCTTATTTTAGATTCCCACTTTTTTGCCATCTGTATATTTGAAGAAGTATATAGGGGCCCAGAGAGATGGCTCAGAGGGTAAGAGCACTGGCTGCTCTTCCAGAGGACCCTGGTTCAAGTCACAGCACCCAGATGACAGATCACAACTGTCTGAAACTCCAGTTCCAGGGGAATCTGATACCCACATACTGATATATATGTAAGCAAAATAAAATAACTATCAAAAAATATAAAGAATAGGAAAATCTCACCTCAGTTAACTAAGGCTTCAAAAGAATAGCTATCAAGTCCTGAAATGAAAATGGAATAAACTTCACATGAAAAACTTGCTGAGAAAATATTTGAGAATTGAGTGAAAACTAAATAAAAAAGAAAAAAAGAAATTAATTACTTTTATTTTATGTATCTGTGTGTGTGTGTGTTATAAAATGCATGTAGGTGCCTACAAAGACCAAAAGGGGGTGCTGGATCCCTACAAACTGGAGTCACAGGTGGTTGTGCACTACCTGATTTGGGAGCTGAGGAGTAAACCCAGGTTCTCTGCAAGAGAGGCCAGTGCTCTTAACTTCTAATCCCATCTCTTCAGTTCCCCAAGCTCATAGTTTTAGACTTATTTCAGTTTCCAGCATAAGAGTCAAGGGCAACAAGTTGGAGGAGTGAGGTCTGCCTTCTCTCTCTGTAGGAGAAAGTGATAGGTGGCTTCCAGTCCAGCTTAGTAAGAAAGGGGGCCCCCTCAGAGAGAGGCTTGGTACTTGAGTCAAGGTTACAGATATTGGACTGTCCTTTGTAGAATAGAGATGGCTGTCTCAAGATTCTTCTATGAGCTCAAAGTTTGTCAAGAGAAGGATACATAAAAGCTTTCCATGGCCAGAGGATAGTCACATTGACAGAAGAGAAAGAAGAGCCAGAGTGGAGTGCATTGGCCAGTTTTGTCTTATCCTTTTGGAACATAGGATGGGTCACCTATCCTCTTGGCTGAACCACCTAGAGCATTAGGAACCCAAGGAATCATGGCAATTGGAACTGGTTCCATTATCTATAGAGAGTAACGTGAATAGCATAAATAAATTCTCACTGAGAAGAGAAATCTGCCAGAAACATCCATCACACCCAGAGAGCATGTTTCCTTGCCCACAACAAATATATGGGGAGATGAAACATAGTTAACAAATATGAGAAAACACTATAAGACAGAGAGAACAATCATAGCTAATAAATACCTTTTCTTCATGGGAGTTGTAGCAGAAAATGTATCTTCCTACAAATAAACATAGCACTGTTGATTGACACATTGACAGATACATTCAGTACACAAATTGAGACTTCATATTATCTTAACACGAAGGCAATGACCTGTCAAACATTTATCAAACGCAGAAAGCAATAGCCACTAAAGAAACTATAGCAACATTGAGGAAAGGAGTGGGAGGAAGCAGCTCTCATCTTTTACAGCCTCATCCAGTCAGAGCTGGGATCTTGCCTTGTTCCATCTACCCATGTCCAGGAACAAGTATGCCCTGAGATGGAAATTCAGAGGAGATTTTATACCATTTACATGGGACTCAGAACCGAGTTTTTCTTTTGCAATGTTGGCCAGATTTTTTAGATTTCTACTCTGGATCTGTTTCCTATTTTTGAAACCTACCTAATTTTGACAAACACTTTAATTGTAAGAAGATAAAAGGAAAAAAAAAAGACCATAAAAGTGAGGCTTATTCCCTCTCCCCAAAAAGAGAGTTACCATAAAAGTTATAGGTTGATGGGAGATGTCATTCTGTGTATGTTTCTCATACTGGTTTAATGAATAAAGCACTGTTGGCCAATAGGAAAGCAAGATAGGTGGAACTAGGAGACAAGGAGGGAATAGGAAGTAGTAAGGAGGAGTCAGGATGGAGAGCCTGGAGAGAACAGAACTGCCATTACTCCGCTCTCGAATAATGTGGTTTGATCAAGCCAGGCCCCCTGAAACAGAGTCGCTGGTGATCCAACATTCAAAACAGCTTGAACAAAGCAGCCTTGCAGACTACAGCCAAGATTTCTGCGTCTTCTCAGGATCTCCCATAACAGCGCCCTTTACCAGCAGAAAGTAGTTTGGAAAGAACGACGCCCAAATTCCCAAATATTGTTTATAAATGTTTGTTTTCATTTAAATGGACTTGGTTATAAATGGTTAATGATCACAACCAATATCCTTTTAAAGGTAAAAAAGGGATTATTGGTATAGATGAATACTTTGTTTTGGAATGGATTTTCATTTATTGATACAATTTAAGGTCAATTTTGTGATATGTATATTTCTCCTCTTGTTTAGGTATTGTGTTTATATAGCTCAGTTAGAAATGTAATGTATAATTTTGTGTAGATTATAGATAGTTACATATAATAGTCAAAACTTATAGTTAAGTTAGTTAGGTTTTCTGGATATACAGAGATATATTTGAGATGGATAGGAATTCTTCAAACCTTTCAAAGACCTTATAGAATATGGCATTTAAAAAGGCTTAGGGTTTTTCTTGACAATGAGACATAATTGCTCCTGGCAACACCACCTGTGTCAGAAAGAAAGATGGACATAGAAGAAACTCTATGGAGTTTACTTCCAATATGGCAAGACTAGCCATCTGGACAAGATACTGCTCTTGTCTGGACTGTTTGACTTTGTGCTATATAAACTGGACATGCAGGACCCACAGAAAAGTGATTGCTGATTCAAGATGGACATTGCTACAGAGTTCCTGCTTCATGGAAGAGACTGCCAGACAGTCTGCAGGACACAGAAGAAAAGTGATTGACAAACTGCCAATACAAGAAGACAGTTTAAACTTTCCTGCTTTGCTGAAGAGTCTGCCAGACACACTATGGCCTATGGGCTGAAGATGGAAGATTACAGAAGAACTTCAGGTGACTGACAAGGCAAGATGTCTCTGTCATTTCTAGAGTTTATATATTAACCTTTTGTGGTCTTTGATTTAGTTGAAGACAAATAGTTGTGGTTATAGTTTTCCATAGTTAGGTTTAAAGATAAGTTACATATAGGACTTTAGATTTACAAATATAGGATAGATGATAGAATAGTTTCTTTTAGTCTTGCTAAATGTTAATGGACTAACTATTGTTAACTGTGATTCTTACTTGATAACTGTTGTGTTATATATTTTGCTATTTTAAGGTTAAAACCCTTCTTTTTATTTAGACAGAAAAGAGGAGATGATGGGAGATGCCATTATGTATATATGTTTCTTATACTGGTTAATGAATAAAGCACTGTTGGCCAATAGGAAAGCTAGATAGGTGGGACTAGGAGACAAGGAGGAAATAGGAAGTAGTAAGGAGGAGTCAAGATGGAGAGTCTGGAGAAAGCAGTATGCCGGCCGGCTCCCTGGTAAGAGAAATACATAGATCAGAAGAAATGGGTTTATAATTAAGACAGAGCTAGCAGATAAAAAACAAGTAACTGGGCCAACAGGATTATATCAAATACAGAGTCTCAGTGTGCGTTATTTGGGGCTGGCGCGGCGGCAGGTCAAGACCAGGCGGCGGGTGGAAAAACCGTACTCCTTACAATAGGTTTGAAAAGAAAACTGACTCTAGAGAAATGTCCAGAGACCTACAAGGATGACCCCACTAACAATCTGAGCAACAGTGGAAAGGCTACCTTAAATGCCCTTCCCTGATAATGAGATTGATGACTAACTTATCTGCCATCATAGAACCCTCATCAAGGAGCTGATAGAAACAGAAGCAGACACCCATAGCTAAACTCTGAGCCAAACTGGAATCCAAATGCAATGAGGGAGGAGTGATAAGAAAATGGGGTCAAGACCAGGCTACAGAAACACACAGAGACAGCTGACCTGAACAAGGGGCAGCTAATGGACCCCCAGTCTGATAGCTAGGAAACCAGCATTGGACTGACTCAGGCCCCCTGAACATGGATCTCAGTTAGAAGGCCTGGGCAGTCTAAGGGACCTCTGACAATGGAACCAGAATGTATCCCTGGTGCACGAAAGGACTGTGGGAGCACATTTCCCATGGAGGGATACTTCCTTAGCTTAGAGGCAGGAGGGAGGGCCTAGTCCCTACTCCAAATGACTTGACAGATTTTGTTGATCCCTCATAGAAGGCATGGAGTGGGTGGGAGGAATGGGATGGAGGGTGGTCAGGGGGGCATGGGAGGGAGGGAGGAAGAGATGGAGAGGGAATAGGGATCGATATGTAAAATAAGAAAAATAAAGAGAGGTTTACTTTGTCCAAAAAAACCCAACAACCTTTTAGGTAGATGGTAGCATTGCAGACTAAAGATTGTTCAGGAGGCAGAATGTCAACCCACCATATGCACAAAGAGAAGAAAGTGACATACAGAAACTGTCATGGCTGTGGACAGTGTTGGCTTTAATGTGAATCTAGTCTAACCTGTCAACAGCTGTGGTTGGCTGAAGCATGAATGGTGATGGTGTGATGTTTGAAACCCACTTGTATTATTAGTCCAGGTCACGATGGGCTTACATGTTATACTGGGTACAATTTAATATGCAGTGAGATTGGTTTCATCTAAACTTTATTGCTCAAAAAGGGACAGGTTTGGGGGCAAAATTTTGTGTGAAATATTTTGTTGAGGCAGACTGTTCCTTTTTAAAGATTAAGGCATGAGCAGATGATGAGAAACTCAAGGACAGGTTTAGCATATGAAGAGGGCATGAAGCAAGGTCAGCCCACATGGCACCAGCAACTCTTACAGCAGCTATAAGGTGCTCTAGGTGGCAGTCTCTTTAGAGCAATAGTTCAGCATCTCTTTTCAGACTCTAGCTGTATCATAGTTACCTGGGAAACCTGCTAAATCCCACAAAGCTGAGCCTCATCCCAAAGTCTGTCATTTGGTCCATCTGGGGAGGGAGAATGTCTTTTTCTACAAGTTCCCAAGTGATGCTGTGGCTTTTGGTGTGAGGATCACCCTTGGAGTTTTGCTAGATAGCTCAGACTAGCCTCAGATTTGTGATTCTCCTCCCTCTGCCTCCAAATCAGTGGGGTTGGAGGTAAGCGCCTCTCCAGCAGGTTAGCACTGGAAATCCACTTTGGTGCAACCAGTGGTTCTCTGTTGTGTGGGACTGGCCCAGGCATTTGTAGAATTCTTAGCATCATAACTCTGTTAGATACCAATAACAACCATTCCTTGGCATGGACACATTTTTTCTGGACTGAGAACCACTGACTGCCTTGGGACCTCTGTCTCTAGAAAGTAAAGAAATAAAAAAAAAATGAATACAAATACAGCTGTGAGTAATCTAGTCGGGCGGGGTGGATTTGAAAGTCTTGTCTTTCGCTTGGTTCACTCAATTTAACTGCTTCATTTTCTGTATTGCCTTTTACCGGTACAGTCTGCCTCTCGGGTTCCAGCTGTGAATCACTCTTCAGAGTTTCCTGGGGAGGAGATCTACAGATCTAGCAGACCATCACACACGCAGTTCCAGCATTATACTCGAGTCTACAGCCCTGCCATGGGCACTTTCAGGGGTACCCATCACCCTGAAGGGTTCTTTCTGAGCACTGGAAGAGCTGAAGCGGCTTCCTCTCGGCCAGCTCACAGTCCTCTCTTATCTGCTAAAGCAATGACTGTGCTACCACCAGCTTTCCCAAGCCAAAAGCCTTGTTGACATCTCCCGACCATTGTTGTCTACCCCCTCACTCTCTTTGTGTTTGAAGATTTAGGTCTTTTACACATTCATTTTCATTTTGGAATGGCACAAAGGCATAACAGCGAACACATGTGTTTAGTCTGCTGTGGGTAGCCGCAATTCCCAGATGCTCCTTTGAAACTGGGTTCTGGTATGAGGAAAAAGACGCAAAAGGCGAAAGTGAATGAGTTGGGGAGACGCTTTTAATGGTCTTGATTAAAGATAAAGGCTAGAGAAACAAAGGGACAAAGCACATTCTTTTCGTATTTCTTTCTTTCTAAAGCCCCAAACTGTTATCATCTGTTCAGTAAAGCAACAGTCAGAGCTGAAAGCAGAGCCCGGGAGAGATTTTGAAATAAAAGACCCATCCTCAAAACAGATATGCATGAGCGAGACAGGATGCATTAAAACCCTTTGCAAATTTCAGTTATGCTGGTTTATGGCTTTTCCATTAAGAACATGAAGATTATAGGTCTTAGCTTGACTCAGAAAGCCAAAGGTATACATTCTTACAGTTGGAGTTACTCAAAAATAACACCGTCATTAGTCCAAATAGCTTAAAAAACGAGTTCCCCCCCCCACCAGAATATTTGGGTATTTTTATTGTTGTCACTAGTATTCCCAACAATAGAATCTCTCGGCTGCTTCTCTCAAATACCATCCCTTTGCCCCGAGACCCCTGCCCTGGACGTGTTCTTGAGATACAAAACTCAATTTAGGTCTAACTCCTGTTGTTGATAAAGCAAAGCCTGACTCCTGACTTGAGGAGATCGGGTAGAGTTTAGACATAGAAAGGATTCAGAGATATTGAATTTGAATTCCATAATTAATGGAGGGACAGGTGGGAATTCTTCACAGATTTAGTTCCAGGAAAATTGTCATGTCCTTTGAGGGGGGTATTTAACCCTTCCCCAAAAAAGGGGAACTAATAAAAATATCCCAGCTGAAAAAAATTAAATGCCATATGAATGAGATTTTGCCCAAATATTCAGCTTTATTTATTTATTTTTTTAGCTTTCTAGGAGTATTGTTATGTGTGATTTAAAAATATTCCCCAGGAAATTCTGGGAACAATCAGTGCTTTTAAAATACTATTGCATTCAAAACCATTGCCTATCACACCCTCATTAAATAAATATTTGGGTCCCCAAGATCGTGTGCTATATTGTACAGGCTTGTAGATGTTCAGAACAGTGTGGCGCTGTTGTTCTTGATTATGTACCATGTAACTGTTGATTTGTAACATTATTTTGAACTAACATAAATGAACCAAGAGCTAAGCAAATAGAACATCTGAGATAGGAACAGAAGAGCAGAGCCACCACCTTAGAGTGTTAGAAATGTAGAATGTGAATTTACTTATAATATGTCAAATTCAAATGTAGGGTTGAGTGTCCATGAAAACTTGGAAGGAGGATAGATTTGTGGGGATAATTTTCCATCAAAGACAGTTGGATATGGTGACTGTCTCACTGGATAAGATATTCAGAAACCAAATAATGTGACCCCCAGAGAAAAGTAACTTGGGCTTTTTGAAATTATAATTTTAAATCTGTAAAATTATGTTAATATGTCTTTTGTGACTCTCAAGAGATAGAGGAGGATTTGCAGAGATAATGTGTAAAAATGCAAAATTTGCATGTTACAGGATTTTAAGTTGTTGGGAAGAATAGAATTAGTGAAAACCAGAGCTGGTAATGCCCTTAGAGGGCACTTGGCTGCTAGAGTCACTTATGAACAATGTGTGGTTATTTTGATTATATTTGCCTATACATTTAAAAATCTTGCAGTTAAAAAAATGCAAAATAATTGGGGGGTGATTTTAAATTATTGATAAACAGCAATTCACCATGTAATGATAGTTTTCTTAGACATAGGATATAATTTTATTCCTTACTGATTAACTCCCTAAAGCAGCATCCCATGGAGGCCTTGGGGAGTTTGGGATTTGCCCATCGTGCTTGTGAAAGTGTGTGCTGTGCTAAGGGGCTGTTCACGGGGAGATAATTTGTATCCTTCATTGTGTTTTCAAGAGATTAAAACAGAGGGACTTGAGGAGGAGATGGAGGAAGCACAAAGCCCAAGAGAAAGGAAGAGAAGGGAAGGTACATGTAGAAGAGAGTGTCCTGTAGGTGATGTATTCTTTCAGAAAGGCTGAAAATGTATCTTTAACACGGGGTACAAAGGAATCATGATTAATTAATAACTTAAACTCTCCAGGGCTGAGAACTGAGGTAACAGCTTCCAATCTCAATGTCACACAAGTCTGTGCTGTGGCCCTCTTAGGAAGTGTGCACTACAAATACATGCTGTGTTAAGATTCACACACTGGGGACAGATTTGGTGATTCATAATTTAGGTTTTTAATGAAGACAAGTTTTACCTTTACTGTATATTATATGATAAATCTAGGGAATTCTGAATAATCATAATAGGCTCAATAAACATTCTAAAGGGCTCCATGTTAGTTTATTTCACAGGTCAGGTTTTGATGTCAAATGAGTTATGAAAAGGCATTTGGTTTTCATAGCTTTTAGGCTAATGCGATTTCAGATAAAAGACTGGGGAACTGTATTGTTAGCACTTCAGGTTATATATGAGAAAATGGATTGAGGGTTAGTCAATAGTTCTTCTTTATACTGTCAAGAATCAAAGAAGCAGATTATACATCTGGATCATCTGATCGCTGGGCTATGGTAATTTCAGAATTCCACACAGATGGACTAAGGAGAAATCCCAGGAGACACCATTTGGTTCTACTTCACAGCTACCATCAACTGTCTACCTTACTGCTACTATGAGTTATCACTTTCCCTAGCAACCATGAGAAACCAAGTAGGAGGCAAGTGGGTGGGAGAAGGAAGAGGGTGGCAGAGCCCAAGGCTTTCCTAGAATCCTGAAATGCTAATGAGAAGAAGGCTGGTCTCTAGACTGACAATGAACGGGGACCCTCTGTGAGCATGTCTCCAAGAACAGCGGGATGAGCTCACTGAACATGTGCAAAGTTAGCTGAATAATTATTATGTGTGAGGTAGGATCCACGGTGTTGATGAAGTAATGAAAACTAGGAAAGTTTTTATCCTAATGGAGGAGACATACATACAAACCACATAACCAGAATGCACACTTATAAGTATTAAAGTACAAGGTTTTAGGAAATAATGAGAGCATCAAAAAAGTCAGGGGAAACTGAGCTGATACGACATCTGCACTCAAAAGATGATTTTTGAAAGACAAAAAAAAAAATTGCAAAGTATGCAAAATCGCTATTGTATAAATCACTTTTCAATTTCTGGTTTTGACCAAAACCTAGAAAACATACATGGAACAGCAGTTCTTAGGACATTGCTCCCTAAGCACTTGTGGTACTGGAGAGATTCATATTGAACAAGAAATTCCTGCAAGTGTCTTAGGTCACAGCCCAGTATTAATATCCAGAGGGCAGGCAGATGACAGCCTAGACAGAGTTAAATAGATGACATTGACAGAAAGCTGAAGGTGACAACAGCCACAAAAACCAAACCAAAACAAAACAAAAACCAAAAGGCCCCGAAGAAGAGTAGACTGCAGCCCCAGATCTTGTCAAGAGTCTTTAGCTGAGAAGAGGGCAGAACAGGTATGTCAGGAAACTACCCAAAGTAGCGGAAGCACTCACAGGGCCAGATGGGGAGCTCACACAGTTGCAGAAGAAGCCTGATCCTAACAGCCAAATGGAAGGCCTCCTAACTCAGTGTGCTTTTTTTTTTTTTTTTTTTTTTTATGATGGACCTATAAGAATTTTGCCACAATAGTGGGACCCCATTAGGTCTAGACTAACCACTGCTCTGTAAGAGCCCAAGAACATAATAGCAAAATTGCGTCCTAGAGCAATGTTCAAGATAGAGTTATAAGAAGACATGTAGCACCAACAATAGTAAAATTTAAAATCTTTAAGATTTATTTTCTTCTACTTTTGAGATTATAATATAACCAAAACAGCAAACTTTATAATGTCCCGTACTGAAAAGTTAGTAGACTTGGTAAGATACAGTACAATAGAACTCAAAACAAGTGAGAAACAGACAACTGAAATGAACACAGAAATGACACAGGAAACTCATAATCAAGGAAACTGAAAATTATTAATATGTTGGTGATTCTGTGATTATAGTAAAATTTATATATTCTACATGTTTAAGAAACTAGAATGAGGGGGCTGGAAAGATGGCTCAGTGCTTAAGAACCCCAGCTGCTCTTCCAGAGGACCTGTATTCAATTCCCAGCACCCGCACGGCAGCTGACAACTGTCTGAAACTCTAGTTCCAAGGTATCTGACATCCTCTCACAGACATACATGCAGGCAAAATCACCAATGGCCATGAAACAAAAATAAATTACATATTTTAAAAAATAGACTGAAGCATGTTAGTTGATTATAGCTATGGAGATATAGCTTTTAAAAAGAGCTAAATTTAATTCCTAGAGACAAAAACTGTAACATGTAAGATTTTAAAAACAAAGATGGAAATAGGCGAGATTAGAGTCCACAGATAAATACCACTGACCCCAAAGAGATAGTAATCAAAACCACCCATACTGAAGCCATTCATAAGATAAAATTCTGAAAATATTAACAAAGCATCACTGAGCAGTGGGAAATTTCCAGCAATCTAATATATGAGAGTAAAATTCCAAGATGAAGTGAGAGAATATACAAAAATATTTTTAAAACTATTGAAAAAATTAAATTTGATGAAATACTAGTTCTCAAGTCTAGTAATTCAGAAAGACCCAAGAACATGAAGCAGTGAAACCCTTACAAGAAACAGTAAAAACCATACAGCACCATCCCACAATTAAACTACTAAAAGCAACCAGAAACAAAACCACACTACATACCAAGGAACAAACAAAGATTGAGGGCATGGTTTTTAATTGAATTAATGCAAAAGAGAATATGGTAGGATAACACATTGAAAGTACAAAAAAAAAAAAAAAAAAAAAAAAAGTAAAATAAAATTTCACCCTGAAATTCTTTTGCAAGGTAAACATCTTCACTGAAGTTGAATCCAACAAATACTAACAGTCCTGATGTCTAAGGTTAAAAACTGGAAAGCCTGCCCTATACAAAGAAATGAAGACCCCCCCCCTAGAATGTAATTACATATGCAGGTATGTAGAACTTTTTTCTTCTTATAACTTAAATCTCTTTAAAATACTCATTTGTTTAAAGCCAAGTTTGTGGAACATTACAGAGCTGCCACCTGTGGACAAGTGAAGTGTGTTGAAATGATACAAAAGTAAATCAACCCAAAGAATCAAAAAATCTAAGAGGCTCTTAGAGGAAATGAGAAAGATTTGCAGATCCTCAGCTCAACTGACCAAGAGAGCAACAGTGGGGGAGGGGGGTGCAAATTAACAAAATCAGAAACAAAAACACTACAACAGACAGAAAGACATTCAGAATATTGCAAGAGTGCTTTAAAAGCCTGTGCTCCATTAAATTGGAAAACAAAAGAAAGAAAGAAAGAAAGAAAGAAAGAAAGAAAGGAAGGAAGGAAGGAAGGAAGGAAGGAAGGAAGGAAGGAAGGAAGGAAGATTTTCTAGATTCAGCCAAATCACCAAATAGAACCATAGCAAATGAGGAAATTGAAATGGTAACAAAGTCCTTCTATTTAAAAAGCCCAGGTCCAGACAGTTGCACAGCAGAATTCTACAAGACTTTCAAAAAATACCAACAGCCAATCCTCTTAAAATATTTGAAAACAAACTACCAATGAAAGAACACACCTGAACTTCTTCTATGAAGGCAGTATCATTCTAACACTCAAACCATGTAAAGACACAAGAAGAAGAAAGCTCCAGCACAGCATTTCTGGTGAACATAGAGTCATAAATGCTCTATAAAATACTTGCAAACCAAATACAGACATACATAAAACAGATTATCTACCATGACCAACTTGACTTTATCCAGGAGACACAAGGATAGTTCAAAATACACACCTTAATAAATGCATCAAGCCATATTAATGGATTTACAGACCCCCCCCAAAAAATCACATGGTCATCTCAATGCAGAAGAAAACCCTCATGGTAAAAGTTCTAGAAAGAGTGGATAGGACTAGAGGTAGAGGGACCATACCTCAGCATAGTAAAAGCTAGTAAACGTTATATATAGCAAACCCACAGCAAGCATCCTAAACGGAGGAAAACCTGAAGCAATCCCATTGAAACCAGGAATGAGATAGGGCTGTTCACTATCTCCAGTTTTCAATATTGTGCCAGGAACAATAGCTGGAACAATAATGCAGGAGAAAGAAATATAAAGATGAATAAACAAAAAGCCTTAGTAAGAGAGCTGAAAGTATTTATAGACTTGAAACGACAAAGAAAAGAAAACCAGAGAACTTCAGATAGAGGAATAGAAACATCCCCAACAAAAAGCAAAGAGAGAAAAAATAAAATAAAATAAAATAAAATACCTATCTATCCAGAATCTATGGGACAGTATCAAATAGAATAGGGTCTAATTCAACCAATCAACGGAAGACAACAAAAGAAAATAAGAAGAATAAAGTATCAAGATATGTCTGATAATGAAATTAAATTATTTACTCCAATAACTAAAAAGATTGATCATAGCAAGGGCTGGAGGAGACCATGGAGAGACTGAATCTCAACATTGCATGTGACAGTGTACATACAGTGAATGGCCTTGCCACTGTGGAAAAAAGTGTATCAAGTTTTGAAAGGATGATATACCTGATGTTATGATGCAGCAACTTCCATGTAAACAGATTAAATGAGAACATATTGACACAGACAATTTGTAAATGAATACTTAAAACAACCTGGGCCTCTTATTGTAACATTCAAGAATAGAAACAGCCGGGAAATGCAAATGAATGGGTGAACAGGCTGTGAGAGAATGACATGAAGAACAATGAGTTCTCAATAAACTCAATAGCAAAGATAAATCTTGAAATAATTATGCTAATTGTCATCTGTATGCAAGTGTGTTTCCATTTATAAAAATTAGTAGAAATCAGATCAGTGTCTGACCTCCCATATCTCGACTTCAGATTTTGCACCCCGCTCCTTGCTCTCTAACTCCAGGCAAGCTAGCCTCCTCATTTTTACCACACGCACAGAGAATGATCCTGTCTTATGGTATGATCTCACATCCCTCGGCATGGGTACCCTTCTTCAGGCCCCCTCATCCAACGTCATTTGTCTTATGTTAACACCAGTGAGCTCTCTGCCGTGTGTATTCTGTTTCTCGAGTCTGAGCTGGGATGGGTAACTTATCACGAGTAGCAATAGGACTGGGTGAGAGGGTGGGCCCTGCCATAATGGGCTTCCACGTTGCAAACTCTCCTGGCATTCTACACCCATCTTTCCTGAAACCCTCAGGGCTAATCTTGGGGAGGTATACAAGGCAAGGAAACGATGTCTCCAATTAACAGCCAGGGAGCACCCGGGCTGGGAGCATCCGGGTTGTTACCGGCTACATGAAAGAGAGCTCAAGCAAACTCTCTTCACACTGGCCCTGAGGATGACTGCAACCCTAACTGGGCATCTTTACAGTCATCTGCAAAAGACCATTGGCAACAATAAAATAACAAATGATTGCTGTCTTAAGCAGTTAAATTCACAAGTAAAATCCCCCCCTCCCAGCAACAATAGATAAGAATATGCAGAAGGTCTGGGTTCCGTGGCTTCCTTGATTTTGTGAACCGACTAGAAACTTCTTAGTCACCCACGATATCATCTCTGAGGTAAAATGAGCTGTGCATTCCAAGTAACCAAACCAGAACCAGTTAAGACATGTGTAAGCTTAGGGTGTTAAAATAGAATTTCTGTCCATTGCTGAAGTCGCTGCTAGGGACCACTAGGTGGCAGTGTGGTCGTGATTTGTTGGTGAAGCGAAGAGGGAAGTGTTGAATCTCCAGCTACTGATTTTCCCTTTGACATTTACAAGTTTACAATAGAAAACGTTCGTGAAATAATAGATGGGAA
This sequence comes from Phodopus roborovskii, assembly GCF_943737965.1. Taxonomy (NCBI): domain Eukaryota; kingdom Metazoa; phylum Chordata; class Mammalia; order Rodentia; family Cricetidae; genus Phodopus; species Phodopus roborovskii. The sequence goes on along the minus strand of NW_026125397.1, from coordinate 8,016,284 downwards.
GTCAAACAGTGAGAGTCATGAGAACAGCTATTGACATAAAATAGACCTGTTTTACAAGTAGTTACAATGGAACATTTTATGAAAAGTCAAGACATTAAATAATGTCTGCTGTTCATCATCAGTGTAATAATATGCTAAAATAATTATCCCTACAAGTGTATGCTAGACATTGTGAAACACAGGCCGGGGAGAGAATACGGCTTCAGTACCTCTTCCTCAAACAATACCAGAGCTAGGCTTCCCAGGACATCCGTTGGAGGTGTTTTTTTTTGTTGTTGTTTTTGTTTTTGTTTTTTTGTTTTGTTTTGTTTTTTGCCGAGAAACATCTCCTCGACCTATATTACTTATTTGTATTAGTCTGAACTTCCATACAAGGACAGACACACTGACATTTGCCTTGTGGGTTTCCTTTCTTTTTTTCTGGGATGATTAATCAGCAGCTGGGCAATGCAAACCCGGCCAAGGTTATTGAACCTCTCTTGGCTTCATTTCGTTATCAGTAAAATAGGATAACAAAGCCAGTCTTACAGAGTATTGCAGTGTTTAAAGGAGACCTTGACTGATGTTGTAAGTGCCAGGTATCATATTAAGAGTTAGTTTCACAACCTGATTGTAAGGGAAAGAGAGGAAAGTATGCATTCTGGTCCCCTTTGTGTATGCTTTAATGATGGATAGGCAGATTACGCTCAATGAATATTTAAATCAACGCATGCCTAAATGAAGGCTGAAACACAAGGGTACATGAGATGCTCAAGGGCTGAGTTAATAAACATGCTCTGGCATCTAATGTCCTGGAACATTTTCAAGAACATATCAATTTTGCATGATTTAAAAATAGAAACATTTTAATAGTAATAAATAAGTAAATCCTTATAAATAATAAAAATTCAAAATATGTCAACATGTAGATACAGCAAATACTGCTAAACATTAGGATAATTGTTTAGAATAATTAGGTGACTTCTTAAACGTAAGATGAGTTTTCTGACCTGGCAGCCACCCTGCCCCCCACCACTTCAGTCCCAAGTGAACACACAGACACTATATTAATTATGAACTCGTTGGCCAGTGACGAGTGTTTCTTATTGGTTAGCTCTGTCTTAAATATTAACTAATTTCTATCAATCTAAGTGTTTCCACATGATCTTGGCATACAGGGAATGCCTGACCTGCAACTCTTTTGCCTGCTGCATCTCTGCAGAGAAGAGAGTGATTTCATGTTTGTCCTGCTGATATTCTGATTCTGCCCAGCCACCTCACTTCCTGGGATCACATGACAACTGCTCTCTGCCTACACTTTCCAGAATCCTCCTTGTCTCCTAGTCCTACCTATCATCCTGCCTAACAAAACAGTTATTAAGCAAGAACTGAAGTAGCCATTTGGGGTGGGGTGCAGACACATTTAACTACAAGTACCTTTGAGAGGATTTGGTAACCCTCTTGTTTTCAGACTAGAACTTCAGACCTTTAAAGTCAAGAGCTCCCTGCACTCCCCAAATAGAGTTCCATCTCAAATTGGCAAAAAAAAAAAAATCTGTAATTATATGAAGCTTTTGTTAATTTTTGTTAGTATTCCTGTTAAGAAACGTGAGCAGAAACTAGGCCTGGGTGATTCTATAGAAGTAGCATGGAGGACAGTGGCTGCCCAAGGCCAGGAAGCAAAGGGGTCATGTGGAAGAAAGGGAAGCCAGGTACCCAGTGCAGAAATACAGCCAGAAGTATGTGCCAGAGTCCTAGGGCTTCCTGGAGTGAATGTGGTAAACAATTTTATTTTATATTTTATAACAACTTAAAGAGAGATGCTTGGAGTTTTTCATTAAAGAAATGACAGGCATAAGAAGATAAAAAACACTAACTGCACTGATATAATCGTAACGCATATGCCTCTATCAAATTATCACAGTGTACTACAAAAAGTGCACAATAAAAATAGCTGAAAATTAGTTAACTTAAATATTATGTGTGTGTGTGAGTGTATGTGTGTGCACCACATGCATGCAGGTGCATGAGTGGGCCAGAAGAGGGCATTAGATCCCCTGGAAATAGTGCCATAGACAGTTTTTTTAGCCACCTTATGTGGATGCTTGGAACCAAAACTCTGTTTTCTGCAAGAGCAACATGTGCTCTTAAGTATTGAGCTATCTCTTCCACTCCTAAAAGATTAAGATTTTCTTTTTTTAATTTTGGGGAATTTTGAACATAAGTATTTATATAATTTCCTCTTCTCCCTCCAACTACTCCTGTGTCCTCCCCATCAAGTTCATGACCTTTTTTCTATAATATTATTATTGTTACATTAACACTCATAAATATATATAACCTACTGACTCCATTTAGTGTTCCTTAAATCTGCATGTGTTTAAGGACTGACCACTTGGGACTGCATAGCCTATCATAAAATAGGAAGGAATTCATGCCTGGTACCTAGCCAACTGCCTGTAGTCAGACAGGTCATGAATCCTTGGGGAGAACCTACAACCACCGTTTTCCTGAGCCAGTGTTCTTTCTAAAATGTTTGCCCAATACTCAAGCTATTGCCAAAATAAGTGAAGTTCTCATCACCCCATCAAAGAAGCTTCTTGTTGCAACAGATGGAGACAATTCCAGAGGTCCATAACTGGTCAAAGCACAGAGGATGAGTGACTGTGGGCTGCCCAGCCCCCAGCTGATTTTCTACAATGCAAGCTGGATGCTTGAGGTTCCAGGTACATCATGAAGAAGGAGTGGAAACATTGTAAGAACCAGAGGTCCAGGACATCTGCTGCAAAATAACGTCACCTGGACATGACAGGAAAGCTGCCCCCATGAAACCTCAGCAATGTGATTGCCTAAACAAGACCTGCATAGTGACATCACCAGCCGACACTCCAGTGCAGATGGGGCAAATTTCACAGGGTGCCACCTCTAGACAGATGGCCGCAGAGAGAGAGAGAGAGGGAGAGGGAGAGAGAGGGAGACACAGAGGGAGAGAGAGAGAGAGAAAGAGAGGGAGAGGGAGAGACAGGAAGAGAGAGGGAAAGAGAGAGGGAGAGGAAGAGAGAGGAAGAGAGAGGGGGAGAGAGAGAGGGGGAGAGAGGGAGAGAGAGAAAGAGAGAGGGAGAGAAAGTGTTTTCTTTAGAGGAGGCCCCTAAAAAGAGCTTTGAATTTAAAAAATATACATGATGGGAAATTTGGAAGTCTAGATTGTTGCATGGTTGTATCAATTTCTATGAAGTATAATTATTTTTGAACAACCTGCTTTATTGTTATTATAAGATTCTATCCTTAGCCTCTTTCCAAACTGTGCAGCATTTTTTTCCTGGACCATTAATATCAATACTCCATGCACTTTCTTTTCTTTTAGAAATTATTTCTTGTTCCTTTAGAAAAGTTGGTTAATAGTCAGATTATCCAGAAAATTAGGCTCAGAGAAAAATAAACAACTTATTACATATGTCAAATAAATTCTTAAATGAATTCTTAAGTTCAAAATATCTGTCATCCTCTAAGGGAGCTGTGGTAGAGACTGGAAGGGTGACTCAGAGCTTAAAAGTGCACACTGCTCGTCTTAGTTAGGGTTTCAATTGCTGTGAACAGACACCATGACCATAGCAACTTTTATAAAGGAAAAGATTTATTTTGGCTGGCTTATAGTTTCGGAGATTTAGTACATTATCATCACGGCAGGAAACATGTAGGAAGATATGATGCTGGAGAAGGAGCTGAGAATTCTACATCTTGATCTGCAGGCAATAGGAAGTGAAATGTGACACCAGCATAGCTTGAGCATAGGAGATCTCAAAGCCCACCCCCATAGTGACACACTTCCTCCAACAAGGCCACACCTCCTAATAGTGCCACTGCCTTTGGGAACCATTTTCTTTCAAAGTACTACACTGTTCTTGCAGAGGATCCAGGTACCATTCCAGCACACATGTCAGGTAGCTCATGCTCGCCTATAATTCTGGGAGACACAATGGCCTCTTCTGCTTCCACAGGTACCACACTCATGTTCAAACGCCCTCCCACACATATACACATACTTTAAAATAATAGAAATAAATATTAAAAATGAAAAAGCTGGAGCTAAAACAAGAAAATAGTTTTTGAAAAAAAATCAGAGTGGGAAAATTTTAATGCATGCACAGAACTTGCCAGGGTGACATCATGTGATGGTCTAGAACACTCACTCATAAAATGTGAGTTTCTAGGCTCCAAGAGAGGGGATGGGCTTCTTCTTCCTTCTTTTGCTATATTGGGCGTCAGCTGATTGGACATTGCTCATCCACACTGACGAAGCCATCTTTGCTGAGACCACTGATTCAAATGTCCTGCTCTCTGGAAATATTGTCACAGACACACCCAAAGATCATGTGTGACAAACTTTCTAGCAGACAGTCAAAATCCACCATACATGCCTTATGCATTGCTTTGTGATATATATATATATATATGTTTTATTGTCAGAATTCTTAAGCGCTGCTGATTTAAGCACTTTAAACCCAATTTGTCCATAACTGCAGTTGTCACCATTCCCTCCTTCTCCTGTAGTGACTGCAGAGAATGGACCACGCCTACCCAGAAGCTGACCCAGAAGCCTGCACGTTGACCTGTGGTGATTTCATTTTCTTGCTTTCCACATCTTTGAGAATCTGACCTTCCACTTTGCCTCCCGTGTGTTCTGCCTACTTGATTTTTAAGTGCCACCCAAAAGGTAAGTCCTCCGCAAACTTTGAAGCCAGTTCTGTCCTTAGGGCACAGTAAACATCTGAGAAATGGATAGGCCATGGGTACTTACCTCAGGGGTCTCCTTTATGGCAATTCACCATCTCTCACTGCACTAGCTCCAAAGTTGGGTTTTCTGACCATGCTAATTAACTCACTCACCAGCTTTGTATTTGGTCTCCCTTTTCCTTACTCCTTCCTTCTGCATTATGCTCAAATGGTATTGAGCCGACTCTATATTTCCTGGTATTCACACTGATATTTCTTGCCTTTATGGCTTTACCCATGTTATTTCCTTCCTCACTTTTTTTTTTATTTGAAAACCACTACTCATCCTTATTCCTTGGCTCACATGACACAGTTTCCAGGGATTCTTTTTCGAATCCCTACCCTCTCTTTGGTCCCTTTGTTCCTTATGTGTTTCCCTAACTGTCTCCACTGCATTTTATTCTACCTTGCAGTTTATCTATCTGCCTTTCCTGCGAAGTTCCTGAGTTGGAACTGTTTTTCGAACACTAGCAATCCCAGTGGACACAGCAAGTCTGTAAATGTTTGCACTTTCTTCATTTTAGGGAATGAACTGTACTCCAGAAACTGTAAGCTGAGTGACCATCAGTGACCCTCAGTTCCTGGGACACACACTTATTCCTTCAGGGGGATCTGCAGCTCCCGAAACACTAACTTTACTTGGACAGACAAACATAAGTTAAGGGCTTTCATTAGCAAAAATAAGTGCAGGCTTGAGATATCATTATCCCTAAGATATAGACCTGTCAACATAAGAAAGTCATTCAAAACCAGAGAATGAAGTTGATCTTAAAGAAAATCACTAGAAATGAGCCAGTTCCACCCTCCAGTTCCAGAATGGTATTGATTATATTTAATTTATCATTGAACATCAATGTCATAGCTTTTAAAATATATTCATTTCCTCCAGGAAGTCAGGACTTTTGAACTCAAACTTTGGATCGAAAGAGATGAAGTTCTATATTTAGGAACTAGAATATTACAAATTAATGGAAATAAACTGGAGGAGTCTTTTAATAATATGGATCTGGTGAAATAGCATGAAAATGTATCAAAATAAAAATCAGCTAAATGGCCAACCTGGTATGAGACCTAGTGCAGCCTTTTCAAGTTGTAGGTGATAGTTATAATCCATATGGAATTGATTTTATAATAACCGCCAGGCTGGAGGATATGCGTCTGGAACTTTGCTGCATATCAAGCCGTTTCAAGAATCTTCCTTGAATCAGCCAGAGTTTACAAGGAAGAAACGATTGTAATATTCATGTTATGACACACACACATGTGGAAGGACAGAAGAAATTAAGGAAGACGTAGATGAGAAGTAATTAAACAATAGATAATGGTTCAGTCAACAGTGAAAAACAATGAGATCATCGTGGATCCCTAGAAATTGAATAAAGATGAGCTGTCCCAGAAAGCTCTGGCCCTCTGACGTGTGCTGTCTTACCCTTGCCTCAGCACTTCCCTTGTTAAACTCACTCTCTGAGTCTGCTGTGGAGACATCAGTTTAGAACACACCTCTTGCTCCATGCTACAGATCTGCCACACATCCCCAAAGGGAACCTCTGTGGCAGCTGCCTACTGTGTAGGGGACTCATGCCCTGATTTTATTCATGTCACAGTATTTGCATGACTTTGTGCTATGTTTACTGGCAGCAAACAGACGTCTGTTTGCCAACCCTTCCTTCCTAGTAAGCTAAACTCTATTTCCAACCCGGGCCAGGTCCGGAATCACGTCTCACACTGCCTTTCCCTCCTTTCTCTTAGGATTGAGATGCCACTGTGAAAGTGCCAGCAGTGGCATTCCTGGGTCTCACACATAAGAGTAGACTTTCTAGATACACACATTAGCCTAGGATACAGCTGACATCCCCAAACCATAATGGACAACGATCCATGGAATCAACTTAAATTAGGTTGCTCTCCTCTGCGCTCCGGATCCTTTCAGCCCGCCATGCTGAACTGGCATCACAGGTGCTATAGGACCAAGCTCCTTTCAGTATTTGCCATACCCGACCTACCGGCTTTCATTTGTTCCAATCATCCAAATAGGAACCTTGTTTGCTGGGGTTCTATTCAGGACATTGACCTGATTTGTCAGCTTGAGAGGATCGTTGGAATAAAACTTGAAGAAAATCATCGGAGATCTGAAGTGGGAAGATCAGGAGAAACCCAGGCCAGAGAAGAAATAAGCACAAGGTTGGGAGTATGAAGGAAATGCGACCGGCATACAAGCAAGGATGCCAGTATCAGAGGGTATTGTGGTTAATCTCGTTTGCTGAGGAAGGTTTAGCATCACCATGGAAACCCACCTCTGAGTATGTGTGCGAGGATGCCTCTAGAAAGGTTCGACTGAGTAGGGACGACCCACCCCGAATGTGGTCATGACCTAGGATTCTAACCTGAATACGAAGGGGTAGGCGAAGTGAACACCAGCATCCATGTCCTCTGCTTCCTGGTTTGCAGATGAGGTGTCCTGCTCCTTTACTTTCCTGCTGCCATGGCTCCCTCGCCATGAATGACTGTACCCTAAAACTGTAAGCCCAAACAAGAACCCTAAAACTGTAAGCCCAAACAAGCCCCTCCTGCTCTAAGTTGTTTTGACCCGATAGCTTGTCACAGCAATGAGACAGTAACTAATATGGAGACTGTAACTAATACAGTAACCAGAAAGACCTTGCTCTTATGTAGACATAGGAGAGGAAGAGGGTCCAGACTACAGTTTCCATTCATCTATGCATCTATCTATGGATGGATCAGTGATCTAGTTATTTTGATTGCTGTTAACTCATTTCTGCCTTCTGTTTGAGTTTGTCGGGCCATGATTCACTTATCTTCCGAGACAACAGCTGCTATCATTATCATTGCTTTGTCTCCAGTGGCTAAATATAGATGTGAACAGCATTACACAGGGCTGGTAGGAGTCGCCTCTGCTGTTTACACTTGCTTCAACTGTAAAACCACTCTCATTTGGGGATGTGGTGGTATCAGCCTGACATCTTTGCTATCTACTTTCAAGTAAAAATCACCCAGCATGAAGTCCTGAAGGGAAGTAGGGTGAAGTTAAAAAAAAAAATGTTCTGGTGACTGTAATAAGTGCAGAAAAGCTGAATAATTGCAGGGCAGCTACCTAAAAGTTAGGTTTTCCCAGGAGAACACAGGGTATTATCTCCATCTGAGGTATATTCAAGAGAGAGGCTTGTAAGTGGGAAACTATATTGGGCCTGTAGAGGTGGCTCAGCAGTTAAGCATGCATGCTGCTCTTCAGAGGACTTGAGTTTGATTCCCTGCCCTAGTGTCAGTTAGCTCACAACTCTAGGTAATTCCAGCTCCTGGGGCTCCAATGCTTCTCCACAGGAAACTGCACTCACGCATACATTCACACGCAAGCACACACACACACACACACACACACACAGAGAGAGAGAGAGAGAGAGAGAGAGAGAGAGAGAGAGAGAGGAAGAGAGAGAGGGGGGAATGAAAATAAATATTAAAATGCACAACTGATTTTTTTAAAGATACAAAAACACATTGGGGTGCTGGGAAGAGGGTCTGACAACATCCCACTTAATTTTTTACTCTTTGTTCTTTACTCTTTGGGGTGCATCACCCAGCTCCCAAATAAACACATGGAGGCTTATTATTACTTCCAAATGCCAAGCCTTAGCTTGGCTTGTTTCTAGTCAGCTCTTCTTAACTTAAATTATCCCATCTACCTTTTGCCTCTGGGCTTTAATCTTTCTCTATCCTCTATACCTTTTTTTACTTCTTACTCTACGGCTGCTGTGAGCTGGGTGGATGGCCCCTAAAGTCCTGCTTCTTTCTTATTTTCTCACTTTTCTTTTTCTCTCTGTCTTACATTCTTCTCCTTCTGCTTATTCTCTTTGCCTTCCAGCACTGCCTATACCTCTTCTGTGTAGCTATTGGCCATTCAGCTCTTTATCAGACCAATCAGGTGTTTTAGGCAGGCAAAGTAACATGGCTTTGTAGAATTAAGCAAAAGCAACATAAAGGTATGCAACACATATTTGTACCATTAAACAAATGTTCCACAGCATAAACAAATGTAGCACATCTTCAACTAATAATCCTCCATGCACAAACATGCATATCATACACACATGCATATCATACACACATGCATATCATACACACGCTCAAATCCACACTTTCTGCTTTCTGGAATTTGAAAATTATTTTATGGCACTGATCCTAAAATTATGAATATTATATAAAGGAGTTTAGCAATTTTCTGGTCAATTTAATGAATAGTTTTTTTTTTTCACTGAAAGCAAACTGGAGTCATAGAGAACACAAACTAACCCAAGCCACAGGTGCATCTGAAAGGAATGTGTGACCAAATTCAGAACTTTAACACATTATGTTTATGAGCAGAAACAGTAAAGAGTGAATGAAGTCCAAAGTAAAGACCCCACACTTGAACTATTTCTGTTAAAATCAAGATAATATGATTTACTGTTATTATTAATTGTCAACATTGCTGAACATTTTCCGTCCAAAATAATACCAGAAAGGCAAATAAGAAATAAAACGACTGTGAAAAAGAAGAAAATATCAGTTTATAAACAGAAATTAAGGGTTTTAGAAAAGAAATTCAAGAAAAACGTTTTTTAAAAAAATCTTAGGATGAAATAAGTATATGTCATGTATCAAGTTTTAGTATGCACCAAAATAGTCTACTATCTTTAAAAATGGTAAGTAATAATGATGCATTATATTTTGTTTGTGCATTATGTCTTTATAAATATGTGGTGAGGTTACCCTCTCTTAGGTGATATTAGAAACAATATTTTGACATCAAGTAGTGCAAACCAGCAATGGTCAGGCAATAATTATGCCAGGCAAATCAATAAGAGTGAGGCGAATGGAAGCACCAATGAGCCGGTGCGCTTTATTAGAAGGGAACAAGACAGATTGGGTTGGGGCGAGAGTGGTCAACAATGAAGTTCCCGAGATAAAGAAAACCACAAGTTCTCCATCTTAACTGATGTGACTTGATTCCCTTTATCTCCAACAGTATCCCTGACTGTCATTTGGGGTTGTCTAAGAGGATGTAGAAGTAAAGAAAGAGATCAGTTAAGTGGCGACAGGAGCAATCCAAACACAGTTCAGGCTATAATGGTGGCGGTAAGCAGAGGTGAACAGGCCTGGCCATCGTTCCGTATAAAGATGACAGGAATTTGAAGTGGAAGGGAAGGAAGGGGAGGGATGAATTGTTACCCCTTTGCTTTTCTTCTGGGTGGCTACATTTGTGTATAGAAAGAGGTGCTACTTACTGAGGGGAAGAGGGAGTTGTGCTTTAGAAATGTGAAGAGTGTGAGATGTGCCGTGCATTCAGATGGAAGTGTGAAATAGAACGATACACACAGGAGTGTGGATCAGAGGTGAAGTGGGAGGAAGAGTCCCAGGCTGCAAACCACCCAAGATAACCGGAAAAGATGCTGAAAAGGAGATCAAAGCGCCAGCGAGCGTGCCTGGAGACCCATGTAAGTGGAGGGCGGCAGAAGGAGTACCCAGTGTGTTGAACAAGACGGCGGAGAACACAGCAGTGAGTATGGACTTTGACAACATGGAGGGCATCTGCAAATGACTCCTGTGCTTTGGGTGGTGGTAGGCTGTCAAGTTGACTGAGGAGAAAGTGAGAGATGAGGAAGGTAGGCCAGGAGGATGCATAGACCTTTAGAAGAGAGTTTCTCTGTAAAAGAAAAAAAGAGGCACTGAGGTAGGCCTGGGAAGCCTTTCTCTTTCTGGTCAGGGGAGACTCAAGGGAGAATACAGGCTATTGCCAGTATCCTTGGCTGTCCCCCAGAACTTGAAGGTAAGACCCTACTGACACAGGACTTGGAGCCGGGAGTCTTTTCGGTAAGGACTAGTTTTTTTATAATGTCCAAAGGTGATATACAGTCTGACAAGGGAGAAAAGCCTATGAACCACAGCAATGATGAGCAGGGCACAATAATGGTCTTTATATCTTGGGAGTAAACAAAAGCCATCATTAGACTTAAAAGCTGTTCATTTAGAGGAAATCCATATTTGATGCTATAAATTGAGGTAAATCTGTAGCCGATGGGAGTATGGAACCTAGGCAAGAACCTACTACTGGCATTTTCTTAAACCAGCACAATTCCTAACTGCATTTTTTTTTAAATTTTATGTGCATTGGTATTTTACTTGCATGTATGGCTGCTTGAGGGTGTTGGGTCCCCTGGAATTTGAGATAGAGACCATTGTGAGCTGTCATGTGGGACTGGGAATTGAACCTGAGTCCTCTGGAAGAGAAACCAGGGGTCCTAACTGCAGAGACATTTCTTTAGCTCCCCTAACTGCATTTTAAGTATTTATCCTAATATCAATAGATAAGTGTAGCTCTCATCTGTCACCAAAGAACTTTCTCTTCTGCAGCAAATGGATACCATTGTAGAAATAAATCCACAACTGGTCAAAACGCAGTAAACAGCTGACAATGGGTGCCCAGACACAATTGACATATATAAAACACAACTCTCATACCCAAGGCTCAGGGAGCATAATGAAAGAAGGGACAGAAATATTAGAAGAGGCAGGGGTCCAGGAAACCTGCTGCTAGACAGCATCTTCTATATATATATGACAGAGAAGATGCACCCATGCATTTTCAGCAATGTGGCCACATAAACAAGATTTTCACAAAGACAATACCAGTTGACATGGCAACATGGATGGAGGAAATATCACACAGAGATGAAAACCTACATGCAACCAATGGCTGCTGACAGAGAGAGGATCTGTCTTCTCCAGAGACAAACCCCCAATAGGTTACCCAGCCCCAAGTCATCAGCTGTAAACATATATACATATGAGCAACAAATGGATCCAGCAGGTTGTATTTGTATATATGCAAGTGTGTGTGTGTGTGTGTGTGTGTGTGTGTGTGTGTGTGTGTATGCACATGCACATGCATTTGTGTATAAAGGGAGAAAGATCTAGAATCCTAAGGTATAAATCAGTGTACTCTTAGAGAAAGAAAGCAAATCCTCTGGGTTTTGTATTGATGTGTGACCTGAGTCTTTCCACAAGGTATACCATTCAAAGTATTTCACTATAACATTTGATACATAAAAAGGAGACTTATGCACATGTTAAGAAGTCTATATTATAAAGAAAAGATTCATGTTTTCACTAAATCAAGATCTAGATTTCAGAACTATATCACAAGTATAGCCTTCCCAATAAGATTATGAAATATGTTGTGTAAACTGAGTATGAATCAATGGTACTGCACATCATAACCGTTCTGTTTGCTTGCCTCACGAATGACTATTAGCAACTAAATTGTTAAAAACAAAACAAAACAAAAAAACAACTTGGCAATTCTACTGGAAGCTGAGTCTAATGTCACATAGAATTTTGAGTACCACATGTTTAATCCTTTTAAAATTGCACCTTGAAGGGGGGTAGGCTGGGAGAGATTATAAGCAGAAGAAAGATGGGTTTCAATAAAGCTTCCATATGCACCCCCCCACACACACACGCAGGCTTGAGTCATAGCCAGTATTATGCAGCAGGTGTGACTCAGTCTGCAAACTGGTGGCAGGAAACAGCACATTAATTTATTATTTGAAATCAGTATCGGACCTACTTTAAGTTCCTGCTCTGTGAGGACAAGCTTGGCCATGCTGCATAGCATCAGGGAAATGTTCATGGTGCTGGCACACAGAGGGAGAGAGAGCATTGCATCTCCAGTTCCTCATACTCTTCTTCCCCAGGATTTCCTAAGCCCTTCTACTGGCAACCCTTTTTCATCAGAGCAATATTGATCTATATAGGTAGATGAGAGTTGTGGAAATCATTTACTGATAATATGTTCTAAGACATTTATAACAATCTTTGACCCACCAGAGATCTTTAAGGTATATTAAAGATGAAAACAAATTTATATATCAGTGAGATGGGTGTGCTTGTTTATACATAAAGGATTAAATTGGGGGCTGGAGGGATGGCTCAGTGGTTAAGAACACTTGCTGCTCTTTCAGAGTTCCTAGGTTCAGTTCCCAGCACCCACATGGCAGCTCCCAACTGTCTGTAACTCCATTTTCAGGGTTTCTGACATTGTCACACCAATGCACACAAAATAAAGTTAAATAAATTATTTATAAAAAAAAAGAGAATTAAATTCTGGCTGAGAATTTGATGCTGCAGGACATGGAGCCTCATTAATGCTATTTAGAGTTGATTAATGTTTGGATTTTGTAACTTAATGCTGAGAGATTGTTTTGCATAAAAACACAGTGCAGAATAGTGGAAGTGTATTTAGGTCCCTTTCTGTCCTAATGTTAAGACAAAACTTCTCTATTTTTTTTTATCAGCAACTTTATTGTTGTTGCTGATTTCGGGTTTGTTTTTGTTTTGAGATATAATTCTCTGGCTGATGAGCAACTTTTATAATCTAGTATTTTAATGTAATACACTTTGATATGTGCTGAAGAATGACTGTCTTTGTTTTCTATAATTAAACCATTTTTACTGCAGAAGCAGAAAATTTTGCATGTATAAGAACACTGCACTTCATAACATCTACCATTTCAAATATAAGCCAAGGAGCTTCGGCAGCATTTGTTGGTGTTGTGTGTAAGTGCATGTGTGATGCAAAGAATGTGTTTTGTGTGTTTTGAACAAAAGCTGTGGTGAAATTACACCTTACAACATGAATGAGAACTGCCAGAAACATCTGATGCACTGCATGTTTAATTCTTAAAATTAAACTTTTTGAGAATTTTGTACTTGAGTATTTCATGTGCATCGTTTCTATTTCTTCTTTTCTCCCTTCCATGATGACATACTCTTTCCCAAATTCAAGCCCTTGTCTTCTTTAATTGGCGGCTCCCGCCTTTAGTTCCAGCACCTGGGAGGCAGAGGCAGGTGGATCTCTGTGAATTAGTGGCCAGCCTGATCTACAGAGCTCATTCGAGGACAGGCTCCAAAGCAATACAGAGAAATCTTGTCTTGAAACCCCCCCCAAATTTATTGTTTCACACGCACACAGACACATACACATGCACACACGCACGCACGTAAGCACGTACGAACGCGCGCGATCTATAGCCTACTAAGTTTATGTAGCATTGTTTTTGTGAACTTGTGTCTAGGGCAGACTGACTATTTAGGATTAGAGCACCTATCAGAAAGCTCGTCCATGGAGAAACTGATTCTTCATTTGTTAGCAGCCATTGACTAGAGCTTTTCATCGAGGGACAGGGTGGTGGAGCCTTGGGAAATTTCCTCTGTCTGTGTTGGCATATCAGTGATGTGGTCATTATATTTGTCATGTTTACGCAACCTTATTGTTGAGATTTCAGAGATGCCTCATCCCTATCATATCTAGAAGACATTATCTCACAGCATATGTCTGGCCCTCAGTATGTGTACTAAGTGGGGATTGATATCTCCTATCACATCTTCTCTGTATTTTGACCAGCTGTCATTCTCTATAGTAGTCTTTGTGTGTTACAGAAAGTTTGTTTTGTTTGATGAATCATGAGAGATACATTTATCAGTGGGAATGAAGATAAATATTTAGGATGTAGTTAGGAATTATACTGGTTTAGGAAAAATGGCAACCGTAGGTTCTCCTATAGTGTTCATAGCATCCATCACTAGTTACAGGAAGTTGCCTAGGTTTCTAGAAATAGGCATAAACTTTCTCCAACCGAGTGGGCCTTAAATCTAATTAATTAGCTGCTGGCTACCCTCAAGACAAAAGTTCTACCCTTGAACCACTGGGACTGTCTTGCTGGGCCCATCATTTTTGTGGTTCATAAGATTTACAGCTGAGTAGGACGACTACTGATTTTTGATTGACATGAACATTAGCATGCCAGACTTTTAGCTAAGGTTGTTTTGTGCTTATAAGCCTTTGAGTGTTACCAAAAATTTGCCAACCCCAATTCAATTGTGTAATTTCACATGAGGTCACAGTGTACATTTTAAGAAGATGGATTCTATGGTCTTGCTTCAAGCTTGTGTCAGTATTTCCTTGTCAAGTCAAGACCCAGGATCTTCCCTAAGGCTATGATGTCTGCATTTGGTACCCAGTCCCTGCAATCTCAACTGTGACCTTGTCTCTGAGGGTCTGCCTGGAGAGCTACACTCAGGGTACCACATGTAGAACACCTTCCTTTTATTTCTCTGGGGAAAGTTCTCCTCTCCTGCCATTAACTCCACTGACACTAATTTCTGATCACCTCATGGAATGTCAAAGCTTTTAGAGCTCCACAAACACCTTCTGCTTTCTATTCCACCTTTATATCTGAGGAAGTGAAACTCTATGGGTCAGTCAGGGGTAGAAGGGAGGGGAGGACAGCACAATTAAACAGACCTCTCTCAGGGAATGCCAACTACTTCTGGGTAAAGCATGAGCATGTTACTAAAGAAAACTCTTTAGAATTTAAAGAAAGGAATGAAAGAAGCAAGGAGGGGAAGGAAAGAAGGGAGGCAGAATGAAAGGGAGAGAGGATTAGAATATGTGGGACCTTTGGTTTTGATCACGCTTTGTCAATTCCCTATTGAAAAAACATGATACCTCATTTAGTTCATCTGCTTTATTTCACAGGCCAAGTTCCAGAGACAGCAACGGGGTGGTAAGAAGATCAATGGCTTTGGAATTGGCAGAACTAAGTTAGTTTTCTAGTTCTTTGACACACCGGTTCTACAGTCCTGGGCAACTTAGCTTCTGAGGGATTGATTTCAGAATCCTTGGAGAGGTTTATCAGTGCCACATACATGGAATCTCACTCAGAGACAGGAGCATGGAATACATCCAACCACGTGGTTTCTTCTTCCTTGCTCAAAAACACACGTGCAGTGTGTAGCAAACCCTGAACAAAGCACAGGTGCTGCTCCTCCTGCAGCCATTTGCATATTGTTCATCAGTGTGATCCTCTAAGAAAGGCAATGAATGTGAACAGGCACAGCATGTTTGCAGTGGACAAATTTGCTGCCCATAGGAAACAAAGCACATGTACCTCATGCTAAAAGAATCACTCCTTTTATTTAAATATTTATAACATTTACAAAAACACTTGGTATCATCAAAGACCATTGTGTCTGAGCTGTAGGTGGCGGGGCAAAGCTGGATGGCAACACAGGGTTGGAGTCTCAGCTGCTGATTTCCTCAAGTTGGCTTGCCTAATCCCAAAGATGGGCCAAGTCATCAGCAGGAGGTCAATTAGTTGATTTGTCATGCTTCAGAGAGAGGCAAATGGATGCCAAGTTTGTGGATTCCCCTGTCTTATACACACATACATCTACAAAACAGAAAACTCTGTGAAGAAAGCCAAGACCAGCGTGCACCCCAAACAGCCAACTCTTCAATGTATGTAAGCAGACACAAGAGCAAATCCATTATGAAATATGATGGTAAAACCCAAGCCAACTGCCACCAAAGACACAGCTATACCCAGAATCTTCCTGTGTCCTGGAGCAGTGTACTCATCTGTGTCACAGGCTCTGGCAGACCAGATTCAGGGTTATCCATTCATTTATCTCCTGGGCCAGCATGAAAATGGCTACATTTTGCATATATAAACATTATCCAATGTATATCTGTGTTAGCAGATTATTGTGCATTGGCTATTAAAATAAAATATAATGTGCACTAATTCAGTGTACTGAGTACTTTGCATGGATTATGTCTTTAATGATCAAAAAGCCACTTTGGAGATATTTTTTTAATATCCCTGCTCTCAGATGATGAAAACAGGAATCTAATTTCTAGGATGACATAATGGCAGAATAGGGATTTGAATCTATTTTTAACATCGTGTGTGTGTGTGTGTGTGTGTGTGTGTGTGTGTGTGTGTCTGTGTGTGTGTCTGTGTCTGTGTCTGTGTCTGTGTAAGAAGGAATGAACATGCCACAATGTATGGAGGTCAGAAGACAAGTTGGGAGAACAGAGTCTCTCCCTCTACCATTTGGGTCCCAATAATACCCAGGTTAAGCTTTGGCAGCAAGCACAATAACCACTGAACCATCTTACCACATCCTGAATATTTGAATCTGTCTTTGAATATAGCATAACACTATCTTCAAGGGCTTCTGACTGGTGTATGGAAATGTCTATATGATACTTTTATTCTGAAAAAATAGAAAGAATATGAATTTCAATACTTGCGAATTTGTTGGTGGAGGGTAAATGAGATTTTTGACAATGGTTTTGTTTGAGATATTTGCTGTAAGTGAAATGGGCCGTTTGTAGTCATTTCCATCCAGAAGCATTCAGACATACTGCCAAGGCCTTATGAGAACACCTATGAGAACTTACTTATTTCCCATCTGGAAATGTGCTCATCAATCAACCCTGCTGCAGTAGGTGGTACTCCAGAGGGGCTCCACGGTGAAGAAAGACCGACTGTCAAGGTAGCAATCTCATTATCAAAAACACCGGTCACTGTGAAATGAGAGTCACCTACTGATGTTGGTGGCACCCGCTGTCATTGTCCTTCTCATCTGTGTGGCAGATGGGAAGCTATTTTCAGATGTTTCAGAAAACAGAAGGAAAAGATACACTATAGGTCCTTAGTTTCTAGGAGATGATCATAGACTTCTTCGTACAATATAGGAGTACTCCTCAAATCCCTTGGTGTGAGCTGTGAACTTCACACCTCACTAGACAACCCTGTGAGGCCTGTGCACAGATTTCTGGCCATCTCACATGTACAATGAAACCTGGATTCATAGCATTCCTTCTGTGTTGTTATGACTCAGTTATAATGTCCATAGTGCGGGGGACAGCTCTTCTCACCATCAAAGACAGCGAGAGCAGCCTGAGACAACATGAGTTGGGAGATATTGATTTCCAGTGTCAGAAGTACTCTCTGCTTGCCCAGAGCACAAGCAGCCATGAGTGTGGGTATAGTTTCGTTCTCTTTTGTTCTGTATTCCATTTTTCTTCTTTGTAATTCCTTAATTTAGAACCTAAGGTTTAGAACAAATAAGTCTACAGCAGGTGGCTGGGGGGTGGAGGAAATAATCCAATAATCAGGATAGCTCAGTAGCAATCCTGATGTGAAGCCAGCTTTTAGACTTCTCAACCCACATTGCATACATTTCTGGATCTAGTTCTCTCTGTTTGTGTGTCTAAGTAGTCTCTTCTAATATAGTAACATAGGAGAATCAGTGTTCTGAAAGATTTCCACAGGGTTCACTCAATCAAATTCCAAGGGGTTAATGCTTGGTTCCTTTGAACCTATGGAAGGTAGGAACCATGGCTTACAATTCATCTATAACAAAGAGATGGCCACAAGATATGCCTTTAAAATAAGGTGACTGCAAGGCTTCTAGAGGCTCTGGGGGAGAATTGTTTTCCTTGTCTTTTGTTATGGAAGCCAAAAGCAGAGTATCTTTAGGTTTCTGACAGTCTCCTGCCTCCCTGTTTTGCCTGCACATCCTGGTGTGCCCACTGGATTACTTCAGAAATTGTCTCTCCTCAGAATGAGAAAATCAGCAGCCTTAACTTCATCTAAAACATTCATTTTCACTGCCATATAATAATATATTTAGTCCTGAGAGCTCGGGGGGGGGGGTAATGGACATCTCTGGAGAAGCATTATTCTGATTATCATACATGCTAATTGATTAATCAAAACTAAGCATGGTTAGAATAAAATCAGCACATCTCCTTAAATTTTCACATTGTAATTCTACATAAAAACCTCTTAGAAACTCTAAAATTAAACAAACTGGATCTTATCTAATTGGACGTTCTAATAATAGTTTTGCTTATGTCAGTTCAAGGCTCTTTTCTCCCTACAGACTCCTCAGGGTGAAGTTTTCTGCTGTTGGTCTGTGAGAGGTAATGTGATGGGAATCGAAGGTTGCCTTGAGTGCTTCAGTCTCTTGGACATCATTTGTGTTTCTTGTCACAGGGATATGTGATTTCTCCAGTGCAGTGAGAACATATCACTTTGGCATGAAATTCATCTGGGGACAAAAAGTGAGGCTAGAGACATAAAATGGCTTCTTGTATTTGTGGGGCACATAAAGTTTTAGGTACCTTGACATGACTGAGCCTTTTCAACTGTTGACATTGATATTGTTGGAGTCTGTTGTCAAGAAAGAAAGAAGAAAGAGTAAGGCGGGAAGGAATGGAGGGACAGAGTGTTCTTATATTTTAATGATAATAATGAATATTATCTATCTTTAACAAAGACTATCACATGCATTGATTTTTTTTTTAGCTAGTTGATAGTTACACAATGCAAAATGGTCACACTTTAATGAGTCAGAAAAAGATGCACAAGAATACCTAGTTATTGTTGTGTTTGTTTTTAATTCATCTTTAGTTTGCCAGTTTCTTTCACAAGAACATACTGAACAGTTTTATTGAATAAAATACTCAATAAAAGGAGTTTTTACTGGCCTCAAAAGTAAAGAAAGTATGTTCCAGTTAGTTGAAGTTTACTTTCATTGAAATACATATAAATTTCAAGTCATATAAAAGTGAATAAGCATGTTCTGGGTTTTTTGGCAGCTGTGGAATGAACAGTAGGGATGCAGTTGCAGTGAGACCTCCATCAGTGAGAAGTAGCTCCCATTTGCTGGTGCATGAGGAGTACATGGTGTCCTAAAGGCAGTGCCTGATGCACAGCACTCGAGAGAAGACGTTTGCTCTGATGGCACAGCTGGTTGTTAAACACATATGGCACTGACTTTGGAAGTCTTTCTAGAAATGAATGGCTGAAGAGCAATCTTTGACTATGGCTTCTGTTTACTTTGACCAGATTCCTCAAGTCTAAAATTTGGAATAATGTGTTTTCCACATCCAAATACCTTTATAAATTTAGCTCCATAAAGTTTAAATATTTAAAAATTATTCTTATAACTCCCTCAATGAACCGAACTTGGTAAGACGGTACTGAATTCCTTCCAAGAAAAAATATAGACATGTCTCTTGACCTTAGCATCAGTTGTTGCCTTGGACTTTGAATAATGTGACTGTAGGAATACAGATAAATGGATGGTCCAAAGACAGGCATCTGGCTGTCAGTGAACCATGCAATAACATGGGGAAAATGTGAAGATGGCTGCATCTGTCTTTTTAAGATAAGGTAGTGCCACTGTCAGTGGATTCTCAAAGGACCTTGTGTCTAATAAATAACAGAATGGTTCAGGCTGAAGGAGTTAGAACTTTTTTCTTTAAAAAAAAATAAGATATTGCTTACAAACTTCAGGAGCAAATTATTTTGGAATCATAATGAGCTGTTTTATCTATCATGCATAAACTGAGAAGCAGCTTTTTAGAAAATTAATATAAAAACATAAAATGTAATTGCTAAGCAACCTGTGCACGAGGCATCCTATTAGTTTTTTTTTTACTTGTTTTCATGAATTTAGTTATTATAATTAAAGTCAATCTTTTAATCCAAATTTTTGTGGCTATGCAAATCATGGCATACATATTTTTTTCAGGGGATTTGCTGTCTTTAATAATCTAAAACACAATCATCTAGTCAGGCTTTTATAATACAGAAGATAAATATGTGAACTCTGATGAAAAAGCAATAGACTATTATCAAAAGAAAAACAATTGTCAAACTCAATATTAGTTACCTAGTAAAATTCAAATGTAACTCAATATTTTAATTAACCCTAAGTGCTCTTGACATGTAATAAGATGCTAAATGGCTTTCTTGAATTGCAACAACTCTTATGAAATTGTAAGACACTTTATAAAATGTGAGAGGAAGGGAACTTGTGGTCATTTGCATGAGACTGGCTGCCACAGGTTCATATATCTGAATGCTTGGACCCCAGTTAGTGGGACTATTTGGGAAGGATTAGGAGGTGTGAGCTTGTTGGAGGAGGTGTGTCCCTGGAGAAGGGCTTTGAGGTTTTTAAAGTCCATTGCCATTCCAAGTTAGTTGTCTCATAAGCTGTCATCAATTGATCTAGTGCTATGCCTGCAGGCTGGCCTGCCTATCATTGTGATCCTTGCCATATTGGTCATGAACTCTGTCTAAAGTCATGAGTCTCCCGATTAAATTGCCTTGGTCGTGGTGTTTTGTTATGGCAATAGAAAAGTAACAGAGGCAGAAATTATTGCTAACCATGCTTTAGTGAGCAATATAAATTTCAAACCTTGAACACCTAGTCTACATTAGAGATATGGGAGTTGGGAGCCTGACTCATTTCTATTAGGGGAAAAGCTTTCTAAAATGAGTACATGGGAAATTCTGCAAGAAGATAGAATTTCAAAACTGAAAATTTAATCATTTCTAGAATTACTGTAATTGGTTTTTGTGTGCTGCCGGTGAAGGCATCCCTCGTCTGGGAGCTGGGGAGGAGCTGCAGTAGACAGAATAGAATGCGGTCTGTGTTGTGGAATGAGAGCTCTCCAGCCTAAGACAGCCCTTAGACAGAATTATAAATAAGATTGATTTGGGGATGATAGAGACATGGAGAATGGGCACCCCAGAGAGAGCAGGATTTGGCATTCCTTTGAATTTTTTGGTAACTGGCACCTGGCACTGGGCAGGCCCTTGGCATCTGTTCATTGAATGAGTAAATGAACAAGTAGCTTAAACTCCCCTCAGCATTCCCCAAATGATACAAAATAGATTCTGTTTCCTGACTTTCCATATGAGCACAGGGGGCTCAGGAGGAAAATAAACAAATGCCAAAATAAAGACCTGGAAACTCCCAGTATCTCCCCAACACACAGAATTTCCAGAATGTGCTGGAAAGACAGTTGTGTCAGGAGACCAAGGGGGCTTAGAGAAGGCTAGAAAGGTAAAAGCATAGTAGGTTTTTGTAAAGCCGAGTGTTTAGATTTTTTTTAACCTTATCTTATTGCAATAGGCAGCCATTGAAAATTTCAAGCAAGACGATTTGATTAAAAATTAATGGAGCTGATTTATGTAGGAAAGGAGGATCAACTTGAGCCAAAGAACTAAATTAATGAGCAAGGATCTTAAGGCTTTATGAGTAAATGCCTGTTAAAGTGATTTCAGGAGTTGTATTTATTTATTTATTTATTTGTTGAATGTTTTTTATCTCTCCCCAAAATCATGTTGATGATTAATTCCCCATGCCTTGGCCTTGGAGGCTAAGCCTAGTGGTTGGTGTTTAGGTCAGTAGAGTCTGTCTTCAGGAATAGAGCAATGCTGTTATAACAGGCTTGGTGGGGGAATTTGCTTTGTTTTCTCTAGCTCCCCACTTTCCTTCACATGGTGATTTAGTAGGATGTTCCTTGACAGGTACTAGTGTCCTGATCTCAAACTTGTCAGCCTTTGTAATTGTGAATAAGTCTCTCCTCATAAAAAAAAGAAAAAAACGATGCTGTCTTTATTGTGTGGATCATATCCAGGTTGGAGCCATGATAAGGAAGTTGCTGATATCTTTTAAATGGCCTCTTGTTCACAAGGCCTGTGCAGAACAAAATGGATGGAAATAACTTTAAGCTTCAGGGTTTGGAATCATCTGCACCTTAATAGGTTCTGTAGTATAAATTAAACCCAAGTCCTGCCCTTAGTGACCACCAACCCTCATATACATTACAACTTTCTACCAATCGTGTCTCCAGAGATGCACTGCAGTGGTTTGAATGCTAAACCCTCCCTGTGGGCTCAGGCGTTTGAACTCTTGGTCCCAGGTTATAATGCTGGGGCGGTACAGCCTTGCTGTAGGGAGTGTGTCACTAGAGGCTTAGAGAGCTCAAAGCCATACTCCTCCTTTTCTCTCTGTTCTTTGAGTGCAATATATTTTCAATTTTCTAACCTTGTTATTACTTCCCATCATAAGGGCATCATAGTGTAGTACAGTCTAAAGGGCTGTATCTCAAGTCCTCTTTAAAATAAAAGGTCTCATTAAGATAGCCAGGCTGGCCTCCAACTCATTCTACAGCCAAGAAGGCCGTGAACTTAAAATCTTTTTGTTTTTGCTCTCTTTGTAGAGGAGATCATAGACCCAGGACACCACGCTCTGCTTAACAGCTTCGTTGAAGCAAGTTGAAGCATTTAGTCATGTTTACGGTCAATGAGTAAAGCATGAACTTCAGGAGTAAAGCCTTGGTTGCTGTTCACATCCTTTTATCTTTGAAAGGCTCTGCTCACTATCTATGGGAGAAGACAGTGCCTACTCTGCAGTTATCTTTCCCTTCTGCTTTATCTTAACTGCCTGTGATGGAGGATCTAGTGGTAGAGAAAGAGGAATCAGAATGATATGGGCCAGAGGAGCTCAGCTTTTGCAAACATTTAATGTATTTACACAACCATCAATAAAGCTGAGAACCCAGCCCCTACTTGGCTCTGCTTTTTTCTCTCCGTCTAGGAGAATTGCCAACCCTGGAGAGAAAACTTAATGTTGAACGTATATGATTTTGGTTATTAATTTTTCTATTTCCATAGATGGAAATGGATTTCCAGAAATAAAAAATCCCAATTTCTATCTTTATAATTAGGAAATAAAGGCTCAACTCTAAATGACATGGCTTGGACTCATTCTTTTTCCTTCACACAGTGAGGCTTCAACTGAGATTTCCTGAGCTCTTTCTAATTTAGTTGGTTATCTTTTGACAGTTTTCAATAACTCCCAAGACTATCCTCCAACTCATGGACTCAGGTGACTTTACTGCCTCAGCCTGTAGAGCAGCTTTGACAACAGGCGTTTTTGTAATGCTTATTGTAGTTATTAGAAAATGTATATTGGCTGTCTTAAGTGATTTTTAGTTTTTTATATGGCAGCTAGCTCAAATATGTCTTTTGGGAGAGAATGGGATTAAGGGAAGAATCGGGGGTTAGGTCCAGAGAGGTCAGAATAACTAGCCTGAAATCCTGCCATCACTGAAGCACATTCCCACTATAGGCTGCCAACTATCTCTCAGACATCAGTACTGTATGAAAGCAAGGCACTCCTCCAGAGCCACACTTCCCTAATAATTGATGGAGATCTACCTTCAAAAACTCTAGTCTCCTCAGCAATCATTCAGATTCACGTGATTTCCAAGACAAACTGCACTTTGCACCCCACGGTCTGTGAGGGTGAAGGTACTGAAGGCTGTGCATTGCCAATCATAGTACAACCTACGCTAGTGAAGTGACACCTGTGGATAAGCATGAAGGACATCCGCAATTATTCCTCATCACAGTTGTCCTTGTTGTACAGGTGTCTCCACTGAAAAGGCATATGCTCGTTTCCAAAGGAGATAGTTGTGGTTGCTCGACACAGTTAATATTAGGAAATGCCGTGTTTTTAAAAATATTAAACCCACCCGAGAGTGAAGGAGATTCTGCATGCATCTCAAGGATCCATCCAACAAGACAAGGGCATGTGGCAGGCACAGGAACAGAAGAAAGAGCAGTGTGAGCCAGAAGAGCAAGCAAAGAAAAGCAGGGTAAAACAAATTATGAGAAGAAACAGAAGAATCTCACCCTGGTGACATTTACAGAAACATCCCAAAGGAGGCACAGGACAGCATGAAATGTTGAATAATAGGGGGAAAAAAGAATGACTTATGCCAGTTAAAACTCAATTGTATTTGTCTTTTCAATCCTGAGGGATTATCTATTTTGTTTTGTCTTCTAGGCTTCCTGGAGGAACTCTAATTTCCTATGCTTTGCTTTTCTCTTCTTCTCCTCATGTTTCCCATTCTCTCCTCATAGATAAGCTTGTCATTTACCTATCTTAAGTTCTCCATTGGTTGCTCATTTTAATTACAATGAACATTCTAGTTAGCCAGATTCTTTCTTTTGATGCACCTTTTAGTAATGCACTATCCCTGTCATTGGCTTAGCAAGTTTGGCCCTCTGGCTGATCCCAACCATGCCAAGATTGCCTTTACTGCACCGTGCCATCACAGATCCAACAGATAAGGATTGAACCTCAGAAACAGTGAGTAAACACATTCCTCCTCTTGAGGAAGATCGTCACCAAAATGGAAAGCTAACACTATCTTTGGGAACTGATTATGACAGGAATACAATGGTTTACCACAAGTCAAGGATAGATGTTGGAAAGCCTTCATGATTCTGAATAGACCTGCCCCACATATTGGACATTTTTGAACTATCCTGCCTATCCTGCTTCATATTTTTTATTTGGGGGGGGGCTTTGCCTTATTTCTCTCAGGCTGACTTTTGTATTACCTCCCACCCCAAGGTCATTCATTGTGTAACCCAACACCCAAATGTCCTTCTTCACATCATTTACCACTTGTTGATGTTGTATTATATAGTGTTCACCTTTGAGGGCTGAGATGACTCAGAGGTGACTGGCCTGGGACCTAGCAGCAGAAACACATGCAACAGAGAGCTACTGTCACAAGGCTATTGTTTCTGATCTTCTCACAGATGGTGGCAGAGGCCTCAGTAATATTCTTGGTTTCTTCTTGTATCCATGAATGGTAGATGATATATTCATTAATGCTTTGCCCTTTTCTGGATTTAGTAGTTACCCTTTTCTGTGAAGACGTAGCTCATCTATTGCAGCTTTAGGAAAGAAATAAGAGAATAATCCAGAATTCACTGAGTTATAATGAATTGTTCACATTTCATATGCTTTCAAACCCAGGTGATTCATTTGGGACTGATTAACTTACCATCTTTCAAATGATTAACAGCCAGCTTTGATCAAGTGTTCCTGTATTGAAGAAAGTGGACTTCTGTCTTTGTAGCTACAATGGTTTTGGAGGCCTAGATCCAACCTTCATATGCACTTGCAGAGTTCCCTGGACATAATCATGTGATTTTTAAATTTGTATGATAAGCTATGGCTTTAGTTAAGAAAATCTTCTTTCAATCATACGATAAGATCCGTGAGGCTGGAGTTCATCTGACATCCACTCTTGCATGCATAAGTCAATGGCAAAACATTTTTTCCCCATTAAAACCATTTCTTCGAAGACAACACACAGTAACTTTACATTACTCTGACAACATACCTGGAAGAACTCAACTAAAAGGATTTGGTTTCAGAAGTTATAGCCATGATCCACTGGTCGCAGTGCTTTTGGACCATGTACAACATGCTAGGAGTTTGGTACAGACATTCAGCTCAGGAATTGAAAAAGAAACAGAAAGGCCAGGATCCCAGTATTCCCTTCAAGGTTATATTCTCAAAGATTTAACTTCCTTCCGTGAAACTTGGCCTTCTAAGAGTCTCACCAAGCATTTAACCATAGCCTTTAGGACATACTTATGCAAAGTAGAGTGGAATGTTTTTGTATAAAATAGTATGGAGTGAGATCAAAGAACTGTGTTCTTGTGCTAGTCTGCATATATATTATGTTTTAGATTCCAGGCAAGCTCCAATTTAAAAAAAAAATATCATTTCCATGTTAAAGAGGTAATTTCAAAAAATATTTCTTTATATGTTTGAGTGAGTATATGCACATTTACCTTCTCTCATGCATGAGGGTGTGCATAGACATATGTGTGCACATGTATGTGGAGGCTAGAAGAGAGCATTGGTTTCCTTCTCTATAATGGCCTACTCATTTGAAACCTTTAGGCTCATGTGTTTGTGTTTTGTTGTCTAGCCTGGAATGGAGCAAAGCCCAGCAATCTGGGAGCTGGGGTCACCCCTTGCTTATTATATTAGTGCTTAAATCTTCTCTGGTCCCACAATTGCACAACAGGCACTTTTAGCCCTTGTGCTGTCTCTCCAGCCCCTACAATGAGAACTCCAGAGTCTGTATTGAGAATTGACCCCTTGGTAAGGGAAATGTATGCTCATGTATGTAGGTCACAATGCCTATACATTGTGTAATAGCCTTGTCACGAGCATGTTTGGAGAAAGTTTGTGAGAGTGCACACCTCATTTTTTCCCTGCATGCTAGTTCTGTGCAATAATGAAGGAAGAGAGACATCTGAGAACTAGGCATTGTCTTGTCAATAGAGAGGGGAGTGTTAATTTATTTCTAACATTGCTTAACTAGGGTTAATTTTTCTAATGTCAATAACTTGTCCTTTTACATCTGTTCATTTAAAAATTTTAGATTGCTAATCAAATTTACTTTTCTCTTGCCACAGAGACATAACATGACAGTCTAAGTAAATAACATTATTCCCAGCAGAATGTTTTTGAAAATTAAACAAACATCACTTTGTCTGTTCATACATCTTGACCTCCGTTATTCTTTCTTGTCACTGAAAGAAAGAAATGCTTTCCTTGGAGTTCTCAGGGCATGTTCAGGAAGCAGGGGCAAACTACAGATGCTCACTCCTTCTTCTCCTTCAATTGTAATCCCCCAGGCTCACACTTAGCTCAGTAGCAGGCCACCTGCTTCAGTCTCCATCTCTGCCACTCATCTCCAATGGATCACACAGATCCTTCTCCCCATTCATCGCTATATGCTGACATCCAACTCCAGCAGGCATTCCCTTGGACCCCAGGGAACTCCAGCCTAGGAAGCAGGGAGCCTAATTGGGGAACTTCACCTTTCCTCTAAATCCAATCCTTCTGTCTCACTCTAACTCTGAAGCAGACCTGGTCTCTTCCTCCTCCCTAACCCCATCTCCAGCAAAGCATAAGGCCTACTCTGCCTTTCTTGCCACTCACCCTGTTATCCCAGCCCCAAATTCCAGCAGGTATTCTTTGGGACCCCCCCAAACCAAGGCTACCACAGAAGTGAGTAGACCAGCAAAGCAGATAGGAGAGCTTCAGAATTTCATTATTCCTCCTCTTCTCCAAATCCTACCCCTGGTCTCACCCTGTCATTGTAAGAGAAGACTTGTGCCTTCTCTTCACTCTGGCCCATTCCTGGAAACTAAGAAGGTCCTCGTTGAACACCCTGCCTTCCACCTTTCTGTAGACTCCCCTAACTCCCCTCCCCCTGCCTGCTTATCCCCATTCATAAGTGTCACGTCCAAATACCTAGAAATATATTGTACCCAAAACTCTTAGTGGCAACACCTAGCAAAATTATAAAAGAATTCCCTATTAGGCAATACACAACCACCACACCCTCCTGAAGAACTATGGAGGACAACAGAAACCACAGAACAAAACACCCACTCACGAAAAGCAACTAGAATTACAATCATCTCAAATCCATAAGCCTAGACATCAGAATTAAAAACACAATCACCAACAGCCACAACGATATGTCTCTGCTAGAGCCCAGCAACCCCACTAAAATTGACCCTGAGAATTGTGACATAGCTGAAATACAGGACAAAGTCCTTAAAATAGCCTTAGTGAATATGATTGATGGTCCTTAAAGAGGAAATGGATAAATTCCATAAGAAATCTATAGCACAATTCAATAGCTGAAAGACAAAATAGAATCAACAAAGAAATCCAAACTGAGGGAATTCTGGAAATGAAAAATTTAGGAACTATAATAGGATCCTCAGATGCAAGCATCACCAAGAGGCATTGAAGACACTATTGAAGAAATGAATACCTTTGTCAAAGAAAATGTAAATCTAAAACAAAACAAACATAAAACTCCTGGCACAAAACATCTGGGACACTTTGAAAGGATAAAAATCTAGGAATAATAGGAATAGATGAAGGAGAGGAACCTCAGGTCAAAGGCATACACACTATTTTCACAATTTGTAGAAGAAAGTTTTCCTAACCTAAAGAAAAAGATGCCTATCAAGGTACAAGCTGGGCAGTGGTGGTACATACCTTTAATCCCAAAACTCGTGACATAAAGGCAGATGGGGTAGATAAGAGTGAGTCAGTCTAAAAGAGAAACAGAGCTCATGACTTTAATCCAAGTACTAGAGAGGTATATAAGATAAGAGCAGAGCATTCAGTATTCACTATGCTGGCAATTAGTCTCCAGACTCATGGAGCCAAGATCCCCGTTCAGTCTGAGGTAAAAGTAAGAACAGGTGGCTGGCTGCTTTGCTTTTGTGATCTTCAGCTTTAACCCCAGTATCTGTCTCTGGGTTTTTACTATTTGTGCTACAACCACAACAAAAACAAAAACATGAGTCAACAAACACTGCTTGTTGATATTCCTCAATATCAGTGCTCTCAATTTCCCCATTAAAACACAAATGCTAGCAAAATGGATGTGAAAACAGGATCTATCCTTGCTGCATCCAAAAAAAATACACATTAACATCAAAGACAGACATCACCACTGGGCAAAAAATATGGAAAAAGACATCCCAAGGAAATGGACCTAAGAAACAAGCCATTTTAATATGTGACAAAAGAGATTTCAAACCAAATAAATCAGAGGAGGCAGGGAAGGACACTATCAAAAGAAAAACCCACCAGGAGAACATATATACACTTCTTAACATACATGTACCAAGCATAAGGACACCCATGTTTGTAAAAGAAACACTATTACAGCTTTAATCACATATTGACCCTCACACACTATAGTGGAAGATTTCAGTACTCCACACCCATCAGCAGACAGGTCACCCAGACAAAAACTGAACAGAAATGCTGGCACTAGCTGCAGTTACAAACCAAATGGACCTAACAGTTATTAACAGAACATTTCATACAAACACAAAATAGTACATCTTATTTTCAACAGGTCATGGAACTTTCTCCAAAAGTGACCACATACTCAGATACAAAGCAAGTCTCAAGATGTGTAAGAAAATTGAAATAAACCCTATACCCTCTCTGACCACCACAGATTAAAACTAGATATCGACAACAGAAAGATTATAAACTCAAGGAAAGTTGACAACTATATTCTGAATGAAAACTTGGTCAAGAAAAAAGTCAAAGACATTCTAGAATTGAATGAAAATGAATACACAGCATACCCAAACCTATGGAACGCAATAAAGGCAGTTCTAACAGGCAAGTTTGTAGAAATAAGTGACTACATAAAAAATTGGAGAGATCCCATATTAGTAACTTAATAACACACCTGAAAGATCTAAAAGTAATCACACATAAAAAGAATAGAAATCAAAAAATCATCAAACTCAAGATTGAAAAAAAATAGTCAAATCAAAATAATACAAAGAATCAGTGGAATAAAGAATTATGTATTTGAGAAAATCAATAAGATTGACAAACTGTTGTCTAAGTTAAATAAAAGGGGGAGAGAGAAGATTCAAATCAACAAAATTAGGCATGAAAGGAGAACATAACAACAAACACAGAAATCTAGAGAGCCATAAGGACATACTTTTATAAATTACTAAATCAGAAATTTTAAAGAAATTCATAATTTTCTTGATATATACTACTTACCAAAGTTAAATCAAGATCAGATAAGGAGTTTAAACAGAATTCAAACTCTCAGTGAAATAGAAGTGAGGAAAAACCCTACTCCTTACATAGAAGCAGTAATTAAAGTCTACTAATCAAACAAAACAAAAACAAACAAAACAAAACAAATGAACAAACAGACAAAAACTTAGGGCCAGATGGCTTTAGTATGAATTTTATCAGACTTTCAAAGGAGAGTTAATGCCAATACCCCTCAAATTACTCCACAAAATAGAAACAGAAGGAATGTTTCTCAATTCATTTTATGAGGCCATAGTTACCCTGATATCCAAACCACATAAACACCTAAAATGTTAGAATTGCAGACCAATTTCTCATGTGAACTTAGATATAAATATTCTCATAAAATACTTGCAAACCAAATCAAGACCACATTAAAAGGCTCATCCACTATGTCTGTTATCAAGTAGTCTTCATCCTAGAGATGCTGAGATGGTTCAACATGCATAAATCAGTAAATGTAATCATATAAACAGAATGAAAGGCAGAAGCTACATAATCATCTCATTAGATGCAGTAAGGCCTTTGGCAAGTCAATGCAATAAGGGTAGTTTACAAAAAACCCATAGACAACATCAGTTTAAATGGAGAGAAACCCAAAGCAATTCTACTAAAATCAGGAACAAGAAAATTGTTCACTTTCTCCATACCTATTCAATTCATATTTTAGCTAGAGCTATAAGACAACTGAAGGAGATCAAGGGTATATAGATTTAAAAGGAAGAAATCAAAGTATCTTTATCTGCAGGTGATATTACAGTATACATAAGTGATCTCCTACAGCTGATAAACACCTTCAGGGAAATGGCTGGATACAAAATATACTTTTAAAAAGTCAGTAGCCCTACTATATACAAAGAACAAAGGGATTGAAAAAGAAATTGTGGAAATAACACCTTTTACAATAGCGTCAAATAATACAAAATATCTTTTGGTAACTGTAACTGGGCAAATGAAAGACTTGTATGATTAAAAAATTTGAAACATTGAACAAATAAATTGAAGAAGATATCAGAAGATAGAAAGATCTACCATACTCACTGACTGGCATGATTGATATTACAAAATTGGTCATTCTACCAAAACTAATCTATAGATTAAATACAATCCCCAAAAAAATTCTAACATAATTCTTCATAGATCCTGAAAGGACAGTTTTAAACTTTACAGGGAAACATACAAAACCCAGGATAGCTAAAACCTTTCCAAATAATAGAAGAACTGCTGTATCACCATCCCCAAGTTCAAGTTGTACTAAACAGTTATAATAAGAAAACCAACACGGTATTGGAAAAAAACCAACACATTGATAAATAGAATTGAATTGAAGATCGAGACATAAATCCACACACCTATGGATAACTGACTTTTTATAAACAAGCTAGAAATACATACTGGAAAAAGCATCATCAAAAAAAGTGGGTCAGGTTAAACTGGATGTCTACATGTAGAAGAATCCAAATAAATTCATAATCATGATTCTGCACAAAACTCAACTCCAAAACTATCAAAGACCACAAATAAAAACAGATACACTGAACCTGATTAGCCAGAAAGTGAGTAATAATCTTTAACTCAATGACACAAGAAAAAACTTTCTTAGAGACCACTACTAGCAAAGGCACTAAGATCAACAATTCATTAAGGGACCTTGTGAAACTGAGAAGGTTCTGTATGGCAAAGGATACTATTGCTCCAACAAAGTGGCAGCCTACAGAATAGGAGATTATTTTTTTTTCTACCAGCAACACATCTGATATAGAGCTAATATCCAATATATATGAAAAGCTTAAAAACTATATATCAAGAAAACAACCCCCCATGGAGGGATAACTGCCTTAATCTAGAGACAGGAGAGAAGCCCTAGTCCCTACTTCACATGACCTGTCAGACCTACATGACCCCAAATGGATGGCATTCCCCTACATTGGGGTGGGGAGATGGGAGGGGAGGGTGGTTAGAGTGCAGGTGAGAGGGCAGAGAGGGTAAAAGGGAGGGAAGGAAGGAAGAAGGAAGGGAGGGAGGGAGAGGGAATTGGGATCTACCTGTAAAATAATAAATTAAATTTTAAAAAAATGCTTTGACTCCAAAATTTAAGTTCAAGGACAAGTTACTGGGGAAAAGGATTTCTACTTTTGTTTCCACAGAAAATGAAAAGCTGTGGATTCCTTCCAGACTAATGTGGTTTGAACAAACCAGACCGCCTGAAACAGAGTACCAGGTGATCCTACATTCAAAACAGCTGGACCAAGCAGCCTTACAGACTACAGCCAGGATTTTTGTATCTTCTTAGAATCCCCCATGACAGCACCCCTTACCAGCAGGAAGTAATTTGGAAAGAACGACGCCCAAATTCCAAATATTGTCTATAAATGTTTGTTTTCATTTAAATGGACTTGGTTATATAAAATAATATATATATATGAAAACAACCCAATTTTAAGAAATGAGTTACTTATATATTCAGAGACTTCTCAATAGAGGAAAGTCAAATGGCTGAGAAACACCTAAAGAAATGTTAAACATCCTAAGCAATTGATGAAATGTAAATCAAAACTATTTCATCTTGCATCTCTCAGAATGACTAAGATCAATAAAACAACAGCTCATGCTAGTGAGGCTGTGGAGTAAAGGGAACACTTATCCATTGAGAGTGGAAGTACAGACTCATACAACCACTTTGGAAATTAGTGTAGCAGTTCCCCAGGAAGTTTGGGAATCAATCTATCTCAAGATGTAGCTATACTACTCCTGAGAATATACACAAAGGACACTTCATGTTACCACAGAGACACTTGCTCAACTATGTTCACTGCTTCTTTATTCAAAATAGCCAGGAATTGGAAACAACATAGATATCCCTGAACAGAATAATGGATGAAGAAAATGTGGTACATCCACACAGTAGAATATTGCTTAGCCATTAAAAAATGAAATTTACTTGTAAATGGATGGAACTAAACATAAAATAATGTTGAGTGAGGTAACCCAGACCCCAAAGACAAATATGGCATGTACTCACTTAGATGTGGATATTAGCTGTTAAGTCAATGATAACCAAGATACACTCCACATAACCAAAGAATCACAGGTTAGGTACAGAGTAAAGGACAGATAGATCTCTCTAAGAAAGAGAAATGGAATGTCTAGTTATGGATATTTGAGGGTGACTAAGATGGGGGGATTGAGTGGTGAGGGGTAAAGGAGAGAGACACGAAGGAGAAAATTTGAGGAGAGACAGGTAAAATTAAGGGCCATTAGTGTGGTGGTATAGAAACCTAATACAGTAGAAATTTTCTAAGTATATACACATGTGAAGGCCAGCTAAATGAAATTACCAAATAATTGGGAGAAAGAGTCCCAGTTGGAAATCTCTTGTCACCAAATGAAGTTTCCAATACCAGGACTGGGTTACATCTAATTGAGTTGTTGGCCAAATGTGTCCCCTGGGAATCCTCAACCAACCCAGGCTGCTGCCAAGACTATCGGTTATACTCCAGAAATGGATGACAAGATCCCATTGCTGAAGACAGCATCTACACAACTCACTGAATATGGAGAAGTAAAGCTGCTGCCTACATAGGCCTTCATTCCTACCTATTAGCATCTGTAGGTCATTTTGTTCTCGATTTTCCTTTTCTTGGAGCACACTTGTTATTCACTGTTTTGTATATAGTTTTGTATTAAGCCTAAATCTTTTCTTTAGACTAAAAGGGGAATTGTAGTGAGATAGTCCTTCTGTGACACTAACCACGCCCATTGAGGGGTGGAGCCATGGGCGAAAGTAACCTGTAAAAGGAGGTCGGAGGGGGCCAGAAAGGCGCTCTCTTTCTGGCATAACTCGGACAGGAGAGGATCGGGTTAAATTTCCTGGTGTTCATCTGTCTAGGTTGTAAGTTATTTCTCCCTGAATAAACATCTATTCGGCCTATTTGTTTATCCTGATCCTTATTTACCACAATAAGCATCTTTGGCACAGGAAGTTACTCAGCACACTACTAAAAGAAAAATGTAAGCACTAAGCCAACCAGAAACCCCTTGATTTACAATGGTGCTCTACCTGAATATATGCTAGTGCAATGTTGGCAGAAAACTTGGAGTAATTAACCAAGACCTGATTTTACGTCAGGCCCACTCCATGTGGCACTGCTTGGGTGAACAAGAATCAGAGACTAGATAGCTCAGGGTCCTAAGCAAAAACCAAATACTATTGTTCTACTAAAGAGCATAGAAATAAAATGACTCCTAATGGCATTCTTCTGTGTCTGCTAAAACTCCCTTCTATTTGTACAGACACTTACAAAACAGCCATTTAAACCTTATCCATTTCATAAACATGCTCACACCAGGAAATTTCCTTCTTGTGCTCCTCAGTTTTGTAAGCTAAAATCCAAATGCATCAAATAGCAGAAATGACTAAAGATTCAGCCTAAAAATAGTGTAAGAAACCAGGGTTTGAGCATACCTTCTCAAGCATTCATATGGCAAAGTCCATGGGCATAATGAACTCATATTCTCCAACTCTCCAAATGGCACTTAATTTCTCAAAGGCCTGATTCCTACAATAAGCCCAGATAGGGCACTGAACTCACAGTGATCCTCCTGCCTCAGCTGCTCAAGAGCTGGAATGGCAAGCATGAGCTGCTGTGCCCAACTTGGAGGTTAACTTTATCTCTAAGACCTTTCCCATTTGTTGCATGGGTGACAGGAGGAAGAAGACTCACGTTGGTTGTTGTTCTTAAATGTTAATTATAAAAGTGAGAATGCCACTATAAAACATGTAAAGTAAAAGCTATGGACTGAGGTGATAGCTCCATCAGCAAAACGCTTTCATGTAAGCATGAGGTGCTGAGTTTGATCCCGAGAGTCCATGTCTAAAAGCAGGAGGACATACTTGTGATCCCACGCTGGGGAAGCAGAGACAGGAACTCCATGGCCAGCTAGCCTAGCCTAATGTGTGCGGCTGGGAATACAGGGAGAGACTCTGTCTCAAAACACACAGTGGATAGTCCTATAAGAATGACACTTGAAATTGTTCTATGCCCTCCACTGCACACATATGTGCACCTATACATAGCACATACACAGAAGAATCTCCTCACCTTCCAATCCCACTTCCTGACTGCAGCCTCCTTTGATAGTTTGCATGTCTTTTGACATCACACACACACACACACGTAGTGTTTTTTTTAACAATGGCATTACATCATACAAGATGCTCTATAACATTTTTTTTTCACCTAAAATTTTCTCCTTTGATATCTGCCCATTGGATGTTTACTATGATAGTTTTGTTTATACAGCCAGTACTGAAATCTAGTATTTTATATGTATGTATCTAAACTTTTTGTCGCTAAATGGATGAGCATTTTTCAAAACACAAAATGAAGTTCTGGGTGAAAATAGTCTAATGAACACTTTCTTTTCCTCTCTCCATCCCATTTTTCCTTATCCTTCTTTGCCCCTTCCTCCCTTTGTCTATTCTTTCTTTCCTTCCTCTTTCTCAGTGCTAGATTTTCATCACTTTAGGCAGTCATATCACTGCTTTGGGTCTTTTTAGCAGATGCGGATTGATTGAAAGGACAATTCATTTCTCTATTCACTGAGTACCAAAGCCAGAAACTATGAACAAAAGTATAGCCCTCTGCAGGTGCAATAACAACCCCAGAGGATTATAACAGAGACCACAACTCCTACCCACCTAGTGAGCCCATAGATGAAGGAAAGACACAGGAGAAGGGGCTGTGGATGAAAAGGAAGAGATCCCAAGCAACCCCCCCCCAAAAGAGGCTTAGCTGAGACTTATATGGAATTCAACAAGTTCTTTAAAAAGTCTGACACATGTCTGAGCTGATGAAGTTGCTCAAAATGTAGAAGTTTTGCTATGAAGGCCAATGACCTGTACTGGATCCCTGGAATTCATGATGGAAGGAGACAATCAGCTCCTTCAAATTGTCCTCTGACTTCCACAATCATTCATGTTGTGGCATGCTTGCATATGTTCTCTCTCTCTCTCTCTCTCTCTTTCTCTCTTTCTCTCTCTCTCTCTCTCTCTCTCTCACACACACACACACACACAGATACACAGAGACACACACATAGTAGAGGTACACCAATAACAAGTTAAAAGGAGGAACTGTGAACCTTGGCAATGGAATACTTTTATTAATAAAGGTAAAATACCTGCCTACAGGAAAATATGTCATGAAGAGAACCAAGCACATCAACATGCACCTGCTTCTAGAAATCAGGTCTTGCGAGGAGGGATCCTAGATGTTAGCTCCCTGTGCCTCTGCCCCAGAAGACCTTCCCATGAGACGGGGTGTGGAACAGAAAACAGCAATAGCATCCTCCTGACACATGGAAGTCTAGGCAATCTGTGTGTTTGTGTCTTGGTTTTTAACCAAAAAGTTCAAAAATAAGCCTTAAAAAAACCCAGCATGAATAAATTCTTAAGGAAGACATCTTCATGCACCTTAGCAATGCACCTGTATTTCAAGCTGTTACAGAAGAGCTCAAAGTTTCACAGAGAAGCTGTCGTGATCCACCACTCATGTACTAGTAAAAGGAGAACTTGCATTAGTGAGTTCAGTGTAGTCTGGATGTGTTGTGACAGCCTCTATACCTCCCCATCAGCCCTGCATGTTTGTTTTGCTCACTGGCTTGCTTATCCAGAGCCACTCTGCTCCTACAAAATCCACTCATGTGAAGTGCCCTAGGAAAAATGGGGTCATAATAATGCCTTTTTACTGTACCTTTATTGTGCTTTCCCAACTATTTAGGTAGATTTAGATGCACAAATATTTGCACTGTTTTGTCATGGCCTAGAGTGCCTAGTACAGTAGCATTTCTATAAAGACAGGTACCCTAGGAAGAACAGGTGAGCCTACATATCCAAGGTGTGCACTGAAAGCTACACCATCTAGGTTTGTTCAAGGGCACTTAGTAATGATCACACACCATAATTGCCTAAACAATGACTTTTTAGAGAACATATGCCCCTTGTTAAACATCACATGACTCTACTTTTTTTCTAAATGTCTATGCTTTAGCATACGCCACTGTTTAGCCCCCCCATTGATTGATATTGTTGCAATTAAAAGTTTTAAAATTATAATGTAATTACATCACTTCCTCCCTTTCCTATTCTCCCTCCAATCCTTGCCATATCCTCTCTCCAACCCTTCCTATGTCTATCCTCACTCTCTTTAAAATTTATGCCATATTTTTATTATTATTGCTATATATGCATAACTATATAAATACAACTTTCTGAGTCTATTTAAGGTGATGTATGTATGCATGTATGTATGTATGCATATATGTATGTATGTATGTATGATTTCAAGGCACACCACTTTGCCCTGATAACTAATTAGGGGACTCATTACTGGAAAAGACTAATTCTCTCTTTATCAGCAGTCATTGCTTGCTTGTAGTTCTTTGTTTGGAGTGAAAATTTGTGACACATTAATATATCTTTTGAGGTTATCATCTTTAGGGTCTTATTTAGGTAGTACTGGGTGAAGGATCCCTTTTATTTCTAGGAAATACAATATCATAGCAGATTTCCTGGTCCTGGGAATCTTACAATCTTTTTGCCACCTCTTCAAAATGGTACCTGAGCCTTGGGTGCAGGAGTTGTGTTGAAGATGTAGCCAGTGAGGTTGGACTCCACATGGTCTATTGGTCACTACCATTGAACCTGGTGTCATTTTCTGTATTGGTTTTCGTTTGCTGTAGAGAAGCTTCTTTGAAGAGGGTTCAAGTTACATTTATTTGTGGGTGTAAGGATAATTTAAAGAATTCTGTTAGGAACTATGTTTTTTAGTAGGTTCGTGTCTAGGGTCCATGACATCAGTAGCCCCAGGTAGTTAGTTAGGTTTCTACTACTAGGCAAGATTTATCCCTTGTTGAGTTGGCCTTAAGTCCAATTAGAGAGCTGTTAGTTTCTTTCAAAATACAAGTCCCACTATTGTACCTTTAGGAATATCTTTTCATAGTGATTATTGTCACAGTTCATCAAAACCATATGGGACTATGAATTGCTCTCCTCACGTGACAGCTTACTATGAAAACTAGAGCTCAGGAATTAAACTTTTGGATTCATCCATATTATTAAGGTTAGGCTTTAAAAAAGTTATATAGAGTTTTTACACATAAATTAAGTATAAAAGTCTGGGAATTTTTCTCAGGTCATCTCTAAAACAATCATAAGAGTTAATTGAGCAACCACCTAGCCACATAGTGGGCTTTAAAATCCTGAATTTTCTAAATTTAATATTTGGAGTAGACAAGCAAGGGAAAGTACATTTTAGTTTAAATGGTAACTTTCTGCATCCCACTCTTTTGGGGGGTGGGTCTCTTTCTACACAGGGTTTCTTTGTATAACTGTTCTGGAACTCACTTTTTAGATCAAGCTTGTCTTGAACTCACAGAGATCCTCCTGCTTCTGCATGCTTGTATTAAAGCCATGTGGCACTACTGCGCAGCTCTGTATCTCACTCTTGACCTGAGCATCCTTTTACTACTGCATTTACTTTCATCTCTCCTCTCTCTCTCTCTCTCTCACTCACTCTCTCTCTCTCTCTCACTCACTCTCTCTCTCTCTGTCACACACACACACACACACACACACACACACACGCACGCACACACACGCACACACACACTTTTTATGTAATTAAAACATGACACTCCTTAATTTCTTTTCCCCAAAACGACTTTAGAAGGTGAGATCACACCTTCAGGCAAAACATAGACCCCAAGTGTCACTTTTAGCTCTGGCAGAAGTAGAAGATATGGTGATTACTTCTCAATAGAAAATAATGGAAGGATCCTAAAAGTCATAATTAAATGTGATAGCAGTTTACACACAGAGAACCAACGAGGTTGGTACAAAGTTCTTCAGTGGCAGTGATGATGCATCTTGGCAGGTCAATGCTGTGACTTGGATGAGTAAAGAGCATCAAGCCTGGGAAACTTGATTACAAGTTTTAAGACGTCAATTATGCATGTTTTATTTTAATATAAAGATAAATGAACTGCCCGTGGAACTCCTGTATAGGAAGCACCACGATTTGCAATGCATTGATTCTTCTGACATTATGTAGAGTTCATTTAGGAAAAGTAAGAATAAATAAATAAATAAAAGTCATGGGATTGACCTAAATTAATGCTCACTATTCCTCATATGCATCATTCCTCTTCACTCCTGTTTTCAGAGCCCTAAATCAAGTTGCCATCTTTCTTTACAAAAATATTCTAATGCTATTTTTTCTGCCTGGTTCTGAGTTCCTCACCCCTTCCATCCATCTTCTTACATTGCTATCAGAGCTCATTGTGACAATTCCCTGATTATTCCAAGAAAAATCCCACACTCCTCAACTTGGAAGGCAAGGCTCTCTCTGCACAAGTTCCCGCCTTCCTTTCCTGGGTCCTTTGAGTATGCACTCTTCAGCCATTACTGTCATACTCTTGGACTTGGCTCGCTGCTTTCATCTCTAGAATTGCACACACATTTCTTCTCTTTGAATTCAGTTATCTGCTCACTTTTTGTTACTTTGTTTTACTCCAAAGGTCTTCCATACCTTTGACATGAGGTCTTATGCATTTGACCTATAATAACTCCTCAGTGTTAGCTATTTCTTTCCCCATTGTTATCCAGTATCTTACAAGAAGCAACTTAAGGGAG
The DNA here is from genome assembly GCF_943737965.1 of Phodopus roborovskii. Classification (NCBI taxonomy): domain Eukaryota; kingdom Metazoa; phylum Chordata; class Mammalia; order Rodentia; family Cricetidae; genus Phodopus; species Phodopus roborovskii. The sequence continues at coordinate 7,976,641 of NW_026125397.1, read as the reverse complement.
AAAGAGGCTATTTTGGATCATGGTTGAAGGGCATCTGATCCATCATAGTGGAGAAGTCACAGTGGTAAGAGGATGAGGCAGCTTTGTACCTGTAGTGTTACATCCATAGTCAGGAAATAGAGGTACTGGGATTCTGGCACTTAGCTCTCGTTTCATTGTTCCTTTTGTATTCAGTTTAGGTTATCAAACTGTGTTATCAAAATGTGCTGGCCACATTCATGGAAAGTTTTTACACCTCCATTAATCCTCTCTGGAAACTTCCTCACTCAACAAATGCAAAGGTGTTCTTTACTAATATCTTAATCAAATCAAATTGACAACAAAGATTGATCATTGTGCACTTAAAGAACACAGTGACCCTTACCCCTTATATAAGAACTATGTGTACTTATTAAGGCATACTCCATAATTTATTTGTTTATGGAAATGGTTTGATTTATGGGAATTTCCAGGCATTATACCACAACATGTATGAGGGAAAATTCAGATATTTCATGTAAATATTCTCCAAATGAATAAATGAATAATATATAATAGATACTCTGTTTTTTTGTTTTTGTTTTGTTTTGATACAAGGTGGTTTCCTTTGGAAGGGGGTGTGGTTAGTCTGGAGGAATTATTATATTTATATATTGACATTTTTGCTTTTTACTGTTTGGCTTTAAAGCAATCCATATTTTATGAGCGATGAGTAAGCATTTCACACTAAATAAGTAGACTTGGGCGCAAGCCATGACCTAGCATTGTTATGTGATGTTAAACAGGCAATTAGCTTCATTTACAAATTAAGAATTGAGGGGATGGAAAAGACATTACAAAGACATTCTGCAAGTATTTGCCAATATCCTTAAAAGATAACTATAGTGTCAAAAATAAGATCTGAACTGCTCAAGTTTACATTATCTCTAGTTCTCATACCAATATTTGTTTCTAGACCATCAGTCACACAGTCAGCAGTGATCTCTAGTCTCAAAGTGCATGGAAAGGCTATTGTAAGAGAACATATTGTTGGATTTAAAGTTTGTTTTGAAAAATTGAGTGTGTCAATATTTTCTTATGTTCCAAAAGAGATGTGTAAAAGGCTATTCCTAAAGATCCTTAATGGTGTAATTTAAACTGTACTCTATTTTACCAACATTGTGGCTTGATTAGGAACTATACATCAAAATAAAAGATTGCTTGTTTACAAAGTCAGCTGTATGACTGTCAGTAGCAGAATTTAGACAGACAGATATTTATAAGCATTTGGGAATTCAAACCACCAAATCATCTTATTTTCATTTAATAAAAAGAGATACAATGTAATTATCAACAATGACCTCATCTTTCTTACTCTAAATCATAATCCAAGAATTGGTGCTAACATATGACCAAGAAATTTGATGAATATTGGATACATGGACTACTATTTTATTAGTATGAAATACTCAAAGCCAGGTTACAAAAACATATGACAACTATTAGAAACTTATGAATGAGGTCAAGAGAAGTTGGGATTTTGACTCAAGATAGATGCTTTCAGTGGACTAGCACACAGCCAGCAACAACTAGAATGTAGCTAAAAGTGGTAGCATTTGGTCTGTATTTCTGGAAATGAAGGATGGCATATGCAAGCAAGCTGCAAGGCGAATGGGTTGTATCCTAATCCAGCACTTCCAAATTTCTGATGTGCAAGCCAAACCAATCACTTTTGAGTGTTGTTGGCATGCAGAATGTGGTTCAATGGGGTTCTGCTACGCATTCTGAGGTTACAGCTATTCTATATCCAATGATGTTAAGGACAGATCACACTGAGTGGTCAGTCACAAACCAAGGCTTGATTCAGGACCACGGACAGCAGAAAAAAAGGGTTAGTTTGCCATAGTTGTGTTATCCACTTAGTTGTTTTCTATTTTCTGTGAACAGAATCTAATCACAATATACACAATCAGGATTTCTTTTAACTACTTGGGTTGTAGCTGGCCATGTGGAGTTTTCCAGTTTATACAGGTACATATCTGTCTGGAGGAAAGAAATGGAAAATGCTTACTATTGGGCTTTAAAGTAATTCATATTTTGTGAGTGTGGAGTGTTTTTGCATCCTCAGACAAAAAGAACTTATAAAATGTCTAACTACTAGCAAGGTGTTGACATTATAAAAAAAGTCTACCTGAGAGGAAGTAGCACTTTGAATTGCATGTTTGTTGAATGCTAGTCACATCTGCTGTTGCTGCTAACCCTCTGAGCGAGAGTTAATGAGACATAGTGGGAAAAAATGAAGAAATATTGCCAAGGGGAAATAGAATAAATGCAATCTATTAAGATGTATATCCTCACTACCTTTTCCTTTCTCCTGAGTTTTCTATTTATATCTTTATTTTAAAGATAGAATCAGAAAGGTCACTTTCTCTGACTTTATTTCTCTGTGCCCTCCTTTGAAATGTAACCATGGCTGCCAATGGTATAGATCAGGGGCTTTCAGGCCTATTCCACAGTTTGATCAAGCAGTTCATTCAAAAGCCTAGAAAATAACTTCCTTTCCATTGGTGCTTTCATTTTCATGTTGAGTACACTCTGCTTAGGTCTAAGGATGGGTAGTATGGTTGGCATTTGTGGTAAAAATGGTTAATTTCACCCTATCTGCCTAATGCTTTTTCTCCTAGCCTTGTGCCTGATATACTTATAACTACTCAGGAACAGCTGGAGAGATTGCTCAGTGGTTAAGAGCACTTGGGGCTTTTCTAGAGGACTCATGTTGGGCATGTTAAAGTGCTTTGTAATTCTAGCTCCTACAACCTGGCCTCCTCTTCTGGTTTCCATGGTCACCTGTACATAAATGGCATAAACACACACAGGCTCACATATACACATATTATTTTACTCTTAAAATTCTAATATTTGTTTCCATATTTCATTAAAACATTTCTTCTCATTCATCAGGCTAGTATGTTTATAATGTACTGAATAAAACTGCTGACCTTCATAGCTAGATTCTTTTTTTTTGCTACTTCTTGATATTGAAGAAAGTTCTTTTCTTTTGTTACCATAGAATTAAACATGTTTGGTGAACAGGTGTGTGTTCAATTAAATATACTGAGCCTGTAACAAGTCAGAAGAATCTAATATATATTATTTTAATCTATCTCATAACAACAGGAGGTATTTTTTCCTACTTGAGGAACAAGAGGACTGATATTCAAAAGCACTTCAAGTAGTTAAACTTCAATTAGAGAGAGCAGTGATTTCTCTCTACTCTGCACCATGTGATCTTTGAGGAGGGACTTGTTCTAATAGAAACTTACACATCTCACAAAATAATTATGTGTGAAACATTGGCAGCTTTTACTCCGAGAAGCAGGGAATAGTTGCTTTCCATCCATTATATCAAAGTGGATATGAAGCTGCTAAGTCCAAAATCCATTACTGACACGGTATGCTCACTGGACCTTTTTCAGATGGAAAATATTGGCCATTAGCAAAGATTAAATAATTTACCTGTGCTTGCCTGGAGCACTAAGTGCCAGAGAGGAATTGATGATTATGTCTTGGGGGTTGCTTAGACTTCTGAACTTCGGATAATCCTCGTTTTACAGGGCAATTTATTACTGAATCTTTCAAATAGTAATTATTTAAAAAATACATTTAAATCATTTAATGTTGATGATCTCAGCCCTTCTTCTTCTCCTCCTTCTTCTTTTCTTTTCCTCCTCCTTCTTCTTTGACTGAATTGGAATATAAATTCAGACTGATAATTATGATCAGTGGTGATAAGATTGAGCTCTGATCTTCCATGCTCTTTCTTCATCAGCCTCTGAGCACTGACTGCCTGGCCAGTGTGTGCCTACAATGTCTGGATTGCCATTTGAAATGTTTCATTGTACATTTTAGATACTGTGTCACATTAAATGTGCTCCCTGGATAGTTATGAACATGTTACTCATTCTCTAGGGAGTCAGGAAGAATTACTGGGAAGTGTCCACTCTTGGGAGCTTTAAGGAGAAGGAAAGATTCAGGACGTTCTTTTACAACCGGTAGCAGCTTAGTAGGCTCACACTCTTAATAGGGTTCCTTCACAAATGTATTAGAAAACCTGAAGGGACTGAGCTAATAATGGCTTTGGGCCAAAGACTATGAAGGTGGAAGGAAAAGAAAACCACAGATGGATTGCGAGGTGACTCATTTCTCCAGCCCTCATCCCATCTTTAATTTTTAAAAAGCATTTTGGTCATGAAATTTTACAAACAGTATTTAGCAGCCAGATTGTTTAGTTGATGCAAGATTTTACTTCCATTACCCACTTTTACAGTCTGTCTTCATTGCCATAGGATGTCACTTTAATGACCTGTCTGGGATGTAGAAGTTGCATTACATTATTTTTTTCTTTGAATGGACATTTTTTTTGGGGGGGGTGGGGAGAGGAGCATGAAATCCTTTCTGAGAAAAGAGATCAGGAGATGACTCATGGAAATACCTAAATACCACAGCAGATTATTTGCCTCTTGCCTATGAGTTAAAAACATCCAAGGAACTCACGTGTTTACAAAACCATAGCCCAGCCAAGGTGTGCTCCAATGCGGTAGTTGGAATATGAAACCTTATTTACTGAACTGACCTTCAGCTAGAGTCATCGCTTTGGTCTCATGCAGAATTGCAGGTAACTATTATTTCACTCTATGAATAAGACATGTTTTTCACTCACTTGATAATTTTGGGTAACTTGAAGCCTTTATTGAATTTGATATCTGCAGCTGAACCTCAGACCCATCCATTCTACATTCTAATTCTTAGGATGCAATTTGGTCCTCTCCCCCCAAACCCCATGCCCAGAACCCTCTCCATTCTATTGGATCTAACTTCCCTGGATCCTAAAGTAGTTTAATCCCCCCCCCCCCCCCAGTTCAAGGCATGCAATATCCCTTCATGGGGCGGGGTGTGGTGATGGTGGTGGGCGGATTATTCTGTTAGCACAGCACAGCACCCGAGCAGCCGCCAGGGGGACCCCGACCGGCCTAGGCTGCATCTGATAAGAAAGCTTCCGAGGGGCGTGGAGCCGAGGGTCCTGTGGCTTCTGCTTCCAGAAACCACCGAGTGGACCCAGGACCCCCAGTTCTTATTGGGACAGGAGAGACGGGAATCTCCCTCTCTAGAACCCGGGTTCTGCAGTGGTGAAAGGCGAGTGGGTGTGTCCGCTTCCGCCCGCTGGCTGTCTGCCCAAGCAGAGCGCCTGGAAGCGATACTTTGTTTCCGAGATGGGTTTTGTGAGCGCCCCATCCTGGCTCTAGAAGTACAACTTTGCAGCCAGGGCGCGGGGCAGCTGGGTTGAGGTCTGGGAGGAGAGGGGCGGATCCTGCAGGCAGCTCCAGGCGCAGCGGGGCGGCAGGGCAGGCGGAGTTCCCACGGGTCGTGGGCGGCGGTGAGAATCACACCGTCTGGGTCCCCGGCTGGCGACGACGCTCCGGGAAGCCCGTCCCCGCCCTCGCCCCCCATCCTCCTCTTGGAAGTGAGGGGAGAGTTCGGGGGCTGGAATCCGTCGGGAACCGAGCCCAAAACTTTCGGAGCCCCGCGTTCCTTTTGTCTATCTTGGCAGCAGCTGAGACGCCTTAGTTGCGATCCCCTCGTCCCAGCCTCGATTGCCGTGTGCCCCACCCCTGTCCCCGGTTTCCTGGGAGGGCAGGGGTACTGGGACTCTGGGTGTTCCATGGCCACGGCCGCGGTCCCCAGCTGCGCGAGTCAGGGAGCCCGCACCCCGGCCTGACTCATCCTCCCGCGGTGACCGCGCGGCGTCCTCAGCCTGAGCCCGCGGGGATGGAGAGTGAGACCGCGGCTGTCCACGGTTGCCCGGATTCCGCCTGACGCCCCCGACCCCGCCGCCTCCCACGCTGGTCCCGGGAGGCGCACGCCGTCGCGACAGCTGCGGGAGCAAAGAACCCCGAGAGGCCACCGAAGCCCCGAGACACGGCGCTCCGGACAGGTGAGGGGACCACCAGGGCGCTGAAGGACTTGCAGAGGGGGTGGGCGAACCCTGCAGCGGTATCCAGGGCTTCTGAGACCCATCTTCTCCGCTCCGCCTTAGCCTGCAGAGTTAGGGGAAACGCTGACTCTCAAAGTTTGGGGAATGAACCAAGTCCACTATCAGTTCCAGACTTTCTTGGTCCCCGGAGCACAGGAGAGGTGGTGTGAGGCAGCCTGTGAGCAGCCCGCTTCTGCGAGCGCCTGATTTCCTGGCTTCTTCGAGCTACACCCTCCTTTGTCTAGGTTCCAGAGTCAGTATTCTTTGTGAGGATGTCTGTGGGGGTGATCTACGATAGAACAAAGTGTGGGCAGGGGTTCTTAGAACAATATTTTCAGTGTGGTCTTGCCTACATAAGAAAAACGAAGAGGAGAAGCAATTATCCCTAGGATTCAGCACTTCTCCCCAGAGTCTGCCTTAAGTGAAATGACTCTCAAGGTTTGCTTCATTGATTGTTTTGCAGTAACTGATTATTCACGCCTGCTCTGAAGGGGCAGGCATTCCATATTTGCTGCTTTAAAAAAATATTTTTGAGGTGTGTGTGTACGTGAGTGTGCATGTGTGATTAAAAAAAAAAAGATTCGTTGTTCACTACTAGGCAATGAGAATGTCAGAGAGAAAGGCAGATACGTAGATACAATCAAGTAACTTGACTCAGTTCCTGTACTCGTTAGTCTGATAGGTAGATTTAATTGAGTAACAGAGATCAGTCCCTGTACACTTTAGTCTGGTATATTTCCAAACTAAATATGCCTGGCTTACCTTTGCCTTCTTACAGTCTTTTTTTTTTTTTTTTTTTTTTTTTTTTTCCCTGAAGACCTTCAGTGATTGGTAGCAGAAACTATCTCAGGAATCGGTAAATGAAATTTGTATTGAACTATTTCCTTTTTGCTATCAAACTACATTTCATAGTTTTGTGTATAGATGTTACCAGTGGACGCCAAAGCTGTTTTCTTTTAAGGTTGTGTCATTTGCTGCATGATGAAAACACATAAAATGTCCTTTTGCTTCGGACTTGACCGTTGGTACCAGGACATCCTACCATTTTTTTGCTGGAGTATCTTGAAACTTTCTAAGGATCACTTTATTTCCACACTGCTGGCTTGCCATATTGAAGCATCTGCTGGTACTACCCTGCCTTTCGAATGGCTCAGGTGAGGAACAGGCACTCTTATAAAAGAAAAACCCAAAGCTTCCATTAAATGGAAACTGTCCCTCAGTACTTTAGCAATTTAATGTTGCATTTTGAATTTTAAAACTGAATACTGGAGTGTTCATAGCTTTTCTTTAACAACCTTACCAGATATCTCATAATTATGAGATAATTTGTAACCAGGGCTATAATTATCTTTGTATCCGGGCTGGGGAAGCCTTCAGTAGGGAGAGAGCTGGTGCGTAGGAAGGCTCTGAATGTTAGTTCCAGAGGCTGGCACAGAGTAACTTAACCTGTTGCTTCTGAGGCTGGCCTAGCTAAATACAAAGTATTCATGTAACACTTGGAACTAGAAAGAGCTAGAAGCTCTGGAGCCCTTGGTAAGCAGGGACTGCTGTCCTTGCCATTTTAAGGTAGTGCAATATTTAAACATGGCTTTCAATGTGCCAAGAGTCGGATTGCTACATTTGAACTTCCATAGTTTACAGATTTTGACAATGGTTCACTGAACATAGAAAGAAAACTTCTGACATTAGGAGGAGTGAATCGGAGATGATTGAACATACTAATTCTGGACAGAGTTCAATAAAAAGAAAAGAAACTCCTATCTTGCCCGTGGAAATAAGAACAAAACCAAGCAAATGTACACTTTTTGCACTTGTAAAAATGAGATTTAAAAAAGAAGTGTTCACAGGAAGTCAAAAATTGTCACATTGTTTATCAACCAGAATGTAGAATTTCAAAGATGAGGCAATTAAAAATTATATTTCATGTAGTCCTTCTCTTCCTAAATAGGAGACAGCATAGGCAGCAGTTATCAAGCAAAGTATATTTGGAAAAAGAACTTGCTAAGGGGAAGAAAAAGAAACCTAAGATGAGATGAATCCTTGATGTTGTCTAGGAACATGAAACTTGCAATTTTATCAAGTTTATCCTCTTGGCCCTGTACTGAAGGTGAGCTTTGTCTGTTAGTGTGTGATACATACCCAGACACTCAGAACATGGATGAGTGCTGCTGAGAGGTCATGCAGCAGAGGATGCTGCTGGTAAAGAGGAGTCCGGTAAACATAGTCCAGACTTTGAAGCTTTCAGAGTATCGGAACATCTATGGACAGACACTAGGAGACCGGTGCAGACTCCAGAGCAGTTACAGCACATGACAACTGGCACTTCTTGTGAAGCTATCATCTTGATTTGCTACTGGTTATGTAGCCTTGGATAAGTTGTTTGGCCTTTCTACTTTGTGTTGTCCTCATCTGCAGAGGGACCTCGGATTAAGATCTTTATGTTGTCTTAAATAATGTTACGTGATGAGTTCTGGTGGAATTGATGATACGGGAAAAATCTGAATGTGAGGGGTGCATGGCTGTAGTATTAGGGCTGGAGGGAGGCAGGATCTCAGATTCCTGGGTGTGGGGAAAGGGTAATGCCTGACAGCTGGAAATGAAAGCAATCTAGCTTGGGGCATGTGGTCCAGCATGGTGATCCCAGCTGACAGTAAAATCAAATAGCAAATACCAGCTTTCACTCAGTGCTTGATGCTTTTCCATGAGTTTTCACAAATAATAGCAATTGATTTTCCTAACAACCTCCAGAAGTAATTAGAGCAGAAAGGTGATGGAGGCCAGGCTGGTGCTACAAGACATGTTAGCAAAGTGCACTCGATTGCTTCTCTGCAGAGCTTATGGGGGCAGAAGAGAAGATAAGCATGCCTTGGTAACTATGATTGAAGGGGGAGAGAGAGGTAAGCCTGATGTCTGACTTTAGTGGAGGGTTGAATTTTTCAGTGAAAACTATTTATGTTCTTTAAGACAAAATATTTAATTATGAATTTGAGATCATCTGGGATTCCTTGGATTTTGACCATTGGTGTTTAGTCTGGTTGCTCCTAATTCATGCTTTCTCTCCAACTTAACCCCATTTTCCCTTTCTCCTTTCCTGCTTGGGGATTTACTTATCACTGGGTCCTTGATAAGACTATTCCAATAACTCCTCGTGCATTATAAAGAAGGAAATACCTACACACTATATAAAGGCAAGAATCTTTGGATCAAGGCACTGTTGGTAGAATATGTAGGAATAAGTCATTCTTTGGAGACTATCAGCAGAGGGAAAATTATACAGAAACAAACAAACAAACAAACAAAACCCCCAGGAATGTAGTAGGGGAACTGTAGGTCCCTTCCTGATATATCTGCTACCCCTCTTCTGAACATCATGTGGCAGAGAATGGCCCAGTCCCTGTGCCATCGCTCCTCTCAAGATTTCCGTGAGTTGGTCAAGAATTCATTTGATTATATGCACATGCAACTAGAACAGGACAAAAAGGATTTTTTGGCTGATGTGAATGGAAAATCTAAAAGTGGATCTTGTTCCAATTGCTGGTAGAACCCAAGATGATAAACGTGACTTTGTCTGGATTCTTTCTTCTCTCTCTCTCTCTCTCTCTCTCTCTCTCTCTCTCTCTCTCTCTGTCTGTCTGTCTGTCTGTCTGTCTCTTTTTAGCTTCATTCTCTCTTGACAAGTTTTATCCTGAGGTCTTTCTTTGTGAAGGGAAAGTCACTGTCGATAGCTCTAAATGTATACTTTCAAGTTGAGATCTATAAGAAAGAGAGATCTTGTGTCTTCCTGGTCCCATTTGTACTTCTTTGGAAGGATTCTGAGGACCTGCACTTTAATGGCCATAGCATCAGTCCCTTTGTATGATAGAGGGTGTTCCATGGTAGCCTGGGATAGGATCTGTGCCAGGCTCTTTCTGTGTGGCTTTTGGTAACAGTGGGATGGAAAGGAGAAGGCTGCTTCTTAATTGACAGTTCTATGTAGATCACTGCTAAGTGGTACACAAAATAAATGATGCTTCAGATAACAATGCATTTTTTTTTACTATGTATAATTGTTCTCAACTACACAGTGATGCGTACTTTGCAAGTCTCCAAGTGTGTGGAGGCCAGAGGTGGACATTGGGTTTTCTTTCCCACTTACCTTCTCCAACTTAATATTTTAGACAGAATCTTTCACTGAATCTGTATTTCACCAATTGGTTTGACTGGCTGGCCAGGGAACTTCCAAGATCTGCCTATCTCTGCCCCCTCTTCTACCCCAGCATAGACCCAAGATCTATGCTCTACATCCTACATCCTATTTTTTTACAGGGGTGCTGGAGAGCCAAATTCTAGTCCTCATAAATGCACAGCAAACATTTCACTAACAGATCCATTTCCTTAGGCCCTAAACTACTGGTATCACAGGTCCTATGGGCATGCTTTAGGTCATTATTTTATTTAAGCCTCTCAAGAGCCATCTAAAGGGAGAAAACCAAAAGCTGAAAGAGACAAATAACCAAGTTAAGAGTTTGTGAGCACTAATAGCCACAGCCTGTGCTGTAACCAAGGTGCAATAACATTTCTCAAGACCATTGTCAGGGCCAAACCGAATGGCAGGGTCAGTAGACTTTCTAACACACAATCTGAGTGCCAGACATCAGTGTTCTTCAGAGGGCACAGAACAGGGATGGTTTATGCAAAGTTGTCAAGCAGATATGTCAGACAAGATGCCAGGGTGAGGCCCCAGCAAAGTATTCACATGCTTAGTTTCTTGGTATGGGACTTGGTACAATAGCAAGAGTCAGGGGTGGGGGCCAGGGGTGGAGGCAGGACCAGAAGAATGAACAGGTGGGCAGATCAATAGAACAGCTACAGTTTGATTGTTGATCTGAGAACAGGAAAGTGACCATCTGGTTCCACTTTAACATATTCCTGAAGTAAATCAATAGAATATGGAATGGATATCTCCTCAGAGGGAGGGGGTGCTTTTAGTTGTCAGCCATCATGTGCAAAGAGATACTGACATTTGCAGTGTATTTTCCATGCACCTTAGATATATGCGATCTCATTAAATCTTCACTGAAGTGCTGGAAAGACAAGTAGAATTCCCTTTTTGGAGCCAAGGCATGATGCTCAGAGAGGTTGATACTATTTGCCTGAACTCCTGGAGCCAGACAAGAATCTGAAGGAACTGGCACAGCATTCCAGATCTTTCAGGATTTGGAATTCATCCTGGATTTTCATGGAGTCACTCTGGTCCTAGCAGGGCAAGGTCAACTCCAAGTCTGAGTGCGAAGTGGGGAGCCCTGCAGGCATCTGGTTAGGAAAGGAGACATGAGCTGACTTTCAAGCTTGTGCAGACCATGTCTAGCAGGGTTGGTTGGCTTTGTCAAAATGCAATTATCCAGTAGGACCTTCCCTCCAGTGCAGAGTTCCTATTGCCATGCAGGGTGAATACAGCAGCAGGTTAGATGCTTGAGACAGTAATTTAAGTCACTGCTTTCAATTACAGAGAAGGAAAACTCTGCCAGTGGTCACGGCCTGAAGTTACCTTCAGACATAGATGCTTTGCCCAGAAAGATGAAAAGTAAGAAATATACACAGAGGAAAGAGACAGAGAGAAAGTGACCAACGACATGATATGCTGAGTATTATAGATACATGGGACATTCCAGTTATATTTCCTAAAGTCCTGCTCGAAAGACTGTACTATGAAATGTGAATGACACAATGTCATTCCTCAACAAATGTAAAGAAAATTTTTATCGATTTAGGTGTATGGCTAGATGTATGTGTAGTTCACTGTGTGTGTGTGCATGCACACACACATGGGTGCATAAGAGTAATGAGATATATGAAAATAAGCTTATTTGTGAGAATCTCATAGTCTATTTGAGAAAGTAAGGCTCAAGTTATTTTTCAGGGTAACAGAGCATAGAGCTAGCCAGTGTTATGAGATACACAGTTGCAACAGCTGAGGATAAATGCTATGATAACAGAAAGGACTAGGGTGTCTGAAATGCAGGTCAGACACCAGAGGCTTCCAGCAGGAGGGAAGTGCCAGACCGGGCACGAGCAGAAACGAGAAAAGAAGAAAGAGGGCATTCGGTGCTCTGCAGGCAGAAATCGCCAGCAACTTCCCTGGGGTTGGGCGAATTATTTAGTGCTCATTAAAAGGAGGGAGAGTGTACACAGGAGAATGAGAGGTCTCTGTGTGAGAGAGATGGGCATTGCTGATATGACCGGCATTCAGTGATTCCAAAATAGGGATTGCAATGGGGTAATCTTGAGACTCTATCTCCATAAAGCCTATCCAGAAGGAGGCAGGGCTAGAGAAGGGGACACTGGAGTTGTCAGACAAGCAGTGGTTGGGGCAGGGGAGGCGATTCAGTCAGTGATACATAAGCCTGGGGACCTTAGCTTGTATCGCCATTCTGCCTGCAATCCCAGCATGGGTACAGAAGGATCCTGAGACATGCTATGGCCAACCAGGTGGACGGAATTGGTGAGCCCTGGGTTCAGTGACAGACCTTGCTTCAAAAAATAATGTAGAAGGAAAATGGGAACAATTGACACTTGACATCAACCTACATGTGCACACACACACACACACACACACACACACAAACACACACACACAGAGTAAAAATTATTACAATCTTTCAGTGAAGCCTAATTCAGAGGATATTTTTTCGCTATTTGGGTCAGACAATGTTCATGTTTTTCTCTCATTGGATTAAGAGGTTCTTTCAGTAAGGGACTGAGCCCCATAACATAGTAAAAGGGTCACATGTAAATAACAATTGCAGCACATTTAACGAAAGCTGTGAGAGAGAAAAACATTGGAATTTTATGAAGCCAAAACAATACAAGGTTTTGGTTTGGGTATTGTTTTTATTAAGAGTGAACTAATTCCAGAGGTACTGAGAAGAAAATATTTCTTTTTAAAAATCAACATCTTTAGGCTGAGATGTGGCATGAATTTAAAAAAATCCTCAGTACTCCATCTAGGCAGATATTAGTATCAAAGAAACACATTTTGCCTTTCCTAGTAACGGGAGTCAGATGGGCCAGAGGACCCATGTGCACATGTGCACATATTTATAACACAATGGTTACTCATACTTCTAAAGAATTAGTGTTGTTTATAATTGCAAAGCCAAGCATACTCTCAATTAAAATTTTGGAAAATGCATTAAGGAGAAAAGATTTAGAGAGAAATCTTAACTATAATCCTCTAACCCAAAGGCACCCATAACATTTGGCATTTCCTTCTCCTCTATTTTAATGAGTTTTCCCCCCCATATTTAATATTACAACCTGTTCTGTTTGCTTAACCTTATGTGTTAAATACTTTCAAATTCTAGGCAACTTTAATAATGTCTGTGTAATATTGAGTTACATGGTGTATGTCATGGTTTATTAATCATACCCTTAAACTTGGACCTCAAGGCTATTTCCAAACATTTGGCATTATAAATAGTTCTTTGATGAAACCTTTGTTGAAACAGGAGAATTTTTTTTTCTTTGAGACAAGGTCTAAACTATGTGACCCTGGCTGGCCTAGAATTTACTATGTAGACAAGATGGCCACTTGCCTTTGCCTCCTAAATTTAGGGATTAAAGGCATATGTCATCAGACTTGGTTATTTCCTTAGTTTTAAAGAAATGTTATACATTAGTTTGCATTAGATATAGTGTGTGTGTGTGTGTGTGTGTGTGTGTGTGTGTGTGTGTGTGTGTGTGTGTGTGTTTGAACATAAATGCCATGTTTTTTCATGTGGAGGTCAGGGAACAACTTTAGAGTCAATTTTCTCCTGCTACCTTATGATAGCCAGGGATCAAACTCAGGCTCTGAGGTCTAAGTACAAATGCTTTTACTGAGCCATCTTGTTGATTCAAACATGCACAAGCATGCACACACACACACACACACACACACACACACACACACACAATACCTATATACATTAATAAATCTAAAAATATTTTAGCAGGTTATGCCTTTAATAAAAGATGGGGAGAGATAGATAATTCCAAGAAAGGCTATATGTTCATAAGACTCTTGATATTTAACATGTAGCTGTTTCTCATAGAAGTGAAGCTGTGATGGATGTATCAGGGACAAGGCTTTCACCATGCCCTCCCTACACTGCTTTTTGTTCATGTTTTAATGATATATATGCGTGTGCTAGTGTGTATATAATATGTATGTATGCATATGATACATATGCACATAATGTAAACATACTGATGTCTTGCCTGATTATAAGTCTGTGCACCACAGATAGAAGAGGGCATCAAATTGGATCTCCTAGAAATGGAGTTACGGATGGTTGTGAGTCACCATGTGGGTGCTGGGAACTGAACCCAAATCCTCTGCAAAAGCAATGAGTGCTCATCACCACTGAGCCACCTCTTCAGCCCCTTTTTTGGTTGTTTTTTAAGCAAAAGAACCCTTGACTTAAAGGTAGCTGCGAGCTTATGTCAATTGCAGATTTCTTTCTCTTATTACCAAACACATTCTTCTAGAATATAGATTTATATAATACTATGGTGAAACATTCACTGTACTAAAAATGTTCCAAGTGTTCCTGACCAAAAAGGTTGGGAGCCATTACTGAGAAAACAAAACAAAACAAACAAACAAACAAACAAAAAAAAACAAGTGGTAGAATGAATTTTTGAAAGTGAGTAATATCACCTCCTTTGTGATATGGGGATGGAGGGTGAAGGTCCCACTACCAGAACCTGTTCTCTGTAGCCTTGATGGTGTGTTCCAGGACAATGGGCTATTCTGACCATACCCTGTGGGCTAGTTTCCTTTCTGTTGCTGCAATAAAACACACTAACTAAAGGTAACTTATAGGAAGAAAATGTTTATTTCAGCTTACAGCAGTGGTTCATCACTGAGGGATATCAGGGTAGAAGCAGAAGCAGGAACTCAAGCCAAACCAATGTCCTAGTCCACACAGTGTTACCATTTACCAAAGACCCACAGCCAAGGGAGAAACCATGTTGGATGCTGCATGCCAAATGGCTCACTCAGGCTCATGGTTAGCTAGACTTCTTATATAGTCCAGGACCGTTTGCCCAGGGAGTGGTGATGACCACACTGGGCTTGTCCCAATGGTGACGACCAGTGAGCTTGACCCCTCTATCTCATTAACAATCAAAATAACCTCCCACAGAAATGCAGTTCCTCAAATGAACATAACTCTAGGCAGTGTCAAGTTGCCACAGTTAAACCTAAACCAGGAGACCCTATGCTGTGCTCATGACTACACACTTTCATAAAGCTAGGACCAAGAGAGGGCAGGCCTGTGTTTTTTATTCCTGACCGAGTGCCCTGCAAATGATTGGGGCAAGACTATCCTGGGAGGCAGGATGTAAAACTACTCAGGATTTCCCAGAAGGCTGTCTCTGTTCATGGAATTCCCCCAAGAAAAAGCAAGTGATGAATCTGAGTTTTGAAGATTCTAATTCTGTACATTTCCAAAGAGAAACCAACCCATGAGAAAGGATATCTATACTTAAACCTGCATAGATGTTTTTGTTCTCTTGATATACTGCATACGACTGTACATAGGAACTAGTAAGCTCTCTCTGCCCATCATTCTGAGGTAGGTTTTAAATGCCAATTTCATCTGTCAACAGTTATCATTTCTCCATAAAAATAATCTGCAACTGAAATAAAATTACTTTAGTTTTCTTACAGAGAAAAACTATAACTGTTTTTACAGGTTTTAATCAACTTTGGGCAAAATCATGTGTTTATTTGAGAAATAATTACCAAGAGAACACTATTCAGCAGATGCCATTTTGTCATATGTGAGTCATCTTACTGTGCTTATGTGTGTTCACATGTTCCACAAGTATACCCCTAAAGCCAGAAATCAACCTTGGGTGTCTAACTCAATCATTATCCATCTTGTATTTTGAGGGAAGGTTTCTCACTGAACCTTGAGCTTACTGGTATCACTAGGGCACATGTCTAGTCAGCACGAGGAATCTTCCTGCCTCCACCTTTGCAGGATTGTGATTAACGGCAAGTACCATTGTGTCCAGTTTTGTTTTGTTTTGTCTTTAATGTGGGTTCTGGGACTCAAGTTCAGCCCCCCACCCTTGGATAGCAATTTTTATTTTTTATACCAACCAATCCATCTCCAAGCTTTTGATATCTTCTTATGCACTGTTGATGCAAGAGATGGTGTAGAAAGGCATGTCCTAAATATTTATTCTCTTAGTGATATGGTATGAAGGTTCTGAGAGCATACAAAAAAAACAGTAAAGACGAACTCAATGTGAAGTTCATTAATTAGTGAGCCAATAAATAGTGTTTGCTGGCTACCGTAGATGAGGGAGGGGAGCAGAATAAAAGTGGTAGCCGAACTTCTCTTCAACAAGGAGGAAGCAGTAGCCACAAATAGGCAAAGTAGTTTCAGGTAGTGGGAAGGGCTTGAGGAAGTATCTAACATCACGGGTTGCGATCAGGGCAGACAACTGGGTCACCTGAACTGAGACCTGTGAGACAATGAGGGTCCAGCTCTCCTCATCTGAGAAGAGTTCAATAGCTCTTACAGAAGGCCATTTCAAAGCCAGTGTAAGGCTATGCTTTGGGACATGATGTGGAGCAATGAACTGAGGAAAGAATATAAAACGGTACCTCACTGTGATCATGGATACAGGGATAGGAACAAAAGCAACATTTATTTAGAAGTTTTCTACAATTACTAGTTATGCTTAAGATGAGCTGTGTATCACTCTATGACTAGATACATTACATATGCAATATTCATCTTCCAAGTTAAGTACAGACAGAGTGTACAAATTAGCATAAGTGAATAGGTATGCATATTTAATATATATGTAAATAAAGTTTCAGCAGAGTGTATGTAGACAGAGCTTATTTTTTATTCATCTATTTTACATCCTGGCTGCAGCCTTTCCCCCATCATCCCCTCCGCCCCTATCTCCCCCCCCCCCCCCCCGGTCCATTCCCCACTTGACACACCCTTCCCCCATCTGTATCCAGAAAAGGGCAGTTCTCCTATGAGTATCAACATAGATGGAGCCATTATAGATTTAAGGAAAAATATGGCTCTAGGAAAATGCCCAGAGATTTACAAGGATGAACCCAACTAACAATCTAAGCAATAGTGGAGAGGCTACCTTTAATACCCTTCCATGATAATGAGATTGACGACTACCTTATATGCCTTTCTAGAGCCTTCATCTAGTAGCTGATGGAAGCAGAAGCAGACACCCATAGCTAAACAGTAGCCGAACTCCTGGAATCCAGTTACAGAGAGGGAGGATTGATGAGCAAAGGGGTCAAGACCAGCCCAGAGAAACCCACAGAATCAGCTGACCTGAACAAGGGGTAGCTCAAGCATCCCAGTCTGATAGCTGGGAAACCAGCATAGGTCCAACTCAGACCCCCTGAATGTGGGTGTTAGTTAGGAGATCTGGGCAGTCTATTGGGCCTCTGGTAGTGGATCAGTATGTATCCCTAGTATAGGAATGGACTTTGGGAGCCCATTCCACATAGAGGGATACTCTTTTAGCCTAGACACATGGGGTGGGGGAGGGCCTAGGCCCTGCTCCAAATGATAGGACAGACTTTGTAGACTCCCCATGGAAGGCCTCACCCTCCCTGGGGAGCAGATAGGGGATGGGCTGGGGTTTGGTGGTGGTGGGAGAATGTGAGGGTGAGGGAACTGGGATTGACATGTAAAACAAGCTTGTTTCTAATTTAAATAAAAGAAGGAAAAGGGAAAAAAAACATGGCATATCAAGTTGCAGTGAGACTAAGCACCTTCCATGTACTAAGTCTGGGCAAGGTGACCCAGTATGAGAAGCAGGGTCCCAAAGCCAATAAAAGACTTGGAGACAGCCCCAGTTCCCGCTGTTAGGAATCCCACGAGAGGACAGAGCTATACAAATGTAACATACATGTAGAGTGTCTAGGTCAGTTTCAAACAGACCCCTCATTGTCAGCTCCATCTCTGTGAGACCCTATGAGCCCAGGTTAATTGATTTCCAGTGGTTTCTGTGACCCCTCTGGCTCCTACATCCCTTTCGCTTTCTCCTCCTCCTCTCTTTCATCTCCTCCTCCTCCTTCTCTTCCTCCTCAGGATTCCCCAAATGCTGCCTAATGTTTGCCTGTGAGTCTGTATCTATTTCTGTCAGTTGCTGGTTAAGCATCTCTGATAACAATTGGGCCAGACACCAACCTGATCACAGGAGGAAGGCCAGTACAGACTATTTATCCTCTATTGCTAGAAGTGTAAGCTGGGAACCTTCCCACAGGCTCCTGGTAGATACCCCTGTGCCAGGCTTCTGCCTGACCCTAAAATGCCCCCCACTCCTGAAGTCCCCTTCAGCAGTCTTCCCCTATGAGCTCCACCCCAATCTGATTGCTCATGTTCCCATTCCCACCCACCCTCAATCTACTCACACAACCTATTTCCCTTCCCAGGAAGATCTGGGTGTCTCCCCATGAACTCTCCTTGTTACCTAGTCTGTCTGGGCCTGCGGATTGTGCTATCTTTTATTTTACAGCTAATATCCACTTATGAGTGTGTACCTACTATGATTGTCTTTATGGATCTGGGTTACCTACCTCATTCACTATGTTTTTTCCCTAGTTCTATCCATTTGCCTTCAAATTGCTTGGTGTCCTTGTTTTTGCAGCTGAGTAATACTCCATGTGTAAATGTACCACATTTTGTTTTATCTATTCTTAGGTTGAGGGACACCCAGGTTCTGGCTACTATAAATAAAGCGTTTATGGGCAGAGTTGAACAAGTGTCCTTGTGGTATGATTGACATCTCTGGGTATATGTTGAAGAGTGGTACAGCTGAGACTTGCAGTAAGTTGAGTCCCAGTGTTCGGAGGAGCTGCCACCCTGAATTCCAAAGTGGCTGAACAAGTTTGCATTCCCATCAGCAATGGAGGAGTATTCCCCTTGCCTATATTCCACAAGACTGGACAATCTAAAAGAAATGGACACATTTCTACTTACTTAAGTTAAATCAAGATTAGATAAACTATTTAAATAGACTAAAAACACCCAGGGAAATAAGAGCAGTCATTAAAAGTTTCACAACCAAATGAAAGCCAGGATCAGATGGTTTTAGTGCAGAATTCTACCAGACTTTCAAAGAAGAACTAACACCAATACTCTTCAAATCAGTCCACAAAATAGAAAGAGAGGGAATATTGTCAAATTCTTTCTGAGTCCTCAGTCACCCTCGTACCCAAACCATACAAAGACCCAACAAAGAAAGAGAATTACAGACCGATTTCACACATGAACATTGATACAAAAATACTCAATAAAATACTGGCAAATTGAATACATGAGCACATCAAAAAAATCATTCACCATGACCAAGTAGGCTTCATCCTAGAGATGCAGGGGTGGTTAAACACACCACAGAGCTTTTAACAATGTGAAACATGGATTTTTTAACTTTGCATAGCATAAAGTTTGTTTATTATAACCATTTAGTAAATGTTTGCCAACTTAACTATATGAAACATTTCATACTGCAAGAAAAAGTCATAGTAGATTATGAAATCACACTTAGGTTGTAGCATTTCCGTTGTTTGAAAAATTTATATCCATTAACTACACTCTGAATTCCATGGTAACATAAAAGTATAATCATAATGTTAAAAATTAAGGTGTAACACTCGGAAATAATCGCCATTCCATATACCTTTCATCTCCTCTATATGGGTGGAAATCTTGGGAAATCTCACACTTATAAAAAGGTTTTAGGGACGGTATGTCTTTAATCTCAGTATGTGGGAGGCAGAGGCAAGAGAATATCTGTGAGTTCAAGACTAGCCTGTTCTACATAATGAGTTCCAGGACAACCATTGATATACAGAGAAATAATATCTCAATAAACGAACAACAAAACCCAAAGAGAAATAAATAAAACACACACAAAAAAAAGATTCCATTAGCGTCATGTGGTCCTGTCATATCTTTGTCAACTTATAGAAATTACTCACCTCTGTGTTTCCCAGTCTTATAATTGATAAGGGATAGCACCGTATAATCAGTGATGCTTGTTAAGGAATATTTAGTTCAATGTCTTTTAGGAGATGTTTAAAATAGATTTATGCGGTACCTGCTATTTCTTGAGAGAACACTCTCTCCCACTGTGCTTGTACTAGAAGACTAAGAGGTTTCTATCAAAGGAACTCAGAGTCTCAAGAACCATCAGGTGAGACTGTGTCTTCAGCAAGATGAGACTTAGAACATGATGCTACACATCACTCCTTGAGTCTAAGTCTGAAAAGGAGGAGTGGTAGACAGAAGTTGTGGCTTAATTCACCGCCGCTGCAATTTGGAATTTGCTCACTGATCTTATAAAAGGCATCTTACAGAAGACACGTGAAAGGGGTCATGCATGGCAACCTTCTCTGGGTAGCAACGCCACCTGTATCCAGATCCTCTGTTCTGCAGGTATTACCCTGGGGATCCCCTGCTGCAGCTGCCAGAGGCTGGGCTGCTGGTTTGACTGGAGAGGCAGCAGCTGGCATGCTTGGCAGACCCAGGGATTCAAGCTATTCACAAGCCTGCGAGCCTAGCTCCACTTCATCTTCCTCGTTCAGGCTCGACCTAGGATCCCTGTATGAGGACAGCAGCATCGTGTCCATTGACGTCCCCATTGGTTCCTGACCACGCCGCTTTTCACATGCTCTTTAACTCTGGAATTGAGATTTCCACCCTGCTTGGTTGTCAGTTTCTGTCAGAGGGTCATTCATTCATCCTTTTACTTGTTTGTTCTGAGTGTTCACCATCTACTCTCCTATGCCCTGGAAACGGCACAGGGAACAAAGTTCTCTTCTAGCTGGAGGAGACAGCACATATGTAATTTAGTATGATAACAGGGGAGGAATAAAGCAGGGTCGAGGGACAGAAAGCACTGTGACAGGGTAGTGTGGCCCACAAAGGGAGACAAGTGTGAGGTGTGACATGCTAATGAAGTGAGGAAGAAATCATTAGCATACATTGTGGAGGACTATTCCAGACAGTGGGCCAGGGAGCGCAGAAGCCCTGACGATGCAATGTCAGAGGGCTTAGAATGCTCAAGTCCTCGGTGGCCAGTGCAACTGAAAGGTGTAGGAGTTTATAGAGGCTGCTGTAGCGTGAAGGGAACCACAGGTTTTCTCCTGAAGAAACACCTGGAATCTTCACCTATGGCAGAAGCTCTTCTGGTCTTCATCCTCACAGTTGTTACCAGTCTCAGAAAGCATGGAAAGGAAGCCTTGTCTGCCTTCTGTCTTTAACCTCACTATTGGCACTAGAAGGAATCACACATGCAGGGGAAGCTTATGACTGCCTGGAGCTTTCATGTCCTGCCAGGCAGACCTTTCTCTGAACCAAGGTTCTTGAACAAAATGTTGCTGAACAACATGGTGATAAAGACTGTGGCATTTCCAAAGGCGTTATCCCAATTTAACTGTGGAAGCATGCTACTAGCACAGGCCTTTCTCCTCCTAACCATGGTCGTTAAGCATAGTGGGTGACAGGCATGGATTAGGAAAGAAAGAAAGGAAGGAAGGAAGGAAGGAAGGAAGGAAGGAAGGAAGGAAGAAAGGAAGGAAGGAAGAAACCCTGACATTTAGACTGAAGTTAATGGCCCTCCAGAATCAAGGGTTATTGTGTATTGCCCAGGATAACTGCCTTAGATCAGTATTCATTTGACAACAGAGACCCAGGCAGAGCTCCCGGGTTCTAGCCATGACTGTGTGTGGTGCTTGGTAAATCTGGTGGGCAGGGAGTTTATATAGTCCAGGAGTAGAGGCAAGGAAAACAAGCATCAATAATGATGTGACAAGTATGACTGCTGCCAGGAGTCTTGTTAGAGACTAGCTCCCTTGAAACTCTTCTGAGATGTGGACAGGAACTGAGGCCTTGTCTAGAGAAGACAAGAGCCAGGGTGGGTGGCTCGGGCATCTGTACAGGAAGGTTGAGGAAGGACGGTTGGTGGGATTTTTTTGGTGGGGTGGGGGGAGGGGGGTGGGGTTAGGGGGTGGGGGGGTGGGGTGAGTCCTGGATCAGAATGAGTGGAAGAAAGCTGTGTAAAGAAGGCAAGGCCCCATCCAAAGTCTTGTAAGGGCAGTGGTGACATCTAATGCTTGGTCTTAAGACCAGCATCAGGCTATTAAAAAGGAGAAATGATGTGCATTGATATAAGGTTTATATAATGTCTAATCTTGATTGACGGCTTGATAGTATCAAAAGAAAAATAAATAAAAATCTCCTGGAAAGCCAACTTTTGGGCTTCTGTGAGAGAGCTGCTGAGGTAGGACGACTCACCATAAATGTGGGCAGCACCATTCTGTGAGTTGTGTTCTGGGACTTTATAACAGGAGAAATTAATTGTTCTCTGCTTCCCGATTGCAAATGCAGTGTTAGCAGCTTACAGGTGGTCCTGCCTCCATGGCTTCCTTGCCTTCATTTACTGCCCTCCATCTGTGAGCTAAAACAAACCCAGGTAGTTGGTCAGAGATTGACACAGCAATGAGAAAGGCAGTTAATACTCACGTCTGGGAGTTTTGTGGTGAAAGAACAGAGGAAATGGATGCAGGAGGGAGCCGGGCAGTGACGATGCACGTCTTTAATCCCAGCACCCAAGAGGTAGAGGCAGGCAGATCTCAGTGAGTTCTCGGCCAACATGGCATACAGAGTTGGTTCCAAGACAGGGCTGTTAGACAGAGAAACCCTGTTCTGAAAATGAAGGAGATACAGGAGAGGGTAGCAACTCCTCACGCTGATGGTGGTAATGGTGCTGGAGAGAAGTGGCTAGAAGGAATGGGCTTTGGAGGCAGTTGGCAGACACCAGTAATGGACAGCACAGTGAGTGGTCCAGGAGACTCCAAGGTCTTGTTACAAGTAGATGGAAGGTGGAACATGCCAGAGATGAGGAAGACAGGGTTTCTTAATTCTGTTCATAATTTCATTCTGGGACACACCACAATTAAGATACCGATGAAGCAGCATGGAAGAAAGAGAAGATAGGTGTTTGCACAGATGAGTATTGAGCACAAATGAGAAATTCATTATGGAGACATAAAATTGAGTCATCAAGGGTGTAGTTAGCAATAAAGCTGCAGAATAAGACTAGTCTAGGAGTATGTTTTGGAGCATATTTCAGGGTGGGTAGGTAGGAGCAAAGCTGGGTGTGATGTCATCAGTACAATATACATAATAATAGTAATAAAGCTTTGTGCGTGGTGCATGTGTGCGTGTGTGCGTGGTGCGTGTGTGCGTGGTGTGTGTGTGTGTGTGTGTGTGTGTGTGTGTGTGTGTGTGTGTGTGTATGTGTGTGTGTGTGATGATTGGGTTCTGTTTCCCTCTCCAACTAAGTCTACTACCAAAACCTTTGGTGTGGCATTCAATAGTTTGAATGAAGTGTGAATAGAAATTACTGAAAAATGTTTTGATTTGTTTGTTTTGTTTTAGTCCATGTGGTAGTTTTGACACTATTAGAATGGAACGGGTACAAAAGTCATACCTTCACAATAAAATGACAGAGTAGCACTTCTGAAGGCCAGTTCCACACTCGTGTGATCACTAATTCATTCCTACTGTCAACCCTGTTACTTCTTTCCAATGTAGTAGGGCTGCAGGTCCTAAACCATTTGAGTGTTTATTACTAGCTCATGGGTTGGTTTTGTAGTGCATGAGTTTTAAACCAATAGCATCTTGTGTATTTCTAAGTAGAATATTGCTTTTCTAATACACTGTAAGGGGAGTGTGTGATTTCAAAGAGAAAGGCTGGTATGGCCAGCAGAAGACTTACAATGAATGCGTTTGAGCTCATTAAACTGTAAAGGGAATCTGTGGTTGAAGCTTGGGCTTAGCAGCTCTGCTTAGTCTACTCAGTGTGATGGTGAACCCTAAGGGAACATTACATGTTTGTTCTCATTTTCCTGCAGGAAAGGACACACTGAAGAGTCACCAGAAATACATGAAACTAATGTACATAAATTGAAAGTCAGCCATGTGTGAACACTGTCAATTAGAGGTGATTAGCTACACTTATTTTACATTTCCTCTAATTTTCTAATATAGTATGTTCATTTTTCAAAAAGTTATAATATTAAAATATTGAAATTCATAAGCTAACCTAATTTATACAGTGAAGTTTCAGAGTACTTAAAAGGGCTTATTATGTTCCTAGTACTCTCTGAAGATATTATTTCAAAGCATAAGGTGAGGCTGGCGAGATGGGAGATGGTTCAGTTGGTAAAGTCTGCTGTTGCAAACGTGATGACTGAGCTTGGCTATATGTGTGTGTAACCTAGGTTCTGGGGTCAGCTGTGTGAAAACAAATGGATTCCTGGAGCTTACTGGCCAGCCAGCCCAGCTGATTCCATGAGCTCCAGGTTCAGTGACAGGCTGCCTTAAAAAGATGAAAGCTATTTCAGAAGACACCCAATGTTGACCTGTGACCTCCACACATTCATGCATGAGTACTCTCTCTCTCTCTCTCTCTCTCTCTCTCTCTCTCTCTCTCTCTCTCTCTCAAAGCTCTCTTGGATCTTAAGTGTGTGGAAGTTAACTACTCTAGGTCTCTTAGTCTCCAGTGGAACCATGAGCATCTTTCTTTTCTTATGTGAGTACTTGGGAAGAAAACTGACCTGTGGTCTTGTCTATCCTGGCACAAATATCTACAATTATGGAAGGCCCACTGCAGAAAAGTGTGTTAGGGGCTCAGAGCCCCCTGAGGCCCAGGGCCTGTGAGCACATGGCAGAGACTGTCCAGTCAGATTGGCCTTCACAGAATCTGCCAGCATCCTGGTTCTGCCTCTGCCCACAGTAGGAGATAAGCTTGGGCCTGTTTCCAGTCTGCCTTCCAGGGCCCTGCTCTGAGCCTCCTGAGGCCTGGAAACTTCGTGTGCATGGGGGAGCCCATCCAGGCAGACCAGCCTCTCCAGAGTCTGTCAGTGTCAGTGCTCACTCATAGAAGGAATCTGCCTTCCAGTGCCCTTCTTAGAGCTGGTTGTGGACAGGGTAACCCGTCCCAGCAGACCAGGCCATCAGCAGTCTGCCAGCACCCTAGTCCCATCTCTACCCACTAGAAGAGGAGAGCCATCAGAGTATTGGACCTGCTTGCACCCACCTGAAGAGACCCTCAAAACAGCTTTATGGCGATGACAGAAACCCTAAAAGAGGAAATGAAAAAATTCTTTGAAGAAATGGAAGAAAAAAACAAACCAAGAAATCAACAAATCTCTTAAAGAAAGCCAAGAAAAAATAATCAAACAGATGAAGGAAACAATTCAAACAGTCCATGACCTGAAATAGAGACAATAAAGAAAATACAAACTGAGTGAATGCTGGAAATAGAAAAGCTGGTAAATGATCAGGAACTACAGATGCAAACATAACCAACAGAACACAAGAGATGGAAAAGAGAATCTCAGGTGTCAAAGATACACTAGGAGAAATAGATTCATTGACCACAGAAAATCCCAAGTCCAAGAATCCCTAGCACAAAATATTCAGAAAATATGGGACACCATGAAAAGATCAAACCTAAGAATAATAGGTATAGAAGAAGGTGAAGAAACCCAACTCAAAGGTGCAGAAAATATATTCAACAAAATCATAGAAGAAAACCTTCCTAACCTAAAGAAAGACATGCAAATGAAAGTACAGGAAGCTTACAGAGCACCAAATAGAGTGGACCACAAAAGAAAGTCCCCTCGCCACATAATAATCAAAACACTAAACATACAGAATAAAGAAAGAATATTAAGAGCAGCAAAGGAAAAAGGCCAAGTAACATAGAAAGGTAAACCTATCAGAATTACACCTGACTTCTCCATGGAAATTATGAAGGCCAGAAGGTCCTACATAGATATTCTACCAACACTAAGAGACCACAGATGCCAGCACAGACTGCTATACCCTGCAAAGTTTTCAATCACTATAGATGGAAAAACCAAGATATTCCATGACAAAACCAGATTTAAACAATACATATCAACAAATCCAGCCCTATAGAAAGTTCTGGAAAGAAAACTCCAACCCAAAGAAATCAACTACACCAGCAAAAACATAGGCAGTACATAATCCTATTTTACCAACATCCAAAAGAAAAATGGGGGGAAATCCACACATAATACACCTCCACCAACAAACCCAAAACAAGAATTAACAATCAATGTTCATTAATATCCCTCAACATTAATGGACTTAACTCGCCTATGAAAAAACACAGGCTGACAGAATGGATATGGAGACAGAATCCATCCTTCTGCTGCATACAAGAAACATACCTCAAGTTCAAAGACAGATGTTACCTCAGAGTTAAGGGTTGGGAAAAGATTTTCCAATCAAAAGGACCCAAGAAACAAGCGGGAGTAGCATTCCTAATATCTAACAAATTAGACTTTAAACTAAAATCAATCAAAAGAGGGCATTTCTTATTCATCACAAGAGAATTCCATCAAGATGGAGTCTTAATTCTGAAAATCTATGCACCAAATACAAAGGCACCCACATTCGTAAGAGAAACATTACTAAAACTCAAATTGCACATAAAACCTTACACACTTATAGTGGGAGACTTCAACACCCCACTCTCAACACTAGACAAGACCACCAGACAGAAACTTAACAAAGAAACAAAAGGACTAACAGAAGTTATGTCTCAATTGGGTTTAACAGACATCTATAGAACATTCCATCCAAACACAAAAGAATATACCTTCTTCTCAGCTCCACATGAAACCTTCTCTAAAATCGACCACATATTCAGAAATATAGTAAATCTCAATAGGTACAAAAAATTGAAATGACCCCCTGTATCTTATCAGACCACCATGCTATAAAGTTAAAATTCAACAACAACACAAATTGCAGAAACCCTACAAACTCTTGAAAATTGAACAATGAGCAATTGCACCATTCCCTGGGCCAAGGAAGAAATACGAAAGAAGTTAAAGACTCCCTAGATTTCAATGAGAATGAAGTCACAACATAACCAAACTTATGGGAAACTTTGAAAGCAGTTCTAAGAGGAAAGTAGCAGTAAGTGCCCACATGAAGAAAATGGAGGATAGTTACATTAGAGAATTAACAGCACAAATGAAAGCTCTAGAACAAAAAGAATAAAACTCACTCTGGAGGAGTAGACACTAGGAAATAATCAAATTGAGGGCTGAAATCAATAAAGTAGAAACTAGGAAAACAATACAAAGAGTAAATGTAAGAAAGAGTTGGTTCCTTGAGAAAATCAACAAGATAGATGAACCTTTATCCAAACTAACCAAGAGGCAGAGAGAGAACATGCAAATTAACAAAATCAGAAAGGAAAAGGGAGACATAACAATGGACACTGAGGAAATCCAGAGAATCTTCAGGTGATACTTTGAAAACCTATACTCCACAGAATTTGAAAATTCAATGGAAATGGATAATTTTATGGATAGATATCACTTACCAAAATTAAATCAAGAACACATAAGCGATTTAAATATACCTATAACCCCTAATGAAATAGAAGCAGTCATCAAAAGTCTCTGAACAAAAAAAAACAAAACAAAAAAAAAACAAAAAAAAAAAAAAAAAAAAAGCACAGGGCCAGATGGTTTCAGTGCAGAATTCTACCAGAAATTCAAAGAACAGCTAATACCAATACTCTTCAAACTGTTCCACACAATAGAAGCAGAGGGTCATTGCCAAACTATTTTTATGAGGCTATAATTACCTTAGTACCCAAGCCATACAAAGACACAACTAAGAAAGGGAACTACAGACCAATACCTCTCATGAGCATTGATGTAAAAATACCCTATAAAATACTGGCAAATGGAATTCAAGAACACATTAGAGAAATCATCCACCATGACCAAGTAGGCTTCATCCCGGGGATGCAGGGATGATTCAACATACAAAAATCCATCAGTGTAATCCACCTTATAAACAAACTGAAAAAGAAAAACCATATGAGTATCTCACTAGATGCTGAAAAAGCCTTTGACAAAATCCAGCACCTCTTCACTTCATGATTAAGGTCTTGCAGAGATCAGGGATAACAGGAACTTACCAAACATAAGAAAATATACAGCAAACCAACAGCCAAAAAAAAAAAAAATGTTAGGCAGAATTAGGCACTACATACTGCATTGGCAATCTCTCTATCCTTTGACTCTAACCTCTCCAAATACTGCTTTTCTTCTGAAGTCTGTCCATGTCTGTTAACCTTCCTTGAAGATGAGCGTTGAGGCAGGGAACAGCTCTTTTCCAGAAGTGTGAAGACTTCTTTGTCCATGGAGATTGAGTTCCTCTTAGAAACTTATATTCATTGCTAAAGTTGGCAATGTATACCCATTGCTAACATTAGAAATGTATACCCATTGCTGAATTTAGAAATGTATTCCTATTGCTGAAGTTAACAATGTATACCTATTGCTGAAGTTCGCAATGTATACCCATTCCTAAAGTTAGGTGGAAGGCAGCCATCAACCATCTTTGAGTTATTCTGCCAGAGGTGACTAACTCTCCAAGTACCATGGTCTCAAGAATATGAGAGGGAGGGATCTTCTGTTGCAACATCCAGAGTCAGTACTTGAGTAGCCTTGCCCTATGCCAGACAATTACAAGGACTTAATTTTATGCTTGAGAAATAGGAACATTCCTGCTGTGAAAAAATTATCATTTAAGTTACACAGCTTCTTTCAGTTTCCTCACTGAGCTCTACTGGTACCATAGTAGGACTTGAGAAATGGCTAATTACTGTTTAATATGGGAAGGCTGCTTAACCATTCTTGACTATCTTTGATGGGACCCTACCTCCAGTCTCTTCTCTTCCCAAACTCGCCTCCACCCGCTGCCTTACCCAGGTGACACTCCTTCATTTAAAAATACAGAGTCTATGCTTGACTTGTCTAGTAGTTTGTTTCTCAAGATCTTTGCTTGCAACAAGAGTTCATTGCCAGGAATAATGTGAAAGTCACCAGGGAACTTTGAGCATGATCACCTAAGAAGGAAATGGCTTCACCTCACTGAGCTCCTGTTTAGCTCATGACCTCTGGTGACCTCTTTGGATGGACGGATGGGGAGGGGTTATAAAAGGTCATGTAAGTCAAGGGTTGTAGTGGGTGGCTTGAAGTGAATGGTTCTCTACTCCTGGGTCTAACTACATTTCTTCATTCATTCTGCTCTGAACACAGGCACTATGTATGATATCTATAATCTCCCCCAGGTGGGAAATCCTTACCGAGTTAGTACTTCCCACTCTTTAGGATCCATCTTTGATTGCAGCATTTCTCCTATGGAGTCTTTACCTACCTCTTTTGGGAGAACTGGTACTGTCCTGTGCTCTCCAGGAGGTTTATTCATACCAGAAGGACTATCTGTATATGGTGACAGGACCTTATCTGCATTGTGTGTTTGTCACAGACTTGGGAGTGTAATAAACAAAAGTAGACCCAATTCCTTCTTTAGGACAATAGGAAGAGTTGAAAGAAGAGTGAAAAGCAAATGATTTTCCTTTAATTCTATTATTGACAGTGTAGTTATTAATTAGCGCCCACTTCCACTCTACTAGCATTGAAATGAGTGATTGATTTTGGGGAAAAATGATGGTCCCCATCCCATACCTCCGGGAACTTCTTTCTCTGCCTTCTTGGCATCATTAAGTCATACCTTTATGACCAAGTTTTCCAGACCCCCACTCAGCCTTGCTAGGAACTAGATCAGGAGGCCACTCACTAGAGCAGTTGCTGTGCTCTTCAAAGGTGGGTGTGACATGCCTTTGTGTGCATATCTCCTTGTGGCTCCCAGACATTACCTTAGGGATTATTGAATTTGTCAGATTAAATTGCATTAGCAGAGTAGCGCCACAGGATTCATTAGGTATCTGTGGCTATAGCAAATGTGTTGTCATTTCAAGATGCAGGTCCTGTCAACCAAGAGCATTAAGTAGTTCAGAGAAAGAACGTGGAAGACTGAGAAATTCCCTACTGATTGTTCAGAAGTCAGCAGTACTTCTGATGGATGGTGATGGAGGTCTGTGAGGCAGCAAGACTAAGGATGTGGCCTAAGCAGGAGGAAAGCCAGCAACAGTGGATAGCCAGCTTCTTTCTTGGCCTCTTGTGGGAATTTGAAGTATTCTTGAACCCACCATGGCATAACTGTAGGTGGAACATGACAGCAGATCTGGCTTCCCCAGCTCTAACTCAGCTGTGGGCCCAGACACTGCTTCCTAAGTCCCTGTGAAAACGCTGCTCAATGAACTAGGAGCTGTCATGCTTGCAACCCTATGCTGCTGCTTTTTTCTAGCTTTCTAGTGTGTGTGTGTGTGTGTGAGAGAGAGAGAGAGAGAGAGAGTGAGTGTGTGAGTGTGTGTGTGAGTATGTGTGTGAGAGTGTGAATGTGTGTGTGAGTGTTTGAGTGTGTGTGTGTGTGTGTGTGTAAATACTATCCACCAGGAACTGGTGGATAGTATCTACACTGTAAGTACAGGAGATTATTTTTCTCTTTGTAATTTTTTGGTAACTGAAAACTATTAAAAAGAAATTCATGGGAATAATTTTACTCAAATAATATGAGAAAAGAAGGAATCCTTAAGTGCTTTTTTAACATATAAATTGGCTTTAATCAGCCTCTTTTAGTAAATTATAAGTACTTGTCACATTAAGGAGGTTTTTCTTCTTCATTGTGGGAGTTTTTAAAGCATGCTTCTCTAAAGGCTATATGATATTCTCCCACCTGCTATTTTAATTAATGAAAAGGAACACTAATTCTTGTGACAACTAAAAGTTTTCATCATAAATTTTTTTCTGCTTCAGAAAGGAACAACATGCTTCCTAGATACATTAATTATTAGTTATTAAATGACTGTATTCTTTCTAAAATCAAGTATAACCTTTGAAGTGATGATCAGATTATATTCAGTGAGTTTGGCTGTAGACATATAACTATCCTGTAAATCTTTCTGATGGAATATTGTTTTCTTTTTTTGGGGGGTGTATATATTTGTTTCTTCTCAAATGCTTGAAAGTGTCCGTTTCTTGTTGGGTTTTGTCTTTCTTCTAACAGTGCAGCTTGCGTTTGGGATACCTTTGTGAGTTACTGTTTTCTGAGAGGCTTTTTGTTTGCCACCAAGTCTTGTTCATTTGTGAAACACCCGAAGAGCATTCAGGGATGTTGGCTACATATATGGGAGAAGGCGGTGTGAAAACATAGCACTGGCCATCTAGACAGGGAGTCGCTTTTTAACAATCTTCTTCCCGCCTGTGCATTTTGGAGATTGCATTTACAAGACCCCATGATAAACACTCTCACTGGGTTAGCACAGGAGGTACTGTAACTTCTGTGTTACAGGCAAAGGTGTCATGGATACTTACTGGGACACGGGTTTCCATAGCTGTGTGACAGCCAGGACTCATGTCAGGGCTGCAGAGATTCAAAATCAGACAGTGGCTTTTTATAAACATAATTTTTAACCTTAATCTTTTCTCCCTTTTTCATTTATCATTCACATACACACGTACACACACCCATATTATATATATATATATATATACACATATATATATGCATACATATATACATACATACATATATGTCCATTTGGGGTTGTTCATATGTGTATGTTTTTACAGCTGACCATTTGGGATTGCACAATGAGTTGGTGGGCTTACCCTGTGGAAGACTAATTTTTTTCCCTGTTGCAGCAATCATTAATTGCCTGTGGTTCTTCATCTAAGGATGGGGTTTTGTGGTATTACCCCTACGCACATTGGAACGTCAACTGGTGTCTTGTTTAGGCAACCACATTTTGTGGATGCAGTTTCCCTGATCTATGTAGAAGACAGTCCCACAGCAAGTGTTCCTGGTTCTCTGGCTCTTCACAAGCTTACTGTCCCCTCTATAATGTTCACTCTGTTGCTAATCTGTCAGAGTTCATTTGAATTATAAGTGTTTATTGTTGGGAATTTATGAGGCCATTTCTCTTATGAATCGGTTAAGTGAAATGTGTCCTGTTTCCCTGTTCACAGTTCCTTGCAAGGAACACTTTTCCTGTGAAGTGGTGCCAGGTCACCTGGGCTTCAGAATGACACAATAAAGTCACCTTGGCAGGTCAGCATGCAGACAGAACTGTCAGCGTGATTGAGCACTGCGCCTCCAGTCTTTCCTCCTCCACCCACCACCCCAAAGACAAGGCCCTTACGGAAAAGCTCACATCTAAAGGCAGAGAAAGCATCTCCCTTGCTGCTCTGCAATCGTAAAATCACACCGTGTTCTGTTTGAAACAAAAAGAGGTTTCTGACCTTGTAACCGAGAGCCCCTCATTTCATTTTCTCTTACAAACACGTTCCGAGTCTGAGCATTAACCATCACGTAATACTATTCAGTTTCTCACCGCACTCTAAGTAAATGGGAAGGATTTTCAGGTGAGCTTTTGAGGTTCGCCACTGGGCTTTTGGCTATGCTTTGAAATTCAAAATGGGCAGTTGAGAAATTATCCCCCTGTTGAGAAAGAAAAAGCTTATTTTTCTGAAACCATGTTGTTACTCTGAAGGCAATTATTTTTAAAGGCATGCTTAACTTGAAGTGCCTAGAATTTTCTGTTCTTTATTTCTCCTGTGTCTATGTATCTGGGCATGTATTAAGTTAGAAAAAAACCAACATATCTTTCAAGAGGAAAACAACTATCTGTGCTATTGGAAAAACTTTATGACCTTTGCATTCAGAGGGAATCACAGCCTTCTACATGAAAGATAAATGATTTCCAAACCAGAATAGCACGGAGACTTAGTGACATTGCTGACAATAGAGGGAGAGTATGGGGCCACTATGAGAGCCACTAGGTGACCGCTGCATGTTTTGACATCTTCTCTGACAAAATGGGATGCTGTAGAATTGACTTGAAGCAGGAGTAAGAGCTGCTGTGGTCCAGTTGCTGCAGTCACAGTGAGAGATGATGGCCCTAGAGGTGAACCTTTATAAGCTAAATGGTAGAGTCACTAAAGGCAACTGTGTTATTGCCAGCCATAAAGATTGGCACATGGGAATTAGGAACCTTTTAGACCAGTGGTAAACATCAAGGAGTCTTCCAGACACTCCACCTTCATTTTCTGTTTTTCTTTAGAAGAGTGGAAAATTGCCCAATGCTTATCTTATGCCTTCCCAATATCTCCCTGAATATCATCCCAAGGCATGGTCCCCTGCGACACTTGACCAGAATCCTAGTTGTGGATCTTGTCCACATCCCAGTAAATGCTGTGAAGACTTGTGTTGGGATGAATGGTGAGATACTTCACACTGCTGGTTCCATTGGGTGAGGAGGAGAAGCTGATCACAACACTGTAGAGAAATACAGCAATGAATGCCATTCAGCAAGCCAGTTATACTGCACACTAGTGGCCTCTATGAGAGATGACCTTCCCAATATGATAGCCTGTGTTGTAAAATAAGTACTATTTTAGAACTCAAGTTGCATCTCTCAGAAAAAGATGGCTCACATCTGTCAATGTGTAGTCCTCATGTGTTGCTAAGTACTTTGTCTGTCTCCTTGTGATCCTCAATGTTTACATATTTCCTGTAAGTTTTCCGGAAGAGGTAGACTGCTTCCCAGATAAAGTGTGTACCCCCAGAGCTTTGGTTCACTGTGCAGTCTCTTCCCATAATTGTATCACCACAGTATTATAAGAAGCAGTTTGAGAGTGAAGGATGATGTAAACCTGAAAGTGATTTATAAAATCAAGATGAATTCCAGAATACTGTGTGTCTCCCCCCCAAAAAATGGCTAAGAAAGAACGATAGAACACTATGATTTTAAGAAGCTATTTATTTCTTTTAGAAGCAGTAATTCACAGGCTAGCTTTTAGAATATGCCAGCAGCTGAGTCTGACAGGTTCATTCAGTAAAAAACATCATGAGAGTTTGAGCAACTCTTGGAACTTCAGATTTTCTCAGAAATTTCAAAATGTCTCAGTTATATTTCCAGGTAAGTTATGTTAAGTAAAGGGTTTGGTTCAAGACTCTATGAGCTCATTTCCTGAAATGAATGTCAGATATTACAGCACACCCTAGAATTTTTTGTATAGTTCTTTGTTAATATACTTAAGAAGATGCTGAGGATTTAGAGTCACTCATTTCAAAAGGTGTTACCTTCATACATGAGGACCCGAGTTCAACCCCAGAGCCTACATTTTTAAAAAGCTTGACTTTCTTCATGTTTGTTATCTGGGTGCTGGGGAGGCAGAGACTGGAGGGTCCCAAGGGCTCACTCACTGGCTGACCTGTCTAGCCCACTTGGTGAGTTACTGACTTATGAGGAACAGTCTCAACAATAGACATATACATACATACATACATACATACATACACACATACAACATGTAGTTGATACCTGAAGAATGACACCCTACCTTGTGGCATCCACATGCATGCACACGTATGCCCACACAAATACATACATTCACAAATACATAGTTAAGAAGACTGAACCATGTAAGATGGCTTTCTTGACACCCAGGAATTACTAATAAAAGTCATTTTGCTTACACGTTTATTAAGTACAAGATTAGCCAAATGCATGTCTCTATTTCTGGGGTATTCTGTTTAAGTGGTGGTTGCCATCGGTGCTTATCAGCTTTCAAAAGGGCATGAAAAGTAAAATGGGCCACCCTCCCAGAAACTGGTTGCAATGCAAGCTTTCCTTTATTATGACCCCTAGGGCCTGGCAGGCCTGTTAGCCATATGTTTTTGTTTATCTCTGTGGTTTGGATTCTGGAGACAATCTCCTCACCTTCTTCCCAGCTGTTGAGCTTTAGCCAAGCCTTCTGCAAGCTCTGACTTTACGTACAGATGGTTTGAATGTGTCACACTTTGGTCTAATGGCCACTGCCTTTTCCTCTGTCACAGTGCTGTGGCATGCAGTATGTAGGATGCTGTTATGTAGAGAGCTGCGATGTGAGAGCGGCGTGGGTTCAGAGTCACTCTGTGGGGTCTGAAAGAAGTGCTACTTAGTCTCCCGGAGACATTGCTGAATTTACAGAGCACACCCCACACTGCCTACTTCCTAGGCTGCTGGAGTCTAAATAATGAAAGAGGTGAAAAGGCTTGGCAAGCTTTAGGGACAAGTCCAGTCCTTTTCATGATGATTTCTCTTCTGTAGCAAAGAGGGGTGAATTGCATACAGTGCTATTTATGTTTCACAAACACCAATAATAGGTTCAGGTGATAAAGAATACTGCCCAGTAAGGAGCAGAAGTCCACTAAAGCCAGGTATCCACTCATTAGCCTGGCAAATTGCTTCTTGTAGGGTCTGCCCATTGTTTGTGAGCCTGTTCTGATCTCCCAAGGCAGCCTTGACATTTTGTTCCCTGTTGTGGTCTCTGTCAGCTTATCTTCATTAAGGGTTTCTCAGCCACCACACTATTGATAGTTTGCTCCCAGTAAGTCTTTGTTGTAGGGTCCTGTCCTCTGCATCATAGCTTGTTTAGCTGCACTTGTGAGCATTCCCTCTTAGATACCAGCTGTACCTCATCCCAAGTTGTATAAGTCTTCTGACTTGGCCTAGTGTCCTCTGGGAGCAAAATTCCAGAGATCATGTGACTGCAGGCAGTCACTGCCTGGTGACAGCAATCTGGGTTTTCCTAGGTCCCCTTTCTACCCAACTGCCAGCCTTCAATGGAGCACGGGGTCTTTCTGGAATTGTACCTGCTGTTCCTGCAAATCAGAAATCCAAAGGACATGGAAGGAAATCAGGCATAGTGGGCCAAAACTATTGCCCCAGCCTTGAAGAGACAGAGGCAAGAGGGTCATAAGTTCAAGGCTAGCTGGGCTAGATGGTGGAACTAAAATATCTCATATACTGGGCTAGAGATGTAACTAGGCAGGTGATGTGTTTTCTCTGAAAGCTGAGACCTGGGTTTGATATCCAGAACCCACATTAAAAGCATGAAAGAAAAAGCCAGGTGTGGTGGTGTGCACTTTTAATCCCAGAGTCAGTGAGACAGAGACAGGCAGATGCCTGGAGCTCCTTGGTCAGATACTCTAGCTTAATAGGAGAGCTCTAGACCAAAGAGAGACTGTCTCACAAAAACAAGGCTGTCACCTCCTGAGAAGGAACTCCCAAAGTTGACTTTCTGCCTCCATGTGTGTATACCCATGCATGCATATTCACCTGT
Source organism: Phodopus roborovskii (assembly GCF_943737965.1). NCBI lineage: Eukaryota > Metazoa > Chordata > Mammalia > Rodentia > Cricetidae > Phodopus > Phodopus roborovskii. The sequence goes on along the minus strand of NW_026125397.1, from coordinate 7,940,489 downwards.
GTTAAAACGCGTACACATATGTATGGAGATAGGGAAAGTATGAAATACTCCAGAAGTAAATGATTATAGGAAGTGAACTGGTCCAGTCCATACAGGGGACTTTTGTTTTCTTCTGAACCAGGTATTAATTAAAACCCCTGGTGTCCTTCCTGAAGCCATGAATGCCACATCTTCTCATATCATATCATCCCTCCCCTTGTGTTCCCTTGTCAAACCAGAGTTATGCCCTGTGTTTTCTCAATGTAGAATGTAATCCAGGCACGAATGCCTGAGACTTCAGTTTTCAAGGCTGAAGCTATTATCCCAGAGCACCTTCCACTCAGAGGCTACCACAACCACCTAGAATGGCAAGATCCTCTGGTGTGTATCTCTGACTTAGACGCTTCGTGACTGCCAGAATTATGCTTGCAGCCCATCAGAGAGCTCTTGGGTATTTCATAAGCTCAGTGCACATAAATAAACATCACCTTACCTTCTCCAGGTTTCCTTCTTACTGGGGATGGTGCAGGATTTTAAAGACAGGATGTTTCTTTGCCACTCAGGCAAATGGATTGTTGTGAAGATTAAATTAGGCTACACAAGTTGCATACATGTGGTAATGTATGTGACTCACTTAGAAAACAGTGTCCAGCCTGCATCCTAAGTGGCTAGCACAATTGTCATCTAAATGTAAGCTTTGATACGACACCCACAAGCCATTTCTTAACCCTATCCTCACCATCTCTCTCTTCTGTATAAAGAATCCCTACTTTAAAACATCCTACCTGTAGCTTTAACCCAAAGTCGCTAATCCTTATTCATCTCAGGTCCTATGGCTTCATGCAGGCCAAGGTTATCACGGTAGCCATTTAGCCTGTCTTTTGTCTCTTGGTATCCATTCTGCCTGTATTTTGTCTTGGTTGGCTAGAGGGATTCTTTAGTATCTCCTATTGATTTCAAGTGAACCTGAATGTAGCCTTCCTTCTTCACCTGCTCACTGTTTGGTCCCGCCTTCAACAATATCCCAGGATGCCTTAGCAACTCAAATCCCACCATGCCTGGCCCAGTCATGGCTCTCTCCTTTGTAGCAGTCATTCCTTCCTACTTTTTCCTTCTTTCCTATATCGGCTCACATCTACTCATCTTTAAGACAGAGCTCCATCATCGCCTCACCCTAGAAGCAGCACCTACCCACCCTTCACTGATCTCCTCATTCCACATTGCGCCAGCCCTCTCACGATGCTGACACTTACTGCCAAGTGTCTTTTCTAACACTCGCCATGCATGACTCATGTTTCTTGATTGTGCTTGTCTCGCTAAGCTGTGTTTTTTTGACATAGCATTCACTTTGGTTTCTTCAGTTAGTGTTCAATAACTAACCATAGTTGAATAAAGTCTGCATTCTGTGAGACTGCACCAGGTGATATAACCTGACAAAAAGTAGAAAAGAAAGAATTAGAATAAGTAGATGGGATTAGACAACAGAATTACACACTGCAATGACAATACAAACATTTGTATTGAGGGAACAGGGGGATCAGTAGGTTTATAAATAGAAGTGTGGTGCTGGGATCCAGTGAGATCAGCTACAGTAGGCAGAGAGGTATTAGGGGGAGGAACACCCAGGGGATTGGATATTAAGCCATGTAGCTCCCTTTTATTAACCCCCAGCTTTAAAAAAAAATGATCCTGAGAAAGAAACATTCAAATTGGAGAAAAATCAATCCAGGCAATAGAGTGCCATATTTAAAGGCGTGTACCTAGTGTCAGTGGAATTGGGATTAAATAATTTTTCAACAATGGAATAGTGCCATTGTTTGTAAGTCACAAATGACCAGGTAAGCATAGAAGCTGTGTGCTGTAGGAAGCTGTTCTTTTATATCAGGCTTTAGGGCATCAATGTGTCTGCACGTAAGGATGCAGGGATTGTGTTCAGCAGCTGGCACTGCCTCGGATCCTATTGCCCCAGAAGCCCGTGCTTTGTCATCATCTACACATACAGTATTTAGACAGGGTTGCTACTTAGAACAATGGTCTTAGGAGCTCTTCTCTCAGGTGGACCATTTTTCAGACTGGTCATGTAAAGCAGGGAAACAGTTCGTAGTTTTGTTTTAAACTCTGAAGAGAAGACTAAAACATCATCTAGTTGCACTCCTAACTTTTCTGGTATGAGTTCTTCAAAGAGCTATGTGGGTTTTGGTCCTGGGAACATGTTCCACTTTTTCCAAATATGTGAATATATATATTTTTAAAATTCTACTTGGTAGCCTGGGGGTGCTCTTGGTTGGTAGAGCTTGCCTAGCAAGCTTGTCTAGCATGCATGAAGTCCAGTATTCCATCTCTAGGACCGCAAACCTGTAACCCCAGCACTCAAGGTCACCTCTACCATAAGTATTGAAGCCATCCTGGGCTACTTGAGATCCTGCCTCAAAAACCAAGTAAAATCAATGTTACACAAAAATCTTCATGCATGATTTATCTATGAGATTCTCATCTGACCTTCTGAATGAGGACCCTTCTCCCTGTCTGGACCTCACAGGCTACTACTGCGCATGGCTCTTCATTAGGTTAGATTAACAGGTGAGTTTCCATTCCCACTGATTTCACAAGGCTTTGCTGTTGATGCCAAATAGCAGCCACACAGAACCCTGTTTATAATTAGTGATTCAATTACCTCTTCTTGAAATAATCTTCTCATAACCATCATTAGGATTGGAAATGGGTATCTGTCCGTTTCTCAGAAGTCTTTTAACAGTCGGAAAGATCCAGATACCCCCACTCCAACCCCAGATGGCTATAGGAATAGATAACACAAGAAGGAGCCTTGTTCAAGGACTGATAGAAGTTGCCGTTTCACAGGTGTAATACTAACATTCCCTTCCGCTCCTTCAGAAGGGAACACTAACTTCTGCCAGCAGAATCCTGCCTGCTTGGACCTGGAAGGCAGCCCTGAAAATATTCAGCACATCAAGGATGAGGAAGCTTTCTCCCCTCCTCACTCCACTTCTGCTCTGGCAAAGGCTTGGGTAATGGCAGGGGCACCCGCCTCCACACAGCCTGCTCCAGGAGGTGGGGGGATTCCTCTAACTTCCAATTACCAGATTTTTTTCTAAGTAGGAGGACATTTTAGGCAAAGGATTCTCCTCTTCTCTCTATGCCTGGCTGATAGCACCCTTGCTAAATTTTTGGCATCCTATTTGCATTTTTTAAGATGTCAAAAGGTACATGCAAAGCATTGAAGATTGGATTCACATCTTCAGCTTCCTGGAGGCACAAGAGGTTGGAAGCTCTCTTTTGGGAATAGAGGTTACTATCCAAGGCAAAGAAAGGATGGCAACCTTCTCTCAAAATTCTCAAGGCCCTGAGTGACACATAGAATCCTAAACTGGTATAACTGGTAATGAGGATAAAGTTTCAGAGATCATGTAATGCACTGCCTTTCTTTCCCAGCTGTGGACATTGAGGAGCAATGGTTGAATGGCTTGCCCAAGAACACACAGCTGGTCAAAGTCAGGATCCTGGTCCATTCTCCTTTGTAACTTCCCCATATCTAAAAACTTTGATAGCAGTAAGTACTCAGTAAATATATATGGGGAATGCTGACCATCTTCTTTTCTGCTTATGGAATTCAGAAATCCTCTCCTTTAACATACAAAAAGAGAGTCAGTTAAGTTACAGAGCCATGCTGGTCAGACTCATTCTAATGACTACAGCTTGGTTTAGTTGCCCAGAAAAGCAGTCACCTGAGTAGTTTTCCCTTCCCAAGTGGATAGAACCCTTAGTTGAAATGTCAGCCAGCTGAAACATGTTAAAATCAATCTCATTTTGAAGGCTGTGGAAAAGCATTTCTAATCGCCTGCTGTGGACAGTCTGTTCCATTATACAATCTGAAACATTAATAGCAGATTTGCAAAGGCAAGCTCAGGAAGAACGGATCTCACTATGGTTTCTTCAGAGGGATGATTATGCAAACAACCGATTTGAGTGCAGGAGGCACTAAAAATATTCCATGTCCTTCTTGAGAACCTGGAGTACTCAAGTTAACTTTTAAAAAGTTCTTATTAAACCTGCTATTATGACATGATTTAAAAAAATAAATAAAACATTGAAATTTCTGCTGATAGCAATTACTTGTATGTCGGCTGACCAGACTGGGGGAGGCTTGGCTGGCGATGAGGCCAGACTAGGCTCAGCCTGACTTGATTGCATTATACACCCAGGAAGGGAACACAAGCAGGACCGAAGCCTCATCAAATCATAAAGCAGGCATTGCATTTAGTGAAGTTTCAAACACCGAGACAGTAGCACGTTGGCCACTTAAGACAATCATGTCATGACAGTGGTTCAAAAGAGGGCCTGGATAGACAGCCATCTTGGATAGACAGGAGATGATAGGGGCCACGCCTCAGCACTCAAGTGCAGCTTTCTGTCTGGAGTCAATATGAAAATAATGAGAAAGGCTATTTGGTGTTGAAATCATTTTGAAGAGAAGTTAGCTGTGATTCTGTCTTTACCTAAAACTGTCAACTAAAACTTAAATTAGTTTTCTCACTGACTTTTCATTTATTAAATTAGTGCCTCCTATTTTTATGGATAGGAGCTAAGTTGCAGATAGTGGAGTTTCTGAAGTGTTGGTAATGACTCAAGCGATAAGATAATTTCAGAGGTCCCGCTTACAACTTGCATATTTTTATTTACTGATATTTTTACTAGAGCTTTGAAAGTCTTATATCTATTTTGGTTCCCAGTTAGGTTGTAGACCAAGAATATTCCAAATTGATGACATAAAAAGTGAAGAAGAAACAAATCATTTTTTTGGACTTTTGTTTCTATGAAAATAACACCTACCTTTTAAAAACCGAGTCAACTAATCTAGAAACAGAAATAAATACAAGCTAGCAGTATTTTCTGGATGCTGGCTACTTATGTAATAAGCAGAGCTTTCTGTTTTCTTTTATTTAACTCATTTATTTTACCACTAATGGGGATTGAATGCAGGACCTCATGCATGCCAGGCAATTGCTTTGCCCCTGAGCTACTTTCTCCAGTGGTCAGCATAGCTGTTTTATATTTTAAAAAATGCAAAGCTAGACATATAAGATCATGTATACACATTTACTCACAAATTCAGGGTTATTATAGTCTAATGAGACATGATTTCTTTTATAGTGTTTAACAAAAGGTGGGTTGCTATAACATCTATGTTTGACAGTGGAAATTTTCAAATGTACAAGAATAAGCAGATGAGGAAGCATTCAGTCTTAATTTAGTATTTTCCTATATAAAATCATTGCTTCTCTTAAGAAAAGAAAAACAGACCTGTACTAAACATACATTGCTAGGTCCTTTCTCTCATCCCATGATTCATTTCCCTCCTCAGAAGTAGCAGGTACTTTTACTTGATATGTCTGAGATCAGATTATGAAGAGAATTGTCTTGCGTAATTTAAAATTTACATGTGTTTATATTCCATGTGCTGCTGCCTGTTTTATCACAAAATAGTATTTCTTGTAAATTTGTCAGACAGATTCCTGTATCTCTTCGTGACTAGGTTGCTGGAGGATATTAGGCAATTGTATCACCCAACCTTATTGTCTTAGTTAGCATCAACAGTCAACAAACAACAATTACCTGCACAGGGAGCCTTGGTCAAAGGATTATTTAGATCAAGTTGGTCTATGGGCATGTTCCTTGGGGGTTGTCTTGATGTTAATTGATGTAGGAGGGCCCAGCCCACCGTAGGCAGAAATATTTATAGGCAAGGGTCCTGGGTTGTATAAGAAAGCCAAGAGTGAGCCTGGATGACCCAGCAAGCTGCATCCTCCTACATATCTACTTCAGTCCTTGCCTGAGTTTCTATGCTGACTTCCTTCAGTGATAGGCTATGGCCTGGATGTGTAAGCCAAGTAAATTCTTTAAGATAATTTTGGAACACTAAGGATACAGAATTAATTTGTTTCAAATTTTCTGCATTGAAATTGTAGAGCAGTGGACTTCGTGGCTCCTTGCACACACATACTGAAATTTCCTCTGACAGTTACACCTCCAGGTAGAATGGTAATTTGTAGACAGAAGTTTCAATCCCACCCAGTCCCACAGCAGTTTAGTCCCAAATGAACACACAGAGAATTACATTAATTATGAACTTTTTGGCCAATGGCTCAGGCTTCTCATTGGCTAGCTCTCTCTTAATATTAACCCATTTCTATTAATCTGTGTATTTCCAAGTTGTCTTGGCTTAATGGTAATGCCCGGCCCTCTTGCTCCCTCCGCAGCTACATGGTGTCTCCCTTGAGACTCGCCCTCTTCTTCCTCTCCCTGCCTATACTTTCTGCCTGGCTACATCCTGCCTGCTCATTGGCCAAAACAGCTTTATTCAGCTTTATTCGTCAACAGTAAGAGCAACATAAATTCACAGCATACAAAAATGATATCCCCACCAGTAATTATTTCACATTTATTAATTACTGCCTGTATGGAATTTTTACTCCCAGTAGAAGGGATCAAACTTTGTAATATAATCTGTTTTTGCTTTTTGTGTTTTGAACCTCTCTTATTGGTTGAATAGATATTTATTTCACTGTGTTATTATGGGAAATTGTTTCCATTGAGTAATTATCCTTTTGGCCTTAACAATGTCTTTTCTAGAGTTTATTTTGTATAAAGTTAGTACTAAAACTGTTATTCTTTCTCCATTTCTTAATTTTATGTTATTCATGTTTTAAGCTTATACTTTTGGAAAATCTGACTCTAAATGAAATCTCTCTAGTTTAATTAATACTAACTGATACATTGGTTTATTTCTACCTTCATTCTGTTTTCTTTTTACTGTGACTCTTGTATGCTGACATCACATTGGCTGCCTTTTAATAGATTTTAATTTTTCTTTCCTTCTGGTGCTTTGAAATTTATACTTTTTTTTTATTATACAAGTAAAAGTATTATTGTACTTTTATTTGTGTAGGTGTCTTTAAACATATATTTTAAACTAAGCATCCTAAGGCTAGAGTCATTAACTAAATTATATTTAAATAATATATAATGATGTTATAGAAATTTAATTCTACTTAGGCTCTCCGTTCTTTTGTTATTATTACCTAGCACTTTTCCTTTCTCTTGCTTTCATTTTCTTTAGTAGCTCACCATCCAATCATAGCAGCTGCTTTCATAGACAATTCCTATTGCTATGTAGTGATTTGTTATCCTATCGGCTTCTTCTCGCTTTAAATAGCTCTCTTGTTTATTGTTTCTTGACTTGGCTCCCTTTTTTACTGAAGCATAGCTTTTAATAGTTATCTTATAGAGGACGTGTGAGGCAAACTCAGTCTTACTTTATCTGGAAATGTGGCTTCTTCCATCCTCTTCTACTTCCCCTCCCTTCCTCTCCTTATTTGTACTCGGGACTTAGTTTCTTTTATCAGCTTGATCATGTGTTTCTTTTTCATCAGCTGTGGAAGTTTCTAGGTATAATCTCTCTGAATTCTTTCTATTTCTTCTTCTCGAACTCTCACGAGGCTAGCGGGGGCCTTTAACTCCATGAAATATGTCTTTTCTTACTCACAGTGCTTTATTCTTCATATGTGGCTGAGAAATAGTTACACTTCCATCTCTAGCAGTCTGCTGTGCCACAGACATTATAATTTAGTACTTCCATGTCCTTCTGCCTGGTCTCTTTTCCAAGTATCCTATCACATGCTGTATAGCTTTACTTATTAATTCAAAATTTGCTTTTAAAGTTATTTTGTTATGTTGTTTTGTTATCCTCGGTCCTTGGGTTGTGAGTCAGACTATTTGGGCACTTTTTTGTGACTGTAGTGATCATTTAGCATTGATGCTTATTTTTCTTAGTAACCATGAGCTCATCTTTGACAGATCATGTTTTCTATGAGCCCTGAGTTATATCTATTTTGACAGGTGTTCGTGTGTGCCCTACTGTGCTTTTATAGGTTTCACTAGACCCAGAGAAGTATTTTATTTAAGTTCCTATGACTTTTAGACCCATAAAATACTTACTATGTTTTTTCTCTACACTGAATCTTGGAACTCTACAAAGAAAGATAAGCTTCTTTATCATGTCACTGAAACAATGATTGAAGGTTTTCTTTTGCTTTTTTTTTTTTTTTTTTTTTTTTTTTTTGCTGCCTCTCAGCAAGATTAACCTTTTCTTTTTGTGTGTGTGATATTTGGGGTTGTAACCAAGGTTCACCGATACTAAGCAAGCCCTCTTCCACTGAGCCAGTCTTCTCGCTGTCTGTATGGATGATCTCTTGGTGCCTAACCTCGGTGTATAAATTCCAAACCCAGATCTTTGCCCAGTGTGTTTGTGTGGCTTTCCCATTCTATCATCTAACCTCACAAAGATACCATAGAAAACAAATATTAAATAGTTGATTGTGGGAGTTTATACCTGTAATCTCAGCACTCTGGTGCCTGTGATAGGAGGCTCACTCACAGTTTCAGGCCCTATTCAACTACATAATTACTTTTAGGCCAGCCTGGAGTACAAACAGTAAGCCGTTCTCAACAAAAAAGACCCAGTCATTAAACAAGGTGACCTGCATACAGCTCTGAAATTGTCCTTTCGCCAGCTGGCATTTTCTCTCTTGTCCTGATGCCTCTCCTTATCTGGAGTTAGGTAAAGCGTGAGGATCTCTTTCTTTCATGAGCACTGGGCGGTACATTATCCTCTTGTTAGCACTGTGTATTTCCAGCAAGGAGTACGGAGCTCCATCTTAATACTACCTCTACATCGCCTTCTTCAGTGACTTACCGTGTGTGTGTGTGTGTGTGTGTGTGTGTGTTTGTGTGTGTGTTTGTGTGTTTGCTAGAGATAATAACAAAAATCTTCCTTGATTATTGGCCACTTCTTTTGAGAAGATCCTTAGTGACCCAGGAGTTCATTGATTGAGTTAGGCTGGCTGGCCCATGAATTGCAGCAATCCTTTGTCCTGCAGGGAGCCTTGGGCTTATAGATGTATCCTTCTGTGCCCAGCTTTTACATGGGTTCTGGGGATCTGAACTCATTCCTTCACACTTGCACAATAGGTACTTTACTGACTGAGCCATCTTCCAAACCCTGGGCTCTTTTTTGTGTTGTTGTTGTTAATATATATATATATATATATATATATATATATATATATATGTGTGTGTGTGTGTGTGTGTGTGTGTGTGTGTGTGTGTGTGTATATAATTTTATTAGACTCATGGTATTCCATTATTCAACTGAACCATAACATTCTTAATCCCAATTATAGTTCATTTATATTACTCCTATTTTTCATTATATCAATTAATGCTGAGAGTAAGTATCCTGACACAATTTTCTTTGTATACCCTTCAAACAAATTTGTAAGCTAAATGGTATAAAATTAGATCCAGTGGGTCTAGGGGTGCACACATTTCAGAAGATCTGCTGAGTATGCTAAGTGTTGCAAGGTTATTCTGAAAGGTTCTCCCATTGTGTCTCCAACCCATGGTTTTCCAGCACAGCCTTGTCAGTGTTTTTTAATGTATTAATTAGACAGGTTAAAAATGATCTCTTGGGCTGGAGAGATGGCTCAGCCATTAAAGGCTAGGCTCACAACCAAAATGATCTCTTATAGCTTTTCTTTATTCATAAGGTATTTTGTATGTTTATGAGCTTTAATTTTTCCCCCTTTTTTTTTTATAAAATGCCTGTTTATGACTTATTTGCTGTTTTTAAAAGCTATTGGTTTCTAAAAGAAACCTCCAAGTAGTAGAGGTAGTGCTCCTTTGCTTGCCATGTGGATTGTGATTTCTCCCTGCTGGCTGTTTATGTTCAAACTCTGACAGTAGTTGGTTTACTTCAGAGTAGTTTTACATTTTATATGTTGACAGCTGCATTTAAAAACATGCTTAATGGGTTTTGGTTACTATGACAAAACAAACGAACAAATAAACAAAAATGGAATTTATGAAGTGTTGTGATAGAGGGGGAAACAATTTTCCATTAGAATAATTCATATTTGTAGTTGAAGTATTTTGCAAAAATAATGTTTCCCAGGGAAAATCAATTAAAAAGCGTACATTCCTAGATTAATTGAATTTATGAAAACATTAAAGTGCAAGAAACAGCAACTTCCAAGGAGCAAAAGTTGAACTTATGTGTATCCAGGGGAGAGACTACAATACTATTCTTGGAAATGGAGGATTAGTTGAGTATGAAATGGAAAAGAATTGAGATTCAGTATGCCTAAATGAAAAAGGCATATAAACCCACAATCTAATAGTCTGTCTTAATATGTCTCAGAATTTTTTCTTAACTAGATAAATCTACACATGAACTTTTTAAAGATTATACTCATAAGAGATGTTTAGATGATTTTTTTTCAGCCCTTTGGGACCTTAACTGTTGAGTTTACTGTTTAGTAAGCCTGCACTATTTATTTAGTGTGTTTCAATAACTTGTGAGTGATAACTTTGACTGATTAGACTGATCCATGTGAAATATCTGATGTTTGACCACTTTCAACCTAACATTTCAGCAATTTAATCTATTGCAATCTATGGGCATCATAGCTTATTCCTTCTCTCCCTTTGCCTCTGTTCACACCAGGAAGGGTCATTTCTCACTTATTCACCTCAACATTCCATAATTAGAAATGATTACTGATATAATCGGGGACAAGCGATCTGTTTAAAGCTGCAGAATTCAGATGAAATGATATCAACTGATGACAGCATGAAATTTTCAGAGGAAAAGCACGGATCCATGTGTGGGATTTTGGTAGACCCTTACTTCACAAGCATGGAGATATTGCTCCTCTTACCTCTCCTGTGGCACTTATGTTTTGCTCTCTTCTTGAGTTCATTTTTGATTTGTGTCAAAGTCCAACTACCATTCTAACAGAGAGTGGGGAATTACGTGCATTTGTACCTGCAATCACTGTCATTTAACTTTCCCAAGGAACCTGGTTTTCTTGGGCTGCTGGAGAAAACAGTGTGATGCCAGGGACTGAGTTTGTATCCAGAGTATGCTTTCAGTTGTAGGCTCTTCCTTGTTTTGGGTCCTATGCTGTCCTTGGATGCCCTACTTACTTTCATTCTCAACCCAGATGATGGCCTTACAAGAGGTTACTTTTCAATAGACAGTGGCTTCCCCACATGTATTCACCTATGAGTGTTTGTGGTTGGCTTTGCCTAGAAACTCCAGAAACATCATCTGCATTAACCAACATGAACTCATCTTCATTTTGGCTCATTCAGTAACTACTGTAGCACACCCTTGAATGCACACATGCACACATGCACACACCTGCCTTTTTTTTCCTGAAGAGTGAAAATTCTATTGAATACTGCAGATGACTCTTGGGATTATTATGCTCTGCAAGTCTCCAAACTGTATGAATTTCTGGGGATGATGGGACAGGAAAAGGAAGAAAACATGACTTTTCATCTAAAAACACCTTGAAGTATTTTTTAGCAACTTCAGAAACATAGCTATAGCAACAACATCAGTGGGAAGAAATCCAACCAAGTGTTTGCTTTCATGCAGACATTTGGTTCAGCAATGTACACAAGAACCTAGACTAGGAAGCATCACACTTGCTGGCCAGCAGGACTAGTAAACAGCTTCTCCTTGTGGTAAGGATCTTGCTACAGCAAGATGGCTGGTGGTCAGAAACTATTTCATCTGCATTTTCACACTTTCAGAAGCAGGAATTAAAATAACCAAGTGATTCGAAGACCCACCTTTGTTGCCCCAATTAACTCTCTCCAGACTAATATCTTAGCAATTTACCATCATTTACTTGTGTCCCTTCACTTTTGTGCTCATGAAGACATTTGCTTGTCAGTTCCATAAAGCCTCCCACGCTTAAAGCACTGACAGGTGTCCCAGTAAATTCATGTGCAAACAGTTAAGACGTGGCCTTCAAGTTGTTCCCAATCTAAAGGGAGATCGACCAAGTAGAAAACTAATTTAGTTCGCAAACGAGAGGACAAGTAACATGTAAGAAACAGAAAGGCGTAGGAAGGGTCACGTGTGGGGAGTGCGACTCAGCAGCTTGGAAATCTATCTTGCTCTGAAGCAGGTGTAAGAGGCTGCATCTAGCCTGACCTCTGGATTTCCCACTCTTGGTCCTGTTTGCATTTATGTGACGACTACATCCTTAGCTCATTTCTGTGTTGTGTCCTTTGCTGGGGACATAGCTCAGCACATGCAGTTCATCAGCCTGCAGGTGCCACATCAGCTGACCCACAAGCACATTCTCATGGGCCACACTGTCCCTGGAATGCCTTTAGCTGGTGACAGAGCATGGTAGGATTCGACAGTTGCTCCTCGGGCTGACTTTCTTAGTTGGGCCAGTTGCTCACCAGTGTCTACCCCGGTAATAATCCTCTATTTCTAATTCTGTCTTGACATCTGCTTCCCATAAGCCATAAGCTGACATGCTCCAAAGTTTATTTTTGAATTTTTTTTAGTTCTCAGCTTTAAGTGGTTGTTTGTATTTCACCATCTAAACTAGCAGGCTTCCTTTCCACACCATGAACTGTGCTTTCTTTTGTTTTTATGAAGCCAGGCATATTTTCAATATGTGACTTCAGGATATATTGGATCCCTTGGCCCTGCCAGACTTTGCAAAGATTTCTCCCTACCTGGGGTTTGGTGGGGCTCTGGGGACAGTATGGAGGTGCCAGCTTCACTCAGTTGTCTACAGTAATGCATTTCTCCTCCATGGCAAAGTTGGCTGAAGTTCAAAGAGTTGATGAGCAAGTTCTTCAGACAGATTGAATTTTTTCCCTGCCATTCTTTTAATATAAAGTATTTTTATATCTCACGAGTAGCAGGTGGTTAAGCCAGTGGCCTAGCATTTCAGAGACTAGATTTAATTACAGTCAATCTGTGTGATCTATCAGACAGTTTTCTCTATGGAAACTTTGCTTCTCTCCTCCCTTCCATCTCTCCCCTTCATATAACAACTGCTGGAATAATTCCCTCTTTACGTGTTTCATGTTATAGAAGTGGGTTGTAACTTCCACATACCAGGAGTGTAATAGAAGTTAATATTCAGTCTTTAGAGGTTCTGCCCCATTGGTTGCAGGGCATATAACAACTGTAATGGTGCATTTTGTATATCATATTTTCTTTAAATGCTAGGGTGAAAATCATGTATTTTGAAATGAAAGTCATTATGCTTGTGTGGAGTTGTGGAGTTGAACTTCTATCTTATCTCCTGGGAAAATTCTTGGGTGTTTCCGTCTTCAGAGTCTCAGTAATCTGTGTGGTCCAGATGGTAGAAAGAGGGGCGGGGAGACAGGGGCAGGGAGACAGGGGCAGGAGGCCAAACTGGTTTTAGCTTCCCAGCTTTCTTCTCATCTTACACATGTGAGAAACTTTGCAAGAAGACCCAGCTAAAAGGCCAGCAAAAGCTCAAACAGATTTTTCAAAATCTGTGGGATGATGATATGCCATTATTCCTTCCATTTTATGTGTGTGTGTGTGTGTGTGTGTGTGTGTATGCTTGCATATGGCATATTCATATATGTGTATTCATGTGTATACATGCATATGGGCACAAGTATGCAGAGGTTTGTATGTGTTTATGATGTACACATGTGGCTTTGGTCACTCTCTACCTTAATTAATTAATTAATTAATTTAGTGTGTGTGTGCCACAGAAACCAGAAAAGGGAATTCTGGAGCTGGAGTTACACAGTGATTATCAGCTACTCCACATGGGTGCTGAAACACAGAACTTGGGTCCTCTTGAAGAGCTTCAAGTTGAGCTGTTTCTCCAGCCCTAGAAATATTTTGCTCTTTGTAAGATGAATTGGATTTGTGTGATCATAGTGATTAGACACAGGGCCTTGTGTAGAATAGGCAAGGATTCTACCACTGAGTGAGTTATCCAGCCCAGCCCTCCAATTTATTGTTTAATACAGGATCTCTCATTAATGATGGAGCTTGCTGATTCAGCTAAACTGGCTGGCCAAGGGGCTCCTGGAATATTCTGACTCTGCATTGCCAGTGCTGGGGTGATAGACACTCTGCCCTGCTGAGTTTATGTGGGTGGGTACTGGGGATTCTCAACTCCATGCCCAGGCTTGTCTGCTTCACTAAGTCTTTCTTGCAGCCTCAACTTCTTAAATACAGGGGACTGTTTCATGGTAAGCACGGGCATTTTCTATTAAATTTTTGCTCAAAGAGAATACATTGCAAGTGCTTCATTACAGAGCAAAGTGTCTGTTTATGTGGCACTAATAGTCACAGTAAATCTGTTTGGTGAAAGAATTTCACCAAAATGTTGCAACTCTGTAATATGTAACATTTTTGACTTTCATTTATTTTGTGTGCATATGTATGTGGGCACTTGCATACCATGGTGCATGTGGGGGCATCAGAAGACAATTGTCAGAGGTCGGTCGGACTCTCCTTCTAGGGAGACCAGGGATCAAACTCAACGCATTGGGCTTGGCAACAAGTGATTTTACCAACTGATCTATCTCCCCTGCCCATAGTTCTGTAATGTTTAGAGTTCACAAACAATCAAGGCTTCACTCTTGTTGAGTAGGAAGTTCTCCTGTTTAAACAGCTAACTGGCAATCAGCCAATATGACAAGAATGATTACTTCAAAAGCCCAAGAGAAATGCTAATGAACTTACATCTCAATTGTGATAAGATTGAATTTGGGGGTCGTGACCCTCTTATTCAATTAGAGTAAGTTATCAGTGTTTTCACAGCATGGGAGACACTGCAGTGCATTGTGGACACAGCTGACAGCTTCAAGGGGGACGTTTCGGAAGATCAAGCTGACATCTGACGTTGACACTTGAGGTTGGTTCTGAATCAGTAGTTGCTGTGTAGGGATGGATGGATGGGTGCACAGTCAAGCCCTTGTCACTTATGTAAAGTGGTGTTTTAGTGTCATACTTCTAGGAACTTTGCAAATATGGTGAAAAGATGTTTTCATGGAGGAGAGTAATTTGAGAACAACTTGCTCTCAGCACTAAGGACATCATTGATCATGCTCCTTGCAGAGAAATTTTCTATGTAACTAAAGCATCAGATCCAGATCCAAGGCACTCACACTGGGGCTCTGCTATCATGTAATCCTCAGATTGCACTGGAGTTTGTCTCATTGTCTCACAAATCATTTATAATGAAAGCATCCAGCTTAAAGCCGTTTATGGTCATCTCTTTTAATTCCCCCTAAATGTTTTTGTTTGCTTGCTTGTTTGTTTAGACTTCTAAAACCCAAATGTCCACTTTATAGATGGCCTTTTGGAGTGAGTGTCCCTGATGCCTTCTTGCTCTCGGATCCAGGCTGCCAGACCGTCACCAGTGTGGTACTGTGTCCTCACCTTGTTCAGTGAATATTTCAGTTCATGGCAGGATAGCAATGCTCACTGCAATCTCTTGGTTAAGAAGAGCCTGTCCCTGAAACTCTTCCTATTGATTTGCATTTTTAATTTCCACAGAGTATACTGAATATATGTAAATATCTTCTTCCAATTCTCCCTTCTCTTCCTTTTAAAGTTATTATTGTATGTGAGGGAGACGGTATGTGTGCCACAGTATACACGTCTGAGTTAAGGATGGAGCTCTTCCTCCATCTTCATACTCGGTCAGAGACTCAAACTCAGGTTGCCAGACTTGCAAGGCAAGATTGTTTACATCTGTGCCACCTGACAGCCCTTGACTTCTTCTTCCTCCTCCTCTCTTAATTTTGTCCCTTTATTCTTGATATGGACCTTTCTATCTTATACATGGAATATATACTTGTGGTCTGGAATTTATATTCTTGTCCAGATCTTGGCCCTGGAACTTTCTTTAAGGCATACATTTAGTATTGGTTGTCCCTCAGTCTCAATTGTGTTAAGAAAGATTGCTGTTGTGAAGCCTGTGAGCCATCAAACCACACACAGATGTCAATGTGTGACAGCATCTATGTGACTTCTCTGGGTTGACATCTAAACAACTTCTCAAACTCAGCAAGCTTACACCTGAATTTTTGTCTCCCTACCACAACTTTTCTTTATTGTTCCCCCAACACAATTGCATCTCCCCTCTATCTTCCCCAATAAATGTAACAACCGCCCCTTGCCAAGGTTCTAGAAATATCCTTGATTCTCCTTTTTCTACTCTGTGTATGTATGATATGTGTGTGTGTATGTGTGTGTGTGTGTACATACATGTGCAAAGACACATCTCTGTGTGCACATATATGAGCATGTATATTTGTAAGCCTGATGTCGATGTCAGGAATCATTCCCCAACCCTTGTCTCTAAGACTATTCCACTGCATCACGTGAACACATGATATTCTTTCCAGCATCCCCTGTCACAATCCTTTATCAGTTACAATTTCTTCCCTGATCTTAGTCTTGCTTCCATCCTTGCTCCTTGGGGTGCATTATCCTCAAAGATACCAGAGAAATGCCTGCATAGCAGATCAAATCATTAGTGTGCTTCAACACACTTACCCAACCTCAGGATTCCTATGCCACATGCATGTAAAAGCAACCAGTCCTATGCATTTCCTCAGCCTCATCTCATGACTGCCTCTGTACCAGCCACCTTGTCCTTGTTTTTGAACCCAGAACAACTCAAACTTTTGCCAACAAAAGCTTTTGAACATCTTCTGTTAGGCTGTTGTTGTTATAGTCTAGTTGCCAAATGCAGACCTAATGCTACCCCAGAAATACAATTTTGTCACTAAATTCTGTTCTCTCATAGTATGATGTGTTTTGTGCTGCAGGAGAGTATCTGTGAAAATTAATGGGAAAACTGTTTAACTTCATTTACTGTTAAGAAAAACAACAAGTAAAATCTTCTAAATGAAAGACTTGGTAAAGTCTTTGTGACATTAAAATGTTGAAAAGAAGAGTTACAATATCTAGAAAAGATTTGTTACATGAAGCACTCTGAAACTCTTGGAAGAAGGGAAAGTCATTAGCAGTTTAATTTTGAAATGATTCTCTTCAATGAACTTCCACTAATAGGGTGTATTACGCCCCTCTGGTTCCTCTCACCATAAGACACACATCAGTTTGTGCATACATTGTTGCTCTTGAATAATCTCTGGAGCTCAGAGGGGCTGAGCTGCAAGTGTAAAGTCCTCAGGCTGAGAGCACATCTCTGGATTCCACTTTTACTCTGTCAATATTGTTTGATAGCATACTGTGTCAGCCACTGTGCCAGGAAATTGTGAACAGCAAAAGTGTTCCTGGCATTTCTAATCTAATTGAGGAGACATGAGTAAGTCAATAAGCCAGAAAGCTCCTAAGTGTTTTGGGAGGGATATTTTTTTCTTAATATGTAAATATTGCTTTTCAGGGGCCTAAGACATACTGATGTTTTAAAACTTTTTGGTGCATATGTATGTGTTCTTGTAGGAGGGCGTACCTGCACATACATATCTAATGTAGAAGATGGCTTCTCAGTGCCTCTCTCTCCACCTTAGTTTTTGAGTCATGGCCTCTCACTGAATCTGGAGTTCATAAACTATCTAGAACTGAAGGCCAATGAGCTGCAGACCCTGTGCCCCCACCTCCGCCAGCACTGAGATTAAAAGTGCGTGTTTCATGGCTGCTGGGATCCAAACTCAGCTTCTCATACTTTGGTGTCAGGTTCTTTAACAAGGAACCCATCTCCCAAGCCCATACACTGAACTTCTAAACTAACTCCTGGACATAAGATAGAAATCCACTCACTAATTAAAGTCATAGTGAAAGATTTTATTATTTCAAAGATAATCTGACAAGAACTTAGAGCCCATCTCTAACACACATTCCAAGTACATTTCAATGGAGCTAAGTGTTTGCAATTTAGCTTTAGGAAGGCCGGAGGAACAGAGCCAGGGAGGGAGGCACAGTGCGGGGAGGGTAGAAGGAAAACAGGTTTGCCCTTAAGGGACCTGTTTCTCTACTAAGCCTATAATGATGACCAAAGCAAGAGGTGCTGAGAAGATGAACAGAGGTAGGCGACATGGCCACTTTTCTATATGACCTGTCAAGATCTAGTTTAAACCCAAAGGGATGAGCCATCTGACAAGTGCTCCTCAGCCTGGTGTGCTTGACCTGTCAGCAGCTGGCATCCTTCTTGTGAACCACATCATCGTTGACGGAGAATGCTCTCATGGTGAAACGGGACTGTGTATCAGTAGTGAATTGTTGGGGTGTGGAGGGGAGGCACAGTCTCCGCAACATGGTAGCTTTTAAATTTTAAAAGGCCATGGAGACCCCCTTTGAACTTCCCTGTTATTTCATGAGAAATTTCCCTACCTCCTTTCTGCTCACAGAATAGACTTTCTTCTACCTAAGTATCTCAAAACCATTTATTTTTCCTGATGCCTATAATACACGTCCTAGAGGGATTCTGAGGTTGTGCACATTTTTAGTATGTGTATTATGATCTAAGTGTGGGTGAGTAAGTGTGCTGTTTGTGTATAAGGAAATATAACACCTATGTGAATCATTATTAAAAATTCATCATTTTCACAGGGACAAGTCATTTGAAAATTAAATTAGAAAGAATTGGTAGTGTGGAGAGGCTAGCATCTTGATTTTGTGTTTACTTGTTTCATCTTTTGACACAGGGTCTTATCTTGTAGCCCAGGCTAGCTTCCAACTTGAAATCCTGTTCAGACTCCCAAGGGCTAGGATAACAAATATGTGTCACCAAGGCCAAGCATGATGCTTCTTGTACTGCTTTTACAGATATGTTGTCTTCTTCCTTTTATATTTTAAATGTCATACAAGATCACATTGGTATTCACTTAAGACTTTTGCTTTGGAAACAGTCTTTGCTTTGTTGTTGCTTTGTTTTGCTTGAGGTAGGGTCTCACTAAATTACCCTGACTGATTTAGTTTGTCCAGTCTGGTCTTGAACTGTTAGTTGAAGGAGCTCTTCCTCCTTTCTCTCCCCACTAAGACCAGAGATGTGTGCCCAGCTGGAAGTAGTCTTTTTGTTACTGGTATTTTCTTAATAAGATAACAATTACTATGTACTAGGCAATGCACGCTAGTTCATTGCTTTGATCCCAGCTCAAGTGAAGAAGAGAAAAGAGAGTGCCTGCAAGTTTGAGACTAGAAAGTTGCAGGCCAGCCAAGGCTACATAGTGAGATCCTGTGTCAGAAAAGTCTAAGCAAATGAAGATTCCATACTAATTACTATAGCTGTGCTCCTTAAGTTACAAAATAAATGATACTATAAAAGAACATGTATTAGTTACCAAATCATACTCATCAGTCAGCTTTTAACCCCAGTGTGCATAATCAAAGATATTTAAAGATTGCATTTCACTAGGAAAATCAAAATGATTTTGGTTTGAAATCACCAAGGAACAACTTTTTTTTTCTTTGCTCAGGTGTTTATCTTCTAATCACAGGTTTTCTCTGAGTGTGTGTCCATGCATATATCAGTTTACAGAAAGTCTCTAATAATGGGAAGACCAAAAATGTTCAAAGCCAAGTTTCTCCAATTGCTTGTTTTTGTTCATATTTCAACAAACAGGCCCTTATCCATTCAGTTACTAAAGCCTTGGCATTATCTTGACTCTTTCCTCTATCTGATCACTCATATTTAATGTCAAGGTCTTTTTAGTTTGTGTTCTAAAAAGCTCCATGATCTTTCCACTTTCCTTCCCCTCATGACTACCTGCCTGGCTCATCCTTCAAGCTTCCATTACTGCAGAGCCTTAGGGACCCTCTTCTTTAGAAGACCTTGCTGCTACCACCTTGTCCCATAGAGCAGCAGAATGTCCTCCTCCTCCCCCCACCTCCTCCCCCTTCTTCTCGTCCTCCTCCACCTTCTCCTCTTCCTCTCTTCTCCTCTTCCTCTTTTCCTCTTTTTTTCCTTCTCCTCCTCCTTTGTTTTCCAGACAGGGTTTCTCTGTGTAGCCATGGCTGTCCTGGAACTAGCTCTATAGAACAGGCTAGCTTCAAATTCAGAGTCTGCCTGCCTCTGCCTCCTAAATAGTGCTGGTAATAAAGGAAGGCACCACCACATCCACCAGGCCACAACAGGATTCTTACAAAAATGCCAATCTCACGCTTCTCTAGCTATATGTAGAGCTTGCTCATAATGGTTCTGAAGTAGTTCAAACCCCATATTATGACCTTCCAGGTCATCCTCTTATTTCCCCCCTCACCCTCTCAAGCCACCCAAGTCCATTGGATGGATTTTCTCATTTCTTCTTCTCCTCCTCCTCCTTCTCCTCTGTCTCCTTCTCCTCCTCCTCCTCCTCCTTCTCCTCCTCCTCCTCCTTCTCTTCCTTCTCCTCCTCCTCATTCTCCTCCTCCTCATTCTTCTCCTCCTTCTCCTCCTTCTCCTCCTCCTCCTTCTCCTTCTCCTCCTTCTCCTCCTCCTCCTTCTCCTCCTTCTCCTCCTTCTTCTTGGTTGTGTAGTTTCTTTTTATTATTATTTTTTCTTATTTTACATATCAATCCCAGTTCCTTCTCCCTCCCAGCCCATCCCCCCACCAATGCACAGGGAGGGTGATGCCTTCCAGGAGGGATCATCAAAATCTGTCAAGTCATTTGGAGTAGACGGGTCTAGGCCCTCCCTCCTGCCTCTAGACTAAGGGAGTATCCCTCTATGAGGAATGCGCTCCCTGAGTCCTTTTGTGCACCAGGGATAAGTACCGTTGTGGGTTTTCTCATTTCTTTAGATGCAGCACTCCACCAGTTGAGTCCTGGCATGTGCTGTTCCATCTGTCCACAGTGTTAGCTCATTTTAAAAATTGACTTCCAAAGCTCCTCAAACTAATATATGTCAGTCACCTTGACATTTACTTTCATGCATACACACACATTTATATATATATATATATACATATATATATATAGTTGTATATATACATATGTGTAATTTTGTGATTGTTTTTTCAAACTGTTTTCTCTATACAGTACTATGACTGATCCAAAGAGATAAAGGTCATGTCACTTTTATCCCCAATCTTCTGGCAGAATCCTTAACCCACAGTAAGCATTCAGTAAATATTAATAGACAGATGAATACATAAGTGAAAAACTAAATCTCCCTCAGACACTTCTGGTGTTGAATTATTCTAATGACTGAATTAAAAAATAAAATTATGCAAGTTTGAGCACAAACAGGTGATGGTGTTATCAATAATTTTGTCTACAGAGATTAGAATTGATGTGTCAGTGTATGAGTACAAAAAGAATGTTTCAGCTTAAAATTTTAGTTACACCCATAGCTCTGAATCAGTGGAAAGGATAATTTAAGTGAATGTATGGGAAACACAAACATGTAGATTAGATTCTTTTATTATATCCTTGCTACAATGTACCTCAGTTTCTAAGATCTCGAATCACTTAAATGATAATGTTTCTCACTACTGCAGTTTCAGGTTTTATTCAATAGATGAAGCATCAGGAATTAGACACACAGACGCCATACATACATACCATAAACACACCCCCCCCAAATACATACATTTCCAAAGTGTTCACCTCTATTTTGCGTGCTCTTAATTTTTTACATAGGATCTTTATTTCTTTCTTTGCCTAATGCTGTGTGAAAATATTCTGACTAATGCAATGTAAGGGACAAAAGGTCTATTCTGGCTCACACATCAAGCGTATAACTGTCTATCATGGCAGGATTGTCAAGGCCACAAGTGCTTGAAGTAGCTGGTCATGCCCCATTTATGATGAGGAACAAAGACAGGTGAATGTACATGACTTCTCAGATCCCTTTCTCCACTTGTGTGGAGATGCCCAGCAGGAAACAGCCCCACCCATATAGGCAGATCTTTCCACCTCAATTAACACAATTATGGTAATCCCCCAGAGTCCCATCTCATAGGGAATTCTAGATTCTAGGTTTTGTAATTAACACTAGCAATTGCAGCATCCATTATTTGGTCATTGCCTTTCCAGGTCATGGCAAATAAGCACCTTCAAATGAGAATTCAGTAGTTAAGGGCAGCTGCAGTCAGTGCCAGCCATTGTATTGACCTGGTGAACTCATTTTTGCTTTTTCCTGACACCTGTGACCTTTAATTGCATGAATAAACAAACCACGCTGGACTGGTGGTAGTACTGCCTACTCCTCTGTGTGATCACACACACACACACACACACACATACATTCATGCACACACACACACACACACACACACACACACACACTGAGAGCGTGTGGTATGTGTATGCATGCTTCTGTGCACACACATGCTGGGGTTGCAGACTGAGCCCAGGGCCTCACTTGTTCTTAGCCCATTCTCTACATACAAGCTCCACTCCAGCCCCACCCCCTCTTCTTGATAACAAGCTTCCTCAGAAATCTTGAATTTTCATATAGCTCTTAGGGCACTGCAGAAATCCATGTCATAGCTGATATTCAGAATCAAAACAAAGGAAAAAAACTCTGAGTCATGAGAGAAAATTAAATTATTGTTTAATACAGTTTGAGGAGTTTGGAACAATGGATTCCATTACAAGTATTATATTTAGAAACATTTCCATCTATCCCAAAATAACGGAAGAAAAAAGGTATTCTCCTTAGAAAGGCGAATATAAATGCTTTATGCCCCGGCCCCCACCCTTTCTAGATCCTCTCATAGTCCATCAAGGAGCACAGGGCTGAGTGAAGTTAGCTATTCTACTGGTGGGCTGTTACAAATCACGTAAACTCAGCATAACACCTAGCAACCAATGAGGTGCAGAGGTCCAAGATCCCAAGTTTACAAATCAATTCCTGAAGTCATAGGCTACTTACTCCCTTGGAATCACAGCTATTAGTCTGTAGTCATTTCAGAGTGTTAGTAGTATTGTGAAAATTCACAGGCATTGGCACGGATTCAGGCTTACTCACTCCTTTTGGTCACTTGTTGAGCCACAATGGGTTTAAAGTCTTTGAGTGAGGACAGTCTTTCATGAGGTGATTTTATCACATGGCAGTGTGGAGAGAAGTGTAGAGTAGAGCTGTCTTGGTCAAATCTTGCTGCTATAACAAAGTATCACAGACTAGGGAATTCATAAGTCATAGAAATCTACTTCTCACATTCTAGAGGCTAGGGAGGCCAAGATGAAGATGCCGAGTGATTTTGTGTCCAGATAGCAGCTCTGTGTTTCCAAAGTCTTCACATGACAAGGAACAAAAGGCAGAAGGGACAACTGCTGTATGAACTCTCTTTTGTAAGGACACCAACCCTACAAAAGAGTACAGCATCCACATGACAACCACATCCTAGAAGTCTCACTCTTAAAGCTTTCATATTGACAGTTAAGTAGTAACAGACACTTTCAGGACACACATTCAAACCATACCACTACCTCCCTACTTTACCAAGTTATTTTGTCTTTCAGTTATTTACAAATAATACTAGAATAGTATTTATATTTGCTTCTATTAGTCAGTATTGGATGTGTGCAGTAAAAAGCAGTCCCCAAATCTCAGTGATCTTAAATAATCAAAACATTTTCTCACTTGTTCATGATCATTATGGTTTAGCCAATAGCTTTTCTGTGCTCTACTAACACAAGAACCACGGTGGCTTTTGGCCACGCAGTGTGGTGTTGGTCACCATGGCAGCAGGAAAAGGATGATGAGAAATCATATACTTATTCTTAGAAAAAATTTCCAAGAAAAGTGACATCTTTCCCACACAATCACTGCCTAAAGCAAGCCATCCCTCCCTGACTGATTTCTACTTACTTCTTCCTCCAGTCTTTGTGGTCAGAATGATCATTCAGGGAAGCTAGAGGGTGCTACCAGTTTATGACACGTCACATGCCCCTGTGAGCTTCTATTTCTGAAGAGCTCTTGAGGCATATATTTGGGGGCATCAATATTCGTTTGAGTTCTCTCTTGCCTTCGTCTTATGTCTCACGGCTTCCTGGTGATTGTTTCTTTTTCAGGTCCCAGTATCACTCAGCTTTGTTTCATAACTGAAATTGTGTGTATAGACATGGGCCAAGTAATGACATTTTAGTCAGCTGTGGGCTACATACATGACAGTGCTCTCATAGCAATACAATGGGATGGATTTTCCTGTTAATTAGTGGCATTGAGTGACACTGTAGCCCCATGTCATGTCACAGTGCATCAGATGACTTGCACTGTTAGCGTGATGCTGGTGTAAACAAAGCTAACACACTGCCATTTGTAGAAAAGTACATGCATTTGTGGACTCTGTACAAAACCAGACAATGATGGTATGTGACAAGTTATTAGTGCATGTGTTCATTAGGCTGTGCTTTTTGTCATTTCCGAATGTTCCTCATGTACTTGTAGTTAAAGCCAGTCTATGGTATGTTGTGTTGACAGTAGCATTACACATCTTGGTATAAAGGCTCTTGGTTACACTATTTTCCATTATATTTGCTTAATCTCCTGCAGTTGTTCATTGGGTCCCAGGATCAGTAGGATCATATATATATATATATATATATATATATATATATATATATATATGCAGATATGTATATATATATATATATGCAGATATGTATATATATATATATGCAGATATGTATATATATATATTCATGATTTTATACCTCCTTTATGTATCAGACACATGCATATTATACTGCAGGTATATAGCAGGAAGTGCCATCTACATTTTGAGAACTATCTTTTTGACTCACATCCCCATCTGCTTTATGACTCACATCCTCCACCACTGCAGTACAGTCAGCTCTTTTAGACTAGATCTGCGTGAGATTATGCAGCATCCTTCTTGTGTGTCATTTCACCTAACATCATGTTCCTCAGGCTCAACCATATGTTCATGGATGGAAGGCTTTCCTTCTGAATTCCACTGTGTGTGTGTGGATGTGCATGCTGAGTTTTCTTTAATCTTGGTCAGTAGTAGTTCAGTGGGTATTTGAGTTGACTCCATGCATTGGCTGCTGTGGATAGTGGTACAGAGAACACAGTGACCTATTGACTTCCTTTCCCTTGGATATATTTTCAAGAGTCGCCACTGGGTCATACGGCTCTCATCCTCCTTCATTCTAGGTTTTTTATATGCTGTGCTAGATGGCTATACCAAGTTACACCTTTGCCTGCAGTGTACAGGGCTTCTCTTTACTTCACGTCCTTGCCAACACTTGTTTTCTTATCTTTCCATAAGAGCCACTCTCACAACTGTGATGTGACATCTCAATTGCGGTTTTCAATGTGGCTTTGCATGGTTGGAGTGACCTGAGCTCTCCATCTGGCATTGCAAGGCCATTGTTTCTGCATGTGAGTGAATTCTGTGCCGGTTCTTGAGAAGAGAGAATTCCTAAGTGTAGGAATTGCCCTGCTCCAAGAGAACACATGCAAGAAGCCAAGGGAGTCACTGACACATCTTTTATAGTCTGTGTTTGCAAAAATAGTGAATAATTGATTCCTTTGTAGCAAAGACATTCAGATTCATTCAGCCAACTATTTGAAAACTGTACAAGACTGTATTTTTAATGCTTATGGCATCTAGGTAGTGAGTTTGTCTCTTGGAAATAGTGGAACAAGAGTTGCTTCAGCCATAAAATATCTAGTTTATATAAGGAACTGTGTCATTTAGTTGTTTGGTTCCAGCTGTAAATTCATTTTACATTTAAACTGCAACTTTTAATCTATTTTGATCTAACAACAAAGTGAGTTGACTCTTACGAGAAAGATATACATGAACTGGAAAGGTTGCATTCTAAGTGATTATTTGGGACTTTAAAAAAAATAAATCACCAATATTTAAATCATATTTAGTTAGATCACAAAGGGAACACTTTTCCAATTGACTTATCTGGATATTTTCTCTATAAAAAATACCCTTGGATGTCAGTAGTTGCAGTAGGGTACTTGTGTTGCTGATCAACTTTAGAATATAAACAGCTGGGCACACCTGGTTTTTATTCTTCAGACATACGTGTGTGTGTGTGTGTGTGTGTGTGTGTGTGTGTGTGAAAACTTCAAACAAACAAAATAGCTCACCACACTGTTTTCTATGCAATCAATATGTAATTACTGAACATTTTTCCTGTCTTCAAATGATTTCCTACTTGTTGAAATGATCAAAATTAGAAAGAAGAAAACTTTATATAAGCATTGCTAACAAGTGATACAGTATGTTCTTGTGTTGTATATCATATGATAACAAATGATTAAAAAGTAATGACAAAGTCTTGGGTTACAGAGATGGTTCAGCAGAGGAAGACACTTGCTGCCAAGCCTGACTGCAGGAGTTCAATCCCCAGGGCCTACATGGCAGAAGGAGTGAACTGATCTCTTGCAAGTTGTCCCCTGATCTCTGTGCAGGTGCCATAGTTTGTGCATGCCTCTATGAGGATATGAGTGTGTATTTGTGTGTATGTTAAATAAGTAAGTAAATAAACTTTTTAAGAAAAAATAAAATCTCTAAGTTGATTAGGTGTCAACATGTCATCAGTGAGTTTGAGTTGATAGCCACATTTTTAAAAAATATCCTCAGCTTTGGAGACAGATGATCCAAACCATAGGAACAAAGAGATCAGCTCTCAGAAACTGTGTCTCAATACATAAAGACGCATAGACACAGAAGAGGTCCCATGGTGCTGCCATCACCACTTGCCTTCCTACAGTATCATTCTCCATGGCGCCGTCATCATTTGGCTCTCCATGGTGCCACCATCACTTGGCTTTCTACAGTATCATCCTCCATGGTGCCACCATCACTTGCCTTCCTACAGTATCATTCTCCATGGCACCGTCATCACTTGGCTCTCCATGGCGCCGCCATCACTTGGCTTTCTACAGTGTCATTCTCCAGCTGCACATTGGCCCTGTGTGTTTGTTGTTTGGGGATGTTTACAGTCTCTCACATGCAGAACTGCTAAGTTTATAGACATGAAATAGGAGTTAGAAGCTGGACTCATTCTGTCCTCAGCAACTGTTCTAGCTCTTTGAGGGCATGACACTGAGCGAGTGAGGCAGTTCAGAGACACCTAGGACTGCTTCCTTTAAATAACCTTTCCCTTCTCTCTTTAAATAGCTGACTTTTCCTCACTGAACCCTAAATTCATAATCATAGGTCCTTCTTCCTTCCCCTCATCTGTTTCTCCTCAACGTTTTCTTTGAACTCTGCTTCCCTTTCCCTAATTCTTCTCCTGTCAATGTGCTATACAATAAAAGAGAAATTGTACATCTTTTAAGAAAATTGGATCTGGATTTGAAACCTTACTCTTCTACTATATGGCTGTGTGACACTGAGTAAATCATGGAACGCCTCTGAGCCTTAATGAAATGGGACAGGCTTTCCTTCCTCATTTTCCTGAAGCCTCTATACAATAATGCATATTGAGTTCCTAAAATCAATCAGGGCTCCTGTCTCATTTCTCATTTTTAACTCTTTTTTCTAAATTTCCTGCTTTCACCTAAGTCTCTAGGAGAATAATTTGAACTTTTGGGATGGTGGACTCCAGTCAGAAAGGACATTGCACATACACCCAGACACATTTCTTTATGGTGCTTAACATTTTTTAGAAAGTCACTATTTAAATAACCCCTACTTTGATCTCAGATGTCAGCCTAAGCTTAGTCAAATTTATTTCACCTTCACCTGAATAAGTCCTAAAACGACCATTTCAGAGCCAGAGAGGTGGCTTAGCAGTTAAGAGCACTTACTACTATTTTAGAGGACCGGATATGGGTCCCACCACCCACATGGCATCTCACAGCCATTCCTAACTTCAGATCCAGGGGATCTGGCTTCTTCAGCCTCCATAATCATCAACCATACATTCAGTACACAATCACACATGCAAAACAATCATACACTCAAATAAAATTAAATAACAACCTTTTAAGCAATGGCTAGTCCTCAACTCATTTGAAGGGAAGGAACTGTTATTGCAGTTCACTGAAAGGGCAGGTAGGGCTGAGTGGGGAGTCAGAAAGGAAAGGGATATCCCTATCAAGCAAAACAGACATTTTACCAGTGAGTCCTGTGTTCTGCTTGAAGACCATTGATACCGTTGTGATACTGAGAGCTAAGCTCTACATTCTTAATTCAGACTTGCCAATTAGGGCTGTGTTCATGGCTCATCTTCTCTGCATTCCATGCTTGGGAAACTTTCACCTGCCCTCCTGCTTTTCTTCCTGTTATGAAAGCAAAATCCTTTTCCATCCTCAGAGGCCACCGCCTCCTTCTGGCACTTACTGTACAATCTCTTCCATCATTATACCGAGAAAACCCTAGGTGCTTTGCTCTACAGAATTTCAGCCAGCTGATGTCAGATTCCACTGTGGTACATATATACTGAAGTATATAATAAACACAAAAGTTAAGTTGTTCTGCAAGAACTAGAAATACTATTTGTTTTTCTTAACTGTGTTATTACATTGCTTTATGCAGATCTCCTTATCACTCAAAATCTAAAAAAAAGAATAGTTCAGGATTTTTACGTGTGTGTGTGTGTGTGTGTGTGTGTGTGTGTTGTATACATGTCCATGTGCATTTTCACATGCACATGTGCATGTATTAAGTTGGCTTTTTGCTAGATATTTTTATCACAACAGCATATACATATATTCCAATGCAAAGACATTGAAGCCAGGCCAATTAGCTCCGTTTCAACACCAATTCACTTTGAAGGCACTGCCAACTTGGGAGTGATATTGTGAATACAAACCTTGGAGACTTGTGCCAGTCTATTAAAATAAAATTATATGTCCCCTTGGCTTGTAGCTCTTTGCTATAGAGGGATGTCAATGACTACTTTTCTAGGATCTTGTGAGAAATTCATAAGCTTGTGTGTGAATCAGCCAAAATTTTGATTAATCAATGACTACAAATAGAAACTGGGGTTAGCGTGTGGCTGACTGAAAATTTCTTAGAGCATGTAAGTTCTGGCTGTCTATGAGTTGGATATCACGGAGGACCAAGAATGTAAAGATTGATAAGTATTCATTTAAGCCATATATGCATATCAAAATCCCACTGTGACTGGTGTTTGATTTTGATGGAAAAATCAAGATTGCAGCTATGTTTAAAACTTGGGTTAAAGCGACTTGAATGTGCAGGGCTGCTTCCTGTTGGAGTAAACACATTGTGATAAACTGTAGGGATTTTTAACCATTCATCCATCCAGGTTAAATTGGGCAGAGAAAAGTTTGGAATGGGCATGTGAGTTCTGGCCATCTTGTTATCCCACCTGGCGATTAGTCTTCACAGACGAGCCTCATTCATAGCGGTGACTCATCTGTGGGTCCCTGCAGGAGAAAGCTCTGAAGTATAGCAAGGAAGAAACAGGAGGACATAGAACAGATTTGCTTTCAATGCATGAAATTAAATAAGAATTAGATTTGGCTCCATCATCCCTAATGAGGTGATTACAAAGGAGTTGAATAGAGAGGCCCCCTCTGTAGCCCCAGATCAGACTTCCTTCTTAAGGAAGCGGCTTCAGACTCTATGAGCGAACGCTTCCAAAGCTGAGGATATCCTCCGAAAGCAGCCTGTCTGTCTCTGTCCGTCACAATACATGTGGATCTGATGGGCCGGCTTGAAGGTGGACATATAACCCTGAGGACCGAGGTGGGGAAGACAACAGAAAACCCATGAATGAGTCATGTGACAAGAGAGCAGAGGAAGTCATTTGGCCTGCCCAAGGGTTGCTCACTCCTTGCTTCACACAGAACACACTTAGACTTGGGCACAGTCCCCATTATTTTCTTCTCAGGAGCAGAAGCCAGTTGGTTTCCCCACCCTCTGGGATCCAACCCACGCCTTGTGCAAGCTAGACAAGCACTGTATCACTGAGTCACTGAGCTCCTCTTTCTTACTTTCCTTTCTGAGGCAGGGCCTAAGTTTCCTAGTCTGGCCTGGAACTGTCCCAGCAGGCCTTAAACTGGTGACCCTGCTGTCCCAGCCTCCCTAGTAGATGAGATTAGAGGTCTGTACCATAAGAGTCATCCAGGCAAGAGACCAGTCCTTAAGGCAGCTTTTGCTCCCACAAATACAGGAATTGCCCAAATGGGCAGACTTGTTTCTGTGAAGCCCTGCTTACTCTGCTTGCTTGGTGATTTTAGCCCTTTGGGTATTTTCTTTGGTCTTAGATCTCTGCCTCAACCCTGAACTGTGTTTGTTCTTAAATTAGAAGATATATCTGATGCTGCAATTGAGTGCAGGGTTGATTCATTTTACTATTAGCATCCAGGTTCCAGCAGTCTTTTTCTCCTTATATAATTGTAATTCTCAAATGGAAAGAAAATAAAAGCCATCCATGTTCCTTGCAAATGCCTCCATGGCACAGTTATAAAGTCTGAATCACATTCACTTAATTGCCATGCCCATCTGTAAGCATCAGCACAGGTGATGCCTTGGTGTTGCCTTGCACATCATGTCAGCACATGTCTACCATGCTTTGTAGCTCTCAGACATGGGATCTTTCACTTAAATTATATTCTAATATCATAAACAATGAGATATGAGTATTTTTCCTCATTAACCTACATTACTCCTTTCACATGCTAGGGCCGTCTGTCCACCCTTCATGAACAGTGGATTTGACCATTTTCTGTTGCTGGCTCCTCTTTTTTTTTTTTTTTTTTTTTTTTTTTGTCTCCAGATTGTCATTTCTACAGAACCACAGTGAATGCACACTTAATCTAGTCTTTCTTTTTTACATGTGTTTATTTTATGTGCATGTGTGTTGATGTGGGATGCACACACACCACCGTACATGTGTGAAAATCACATCAGAGGACAATTTGCAGTGGTTTTTGTACTTTTTCCACAGGTGGATCCCAGTGGTAGATCCCAAGTTGCCAGCTTTCAAAACAAGCCGCTTTACCCACTGATCCATCCTACCAGCTCAAGTGTTCCCCTTGAATAATAATTATCAGTGCATACTAATTGTACAAATTAATGATTTCACCATGATTTTTTTTTCACCCGTGAACACCCAGAGTCTGGATTACCTCTTCTCTCCTAACACACGCTTTACCTGTCCTGAGTCTCCTCTTTCCCCTCTCCTATTTGTCTCCTTCTGTCCCGTCATCCTTGTTTATTGTTGTTGTTTGCTTCCACATAGGAGATACTTCTTCCATGTCTGGTTTATTTCCCTTGACACAGTGACTTCCAATATCATCATTTTTCCTAAAAATGATACAATGCCATTCTTTTTATGGCTGGGTAAAAAGCCATTGTGTATATGCACTATTCTTTTTTAATGCCTTCATCTGTTGACAGTTAAGCCCATCTTTCTAAAGGAGATCATATGGGAGTGAAATTGGCAAGGCAGTAAAGAGAATGGATATATCATTTGTGTAGGTCATTCTCAAATTAACCTAAAATATCTACCAATTCCTTTTCTCTCTATATCTCATAGAAGTATGTTTCCTTCAACATCACCAGCAGTGGACACAACTTAATTGGCTACTAAGTTGTTGTTGTGCTTCTGAAGTGGTCTTAGTTTGCATCATCTTGCATCATTCTTTTCTGCTGTGTTGGACATTGCTGTTTTTCTGCTATGGATGCCCACATTGTGTTTCTCTTTGATTGCTATCTCTTTAGCAATGAAACAAGTCATTCTAAAGTATACCCTGCATACTTGTAGAATGGTAATGAGCCCATGAGATCATTTAAGTAATGTAGTATTATACTATTTACTAATATAGTGCTATAGCAGCGTGAGGCTTCTCTTGGAAATGTTTTTACTGCTAAACTTTTTTAATTTTTTCCATACTACCTTGCATTTTGTCACTCTTCTCATTTTCTCCTCTTTAGCTAATATACCTGGCAGATGATTCCCAACAACCCCAGGGGAAAGTATCTGTCTATGCAAATGCTGTTAAAAAGAAGAGAAACGGGGCTTGAATGTAGCTCAATTGAGAGAGCGATTGCTTGCTTAGCATGTACAGCATCCTAGGTTCCATCCACAGCAACTGCGTAAATGGATACTTGCAATCCCAGACGTGAGTGGTTGAGGCAGGGAGGACCAGAAGTTCAGGATCATTCTAAACTACATAGCAAATTTGGAGCCAACCTGGGCTAGCTATATGGCATCCTGTTTCCAAAAACAAAACAAAACAAAACAAAACAAAACAAAACAAAAAACAAAACAGATACCCAAAACAAAACACACTCCAAAAGAAGGAAAGGAAGAGAGACATTTGAGAGGTCACCCTGGAGCGGGTACTCTCTCTTTCGGATGGTCATCAGCTTCCTCTATCAGTTTTCTCTTCCAGCAACTTCCTCCCCTTCCTATGCTTCATTCTCCACCCTACTTTCCTGGCTTCTCTTCTCTCAAAGAGCTTCCTCCCTCCTTTCACTTCCTCTTTTTTCCTCTCCAAGGGTAACTCTAGGTCAATCAATGTGTCTCCTGGAATTCTACATAAAAACACACTCTTTTCTTCCTTCCTTCCTTCCTTCTCTTTCTCTCTTTCTCACTATCTCTTTCTCGTGTGTGTGTGTGTGTGTGTGTGTGTGTGTGTGTGTGAGTGAGTGTGTGTGTGTGTGTGTGTGTGTGTGTGTGTGTGTGTGTACGTGCGCGCATTCATGTATGCATATTCAAGGAAGCTAGAGGTCAACCATGGGTGTCTTCCACCTGATTTTTTTTTTTGTGGGGGACAGGCTTTCCCACTGAACCCAGATCTTGCTAGACAGTCAGATCCCTGCAATCCCCCTGTCTCAGTATTGAAACACAGATAACAAATGATCCCTGCCAAGACAGAATTTTGCCTGTTTGTTTTTCACTTGAGAGTGCTTAGGCTCTAAACCTAGGTCCTCATGCTTGAGCAACAAATACTTTGCTCACTGAGTCATCTCTCCAACCCCTAGAAACTTGGCATGAAACAGGCACAAAGTGACACTTCTTTAAAAGTGAAACAATGTCTGCTCCATCAAATGGACCAGCAAGTTAAGGAGCTCCCATTCAACCCTCTCTCCCTGTTTCCCTTCCTGCAGAATGCACCAAGTGAGACACTTGGAAATTGCAGCCATAGACATGAAGTTGGGAAAGGGGAGCAAAAACACCAGAATTATTTGTATTTCTAGACAAGCTAAGAATGAACTAAAACAGTAAGCAAGTTTAGTACAGTAGCTTAGTTAAATTATCATCAGTGTCTAAACAACCACTTGGTGGTAGACAGAATTACAGTAAAGAAAACACACTGTGTCACAAAAAGATAGGAACTAAAAGGCAAGAAGAGAGTAAGGTCTATGTTAAGTAACTATGTTATAAAATAAAATTTATTTTAAGGTAAAATGCTGCAGGGATGCAATAATATCATGTCTCCCTAATTTAGTTATGGGTTTAACAAGATTCAATAAAAACTAGTAAATGAGCTCAGTGGTGGTGGTGTACACCTTTAATCATAGCAAGCAGGAGGCAGATCTCTGTCTACAGTTACACAGAGACACGATGTAAAAAAAGGAAGCAAGAAATGTAGGGAGGGAGGAACAGAGGGAGAAAGGGAGGAAAATTAGTAATCTGATCATAAAAGTTCATTTGCCACATAAATAATAAAAACAGGCAAGAACTTTTGGTGAAGGAAAATAAGAATATATATTATGATACTGATAATTGTGTCAATTTAATTCTGGCAAAAAGAAATTTAATAGAACAGAATAGCTAGTCTTAATATTGACCCAGGCACGTGGGTCTTGCTACATAAGAGAAAGGCAAGAAATTATCATGTAATTTCAAACCAATGGAAGTATTGTTGATTTCTTGCAAATAAAAGTTATACTCCAGTTTGAATCTCTCATTTTTTTAAAAGTGTATTTTATGTTTTGCCGATATGTGCGCTTGTGTACCGTGTGTGTGTGTGTGTGTGTGTGTGTGTGTGTGTGTGTGTGTGTGCGCGCGCGCGTGCTCGCGTGTCTGCTGTCCTGTGGAGGTCAAAGAAGAAATCACATGTCCTAGAACCGGGGTTATAGATGGTTGTAAGTGATGGATGTGGATGCTTGGAATTGAACCCGTGTCCACTACAAGAATAGTCAGTGCTATTAGCCACTGAGCCATCTTCCCAGCTCATCTATTTAGAATCTTACACAAAAGTAAATTCTAGATGCATCAAAAAGAAAGTAAAGCAACAAGCCACAAAATCATTAAAGGAAGCCCTGGAGAAATAAGCACCTATAACCTTAGACTGAAGTTCTCTCTGTTGATGGCATGTAGCCACCAATAAATAAAACGAGACTGGAATTTTTTATTGAAAACTAAAAGTTTCTGTATGGTAAAGGATAGCAATTTTTTTTATAGTATAGGCATAAATGATATTTTGCCAAGCATGTCACCAGCAGACAGATTTCTCAGTTGCATAAGTCCATTTAAAAGTCAGATGAGAACCCTTCTCCTTCTTTAGAAAGAGCTACAGCAATCGGGAGCACTGGGAAAGCAAAGGCCAGGAATACTGTATCTTCACTCAGTAATGCTGGGGTTTTAGCAACAGTTACCATAGCAATGCCTTAGTTCACTGGAACCATTGTAACAAGAGTATTATAGATGAGGTGACATATGGTAAAGAAGCTTTTCTCAGAGTTCTGAAAGCTGGGAAGTCCAGTGCAGGGGCACGAGCAGATTCTGATGCCAGTGAGGGCCTATTTCCCTGTTCATACACGGCGTCAATGGCTCTTCACATGGCAGGAGGTGTGAGTGAGTCCTCAGGGGTCTCTTTTATAAGATGTTGTGGTTTGAATATGTTCCCTCAAAGCTCATATATTAGGAACTTATTCCCCAAATGGCAATGTTAATGGCATTTTGAGGTGAGGATTTGAGGAGGTGAGTGGGGTTAAATGCAGTCTTGGGAGTTGAGTCTGGGAAGAAGTGGAAGCAAGGATTGTCTTTGTCAGTGTTCTATTGTTGTGAAGGAACGCCATGATCATGGCAACTCTTATAAAAGAAAGCATTTAATTGGGACCTAGGGGTTCAGAGACTTAGTCCATCCGTCATGACAGGAAGCATGTCAGCACACAGGCAGACACACTGCCGGATAACAGGCAGCAGGAAGGGAAAAGGCCATTAGGCCTGGCTAGGGCTTTGGAAACCCCAAAGCCCACCCCCAGTGACACACTTCCTCCAACAGGACCACCTCTTAATCTCTCTCAAGTAGTGCTACTCACTAATGAACAAGCATTCAAGTATTTGAGTCTCTGGATGTCATTTTTATATAACCTACCACAAGGACTGAGCTGGCATGGCCTTGCTTTTTTGGCCACAAACTTCTGCTGGGCCATGAGGCTCTATCAGGTAGAGCCCCTTGACCTTGAACTTCTCAGCTCTGGAAATGTAAGCAACTCATTTTCTGTATAAATTATCTAGACTCTTTACTGGAATAATACAAAAGGGGAGGGGCTTAGACAAAGGCGCAAACTTCCATTTATGACTGATCCACCCTGGTGGCCTAATTACCCTCCTTAAGTCTCTCCCTCCTGGAACTATTGCCTTAGGAGTTGTGGGCTGACATATGAATTCGATAATCATATAACTATTCAGTCTATAGCAAGTAGCTCACAAATAGAGACTATAGATGAGAAAAACTGAGGGAGATCCGTTGTGAAAGCTAGAAGTTAAAAAAAAAATCTGTTTTCTCTTCAGTTCATATTGCCCCCACTAAGCAGCAGAGGGAAAAGATGACGGAAACACACAAAGCCTTATATATTCCCACAGCATCCTCGTTTGTTTTCAGTATGGGTTTCTGCCCAGGCATCACCTGTGTGGTTTCTCTGAAAAAGTCAAGAAGTGTGTCCTTCAGTGCTAAAGGAGTTTGTATACCGAAGGTTAGAGAATTTTCCTTTTACAGGTGTTGAGGAGTTCAGTCATGTCATTCCTCCACAGGGGCCTCCCCTCACACATTTTCATTCCTTCCTTTCAAGCAACCCTGATTTTACTCATGGGCGGTGAGAGTAAAACTATCCAGCCAAAATGATGCTGTAAAATTACCAGAGGTTTGAAAGCTTCCTGACAGGCTTGGTGCACAGGAGCCTGTGGATTACAGGATGGCACATCTCAGTGCTACTGTGGATGGGGAATTCACTCTGGTCAAAGTTGGCTTATTTGCAGTATAGATGACTGTGATGGTTTCGGTGGTCTCGGTAGGATGGATGCATCTACGTTTCGTGTCGATTTGGCTTCTTCTCCAAGCTGTGTGACAGTAATTGGAACAACCCATGCTGGCCTGAACATTTCTCTCCAGACTTTGTTTCAGGCCTGTAGAACTGTCATCAGGGTAGTCTGAATGTCTCAGGCCTAATATCAGTGAGAAAGTAATACTTATTAGTGTCCCTCTTTACAACGGTGCCTCATAAATCATGGTGGCCATGCTGCTGAGAGCAGAAACCATATCTGTTCTGCAATGAGGAGTAAAAAGTCAAGTTTGTGGTCCTTAGAACTTCAGTTGGGACATCTTTGCTGGTACCCTGCATGCTGGTAAGTTGGTGACATACTTAACAGTGGCTTTCTTTTTAACAGTTCAAGTCACCTTCCTGTCCAAAAACGCAGTGAGTGGAGAAGGTGCCAGTTTACTGTTCAGATTACAAGAGCTGGGATGTGGGGTGGAATCATATTTCTACTTTGGGGGAAACAGGCTTCTAATGTCTTTTGTTCCTGCAGAATATGTCTCCCACTGGGTCCCTGGCAGGGTGTTTCTTGAGCTCATTATGGATTTGCTACTTGGCGTGCTGGGGATTTCTATGTTGCAGAGCTTCATGGCTTTTAGTCCTTGGAGAGCATTTGTTTCATGCTATTGTTACACAGCTCATAATGGGTTGCGGCCTGCATTTTGTAGTTTGTCAGGCTGGTCGGTTTTGTAGAAGACATTGCTGACAAAGAACACATACAGGATTCCAAGCACTTTCTTTCTAGGCTGCATTGTCTGTGAGTTCAAGATGTACTTGGTCACAATGTGTTACATTTTATGTTTAGTGACTTGAGTGTCAGTCACTCCTCTAAACAGCCTGCACTTTGTTTTCATTCCAGTGTTCATTTGCCTATAGAACTATGCCTTCTATTGAATAATAAGAGTACCAGCAAAGGTCTCCAGAATATGTAAAACTCGTTAGCGCAGAACTAACATTTCACAGATTATCACCTTATATCCTATGGCTCCTTCTCTAAGGCTGATGCCCTCCCACAGCTCCCTCTTCCTCATTGTTCTCTGTCCATTTTATACCCCAATATCCCAAAGGCAATGAATGGCACCTGCAGAACTGATCAAATTCCTTATGCATTTGATCCATCTGCAAATACTAGGTGAACGAGCTGAACTCTCCCCATTGTCATTCCTAGCATTGTATTTTTAAGATAATTCTGCAAGTCTGGAGAAACAAAATTAGTTAAAAAGAAAAGCAAGCTTTCATATAAACTCATCTCTTCTTTACAACCAATAGATCGTTTCCGGAGCTAGAAGACCCTAAGCTTCTTGAATTCCTCTATATACAAACACAGCACACCACACACATACATACGCACACACATACCACATACATACGCACACACAATCCACATACATACACCCAGAATACAACACACATACCACACACACACCACACCACACACACACACATGTACCACACACCATACACCCACACCACACACACACACACACACATATTGGCATCAGAGGACAATTTGCAGGGCTTAGTTCTCTCCTTCCCCATGTGGGTTCTGAGGATGCTCATTGCTATCCAATGATGTAGGAAGGACATGTACCACTCAGTCTCTTATTCCAACAACCACTAATGTAAACATGAAAAGAGGATTTCCATCTCATTCTACTATGTTTTGAACTTAGCCTGATTGAACTTCTAGCCACCCATAGAAAAATTCCCTTTCAACTCTAGTAAGGGTATTTCTTGTTTGTTTGTTTTTGTTTTTGTTTTCTTTTTTTAAGAGTCTCAAAGTTTGAAATGTCTCTACTGGGAACAAAGTCCTAAAACTGTTGTAGCTTGAATGGAAAATATTTCCATCTGTCACATTTGTGGATACCACATGGAGTTTTATGTAATGTTGTATTTGGTCCTGAAGGCACAGATTAATTTTTACTTCCCTTGGGTAGAGAGTCTTTCATTCTGGCAATTTTGAAGCTTTAAACAAGGAAAGAATCCCAAGATATAGTGGAACAGTGTCAGGTATATTTAAAATAATAGGCATACTTCAAGTGAGAAGATGACAAAAATCTTAGGGTGAGGCCCATGTGTCTGGGAGAATAGGATTCTGTCTGCATAGAAAGCTCTTGCTGATTTGCCAGCCTCCATATACTGCTGCTGCCTCTTGGAAGCCTCCCCTGATTCCTCCAGAGGTTGTGGGCAAGCACTCCACCATGTTGTGGCAGAGTTCACTTCATTTAAAATATTTACATTGACTCCTTTTCCACAAGATTCCCTATTCCTTCACTGGGAGTTGGGTTTTATTAACTTTGTGTCCTTGTTGCTACCCACATTTCAATTATATCTGAGAGTCATTGAGTGAGTTACTGTCACTCAGTGAGGCACTCAGCTAGCATGGAAAACCACAGAAAGACACATAGAAAGGCAAGAAACAAAATTGGGCCATGGGTCTGAGAACTTGCATTCCAACCCTATTCTGACTGGTAATCCGGTGTCTGACCTAGGCAACATTTCTGGTCCTTGGATGGAATAACTTCTCAAGTCTCTTGATTCTCCAGGTCTCTTTAACCACAACTATCTGAATCCAGCGTGTGCACAGCTTAGAACCACATATGCAGTACAGTGTCACATTCTGCTCAGAATGGTGGATCAATGTGGTCATTAAAGAACCAAAATAGGAAGAAACAGACATCAGGAAGTGTGGGAATATTGAACGTTGATGTGGATTAGTGTTGTGAAAACATATTCCAGAAGGTGCAAAGCCTGTGGCAAAAAGGAGAGAGAGAGAGAGACAGAGACAGACAGAGATAGAGACAGGGACAGAGAGAAGGATAGCAATGAAACTTTAAAATTATTAGACAAGACCAGAAGAGGATAAGCACAAAGATTATAATGGCTACTTTGTAGTACAGTGTCACACATGGTACACAACACAGAAATCTCAATAAAGACCAAATGAGCTTCTGCCTGGAAAGAGGAGAATGAACCTGGTTCAGAGGAAAGCAAGCTCCAGGGAAAGAAAATCTAAGGGCTTGAAGAGGAGTGAGAGTGTGCCCGTCTCCTTGGTGAGAACAGTAACAAATGTGATGGTATTTCAAAGAGTAAATTCTGGAGTCTGTGATGACTGTTCGACCCTTGTAAGATGGTTAAGGTGTGGAGATGGCCCATCGCTGCCTTGGTTGCAGGATGAGGATGATGCCATATTTTGTAAAGTGTACACTGATAATCTAAATTGTGGCTGGCTGATGAGCACTGGGGATGGAAAAAAAAAATAAATGACCAGTAAGTAACCCTAACTTTATACTACTTTGCAAATTTATGCAAATAATTTATGTGTACAAAATAATATATGTATACAATATTTCCAGGCAATCTCTTTTGAATATTCTCTCAAGTCAGTACCAGAAATGCATTTCTGTGAACTGCATCAATGAGTAGCTAAACCAAGCAACTATGCCCATCAGATAGGAGGTCCCCAGTAGAACAGCACAGGGCTTTGCACTGTGCACCCTTCAGCTTCCCTGTGCTTCCAGCTTTTGGAAGTTGGATTACAATATTTGCAGGTACATATAAACTGGGCAGAACAACAGAGTTTAGGAGATACACTCTGGGTCCAAAGGAATTACATACAAATTCTATGTTCCAGGTAAAATAAAAGTCAATGTCCTAACATTCTCCATTTGGATCTTTGATGATGTTATTTTGTTCGTTTGTTTGGTCACTTTAACAAAATACCCAATAAAATAAAGCTAAGATCAAGAAGTGTATTTTGCCTTGAAATTCAAGGGTGCAGTCCACCAGAGTGGCAGGATATGGAGGCAACTGGTCACAACACAGCTGCTGTCAGGGAGCAGAGGATAATGAAGGGTGGTTCTCAGCTTGCTTTATTCAGTTCTTGACTCTAGACCATGGGATGGTATTAAGTCGCCATTTGGAGTGTGCACTTTTACCTCAGTTAACTCTCACAAACATGGCTGGAGGTTTGCCTTCTAGGTGAATCTAAAATAGACCCTGTCAATACTATTACTATCAATAATAAAATAATAGATCATGACAATATTAATTATCACAAAGGAAATGAGCCCCAGTGTGGCTCTCACAAGAATGGCGGAAAATAAAAAGAAGGAGTGGGAAGAGAAAGTGGTCTCTTGAGGCTGCATCTCATTGCTGAAGATGCTGAAGGGAGTCTGGACAGGTACAAGAGGCCGACGCTCAGCCACAGTCAAACCATCAGCTTTATGCATCCTCTGAAGCTTTTCTTGGGTTGTGATTTGAGAAATACAGCAATTTGCTCCACAGTCATAGTTATGAGAAAAAAAACATCCTTTAAATATTATGGAAACAAAAATTGAGGTATGAAAAAATATAGAGGAAAATGTTCTTGGATGAAAGCAAGCCAGAAAGGCCAATCCCCAATGCATGAAAATATCAGTTCTGCGTAACCCTAGGCAAACTACCTAAACTCTCTGTGATGTAATGTTTCAAGCATTTACTTAAAGTTGAGCATGGTGGTACTCACCTTTAATTCTAACACTCAGAAGGCAGAGGCTGATTGATCTCTGAGATCATGACTAGCTGTGTCTACAAAAATGTTTCAGGATTTTAGGACTACACAGAGAAACCCTGTCTCAAAAAAACAAAGACAAGCAAGTAAGTGTAGGACAGAGAAAATGAAGGTTTTCATCATGAGCATGAAACAATTTTTCCTTTTACATTTTTGGAACACCAAATGCCGGTTGGCACTGTAGTTTAAAGATGGGGACACCTGTAGATGGGGACACCTGTAGACCTCATTCTGGGGCTCAGTTTCCCCAGTGGAACAGCCTCTAACACCCTCTTGCAGTCTGTTCCTCTCCAGCACCAACTACATCTATCTACTGGTTGACACTGATATTTCTAAAATAATGGCTCTGGTATTCACATCTTAGAATGCCTCCTATGTAGATACCCGAGTGAGTGAAGGACTAGGAAAGGCGTCCGCCGTGTCTTAGGGCCCAGCTCTCCTTTCCTCTCTGTTCTTCATATTGACTGCCATAGCAACAGGAAGCTGTGAGCCAAAGGGCAGGCCATATTCCTGTTCTCCAGCCTGCTGGCTTTCCTTCATCTCACCTGAAAGGATGTTAACCTGAATTCTCACCCTGATGGATGTGAAAACGCTGTCTCCCATACGCATCCTCATGCAAAGCGCTTTGTAATTGAAACTTTTATTCCAGCGTGACCTCCGGCTGGTTGCTGCTGGTCTATTAGCTCTTCCATTAGGTTTCAAGCTCCATGAAGCAGTGACTAAATTTGCTTCTTTGCTTTTCCCTTGGGGTCCAGTTTGGATCTCTGAGTGGTGAGACAGAATCGTGCAGTGTGGGAATACTTTGAGTCCAGTTAAGTGGCATGGGGGGGGGGGACACCAAATGTTGATTTGCTGGTTCTTGGGATCTTTTTATCCCTGTCTAGGCCTGATCAAGGCAGACTGGCTTGGGACACAGTATGATCCTCACTATAACCATCAAGTCTTCTGTCTTTCTGGACTGCTCTAGATTTTGCTTTGGCTATCTACATGCTGGGTGCCTTCCTTCTTCCTCCTAGCCTAGCATGCTCACCTTGCTTGCTCACATGGCAGCCCCATCCTTCTTACTTTCCACCATCTTTCTGTATTCATATATGCTTCTTAGCCCCATTTCCCAACCAACCCCAGGGAGGGGAACACAGTGGCGCTAGTCAACTATTTTCACAAGGGGCAAAGGCACAGCCCACCATGGCTGCTGTGTAGTCATCCACCCTCATTTCTGTTTCCTTCTTAAGTTCATCTATTCAGAAAGATTTCCAACTGTTTTCTTAGCTTGCCATA
The DNA here is from genome assembly GCF_943737965.1 of Phodopus roborovskii. Lineage (NCBI taxonomy): Eukaryota > Metazoa > Chordata > Mammalia > Rodentia > Cricetidae > Phodopus > Phodopus roborovskii. Next base: position 7,898,659 of record NW_026125397.1, on the reverse strand, counting down.
TGGAAATAGCTAGGCTCGATGTCTGCAAGCCAAACTAAGCATTTCCTTCAAACATTTGGAACTGGCCTGGACTCGAGAAAACAGAGGTTGGCAATACATTAGTAGAGCCAAGGTTTGGGAGCGGTTCTAAGCTTAGCAGGGATACCTTGATAAATCTCATAGACCAGAGTCATGGACTCCATTCATGTTTATTCTCTCAACAGTAAACTACTTTAATCCTAGTTATAATTTCACAGAGAGCTGGATCTCCTTGCCAGCTCACTAAAACAGCACACGCCATCCACAACCCTGCTATTTAAGAACAACTCAGAAATCATAAGCAGGAATTCAAAAGGACATTTCTCTCCTGGAAGACGGAGTTGGATGTCTTATAGAAACTTCTCAGGTCCTAGAGGATCTTAAAATATCCTTTGTTTCTCTACCAGCTAAAGTTGGTCATTCCAGGATTGTTTATTATAAAACAAGACAGAAATTTTACCAGCTTACAAAGTGTTGTTTTTTGCTTGTGCTTTGTTTCTTTTTTATATATTTTAACTATGAAAGCTGGTGTAGTAGTAGTAAAGTCATTTAAGCAGCAAATCCTGGGGAAAGGCTCCCTTTCTGTTCATCAGTTTAGCAACTACTTACTGAACAGAGACTGTGTGTAAGTTACTATAGTGAATAATAAAAGTGTCAATTAAAACTGAATTTGACCATGAGGAGCACAGAATTCAGACACTGAATATATACATCAAGTGCCCTAGAAAGCTTGTCAGCTGTTCCAAGGAATAAGGTTTTTGTGGGACAAGTTAAAGGACTTCATGAAGCAGGAGGAACGTGAGTTTAGAGGATTAGCCAGGAGTCAGTGTGGGAAGGCAGTTAGAGATGGATGGACAGTCCTGCTGAAACACTCTTCTCGTCGTTTTCAAGACAGGGTCTCTCTCTGTGTCCCTGGCTATACTGGAACTCATCCTATTGACAAGGCTGACCCTTGAACTCGGAGTTTGACCCTTGAGCTAGGAGTTTCGCCTGCCTCTGTCTCCCACGTGCTGGGATCAAAGGCATGTACTAACACACTCAGCTGGCTAAAACATTAACAGTCTCAGAAATAATATGGCATAGGGCATATATGAGAAATAGAAATATCGGCCAGGTTTCAATTGTGTGCGTGCTGAAGGGAACTGAGAGATTAAACCCATAGGGTCTGAAATCCCAGGCAGCAAGGCCAATTTCTTCCACTATTGTATTCTTTCCGAGGTCTATCGTGGGATAATCTGCCACCCCCCACCCACCCCACCCCCCTACCCCACCACCATAAACTAGTTGGTACAGGAAGAGGAGTCCAAGTGCTGGAGAGCAAGCAGTTGAAAGGTTGCTCAGTGGTAGTTAGTAGGTGCTGTGCATATCTGGAAAGATGGGATTGTAATGCAGATGCTGTGAGTGGGAATGGGTATGTTTGCCAAGGGAGAGCCAAAGCAAGTAGCCAAGGGCAGGACTCTAGGGGGTAATGATTTACACTTTGTGGTGAAAGAAGAGTCAAAATTAAAAATGAGTGTAGAGACAGGAGATGTAGGAAGGCGGGGCTGGGTAGAAGAGAGGCCAAAGATGTCCAGGGCAGCAGCAAGGTAGGAAGATGAAAACTCGAAGAAGGGAAACTAAATGGGTGTTTTGGGAGTTTTGTTGTTATGGTGGTGGTGCTGGGTTTGTTGTTGTTGTTTGTTTGTTTGCTTGTTTGTGTTTTTTGTGGTGTTTTGTTTTGTTTTGTTTGTAAGAAAGAATCACCATGCATACTTAGAATATATTCTTTTGGTATGTCTGAGATTTACCTTTGACCTGTTTAGTGATCTGTAATTTTTGTATATTTTTCTTGTGCGTGTGGAGCCAGAGGTCAAAAATCTAGTGCTGTTGCTTGAAGTGCCATCCATCTTCCTGTTTGCTTTTTAAGCCTGGAACTGGTGGGTTCTACTAGGCCTGGAGGCCTGGGAGCCCAACTGCTCCCCCAACTCATCCTTGCCAATGCCAGGTTCACACGAGCATGCCAGGACATCCGGATCTGGTGGAGAATTGGCCTTAGTTCCTCCAACTGACCTATCTTTCTACCCAAGCAACCTATCTTTCTACCCAAGCTGTGTGCCTGGGGTGGAGGAGGAGGGGCTTGTTATAGAGGGAGAGACAGCTTAACATATTAGGTGACAAAAATTATTTAAACAGAGTATTTCTTGATCTCACATGGCATTAATAAGAGAAGAAGAAGAAAGAGGAAGGTTCCCAGGAATCCCCATCAGTCAACCAATATAACCCTTTCCCCAACTGTGAGGATATAAAAGTTACTCTTCTGTCTTTCTGATGTAGAAGGATAGCAGCAGAAGTCCTGTGTAAGTAGTCCTCAAACTGAATTGCAAAGCCTCCCCAGGCACACCTGTGGATCACTGTTCCCTTTCTTTTCAGAGCCCAAGAGGAAGAAGCTATGATTGCCACTGGGGGAGTCATCACCGGTCTGGCTGCCCTGAAGCGACAGGACTCAGCCAGGTCCCAGCAACATGTCAACCTCAGCCCTGCGCCCGCTGCTCAGGACCAGAAACCAGTCCGACGGCGCCCGCGTGCTGATGTCGTGGTGGTTCGTGGGAAAATCCGGCTTTATTCTCCATCTGGCTTTTTCCTCATTCTGGGAGTGCTGGTGTCCATCATAGGGATCGCCATGGCAGTGCTTGGATACTGGCCCCAGAAGGAGCATTTCATTGATGCAGAGACCACTCTGTCCACCAATGAGACGCAGGTGGTTCGGAACCAGGGCGGCGTGGTGGTCCGCTTCTTTGAGCAACATCTGCACTCTGACAAGATGAAGATGCTTGGCCCCTTCACCATGGGCATTGGCATCTTCATTTTCATCTGTGCCAATGCCATCCTTCATGAGAACCGCGACAAAGAAACCAAAATCATCCACATGAGGGATATCTACTCAACGGTCATCGACATCCACACACTGAGACTCAAGGAGCAGAAGCAGGCAAATGGCTTGTATGCGGGCTTGCTGGGAGATGCGGAGGTGAGGCAGAATGGCAGTCCCTGCGCATCCAGACTGGCTGCCACCACCTTGGCTTCTTTCTCAGGGATGCACAACAGCTTTCGTGTGGACAGCTCCGTGGAGGAGGATGAACTGATGCTGAGTGAAAGTAAGAGCCTTGGGCATCTGATGCCCCCTTTGCTATCTGACAGTGCAGTCTCTGTCTTTGGCCTTTATCCGCCTCCATCCAAGACCACCGATGACAAGGCCAGCAGCTCCAAGAAGTGTGACACCAAATCGATCGTGTCGTCATCCATCAGTGCTTTTACACTGCCTGTGATCAAACTTAATAACTGTGTCATTGATGAGCCCAGTATAGACAGCATCACCGAGGTAGCAGACAACCTCAAAAGCAGGTCCAGGAACCTTTCGATGGATTCCCTCATGGTCCCACTGCCCAGCTCCGGTGGGTGCTTCCAGCCCTCCAACACTTTACTCCCAAGGAACAATTCTGTTGGCGAATCCCTGTCGAGTCAATACAAGTCTTCTGTGGCCCTGGGACCCGGGACTGGGCAGCTGTTGTCTCCGGGAGCTGCCAGAAGACAGTTTGGATCCAATACATCCTTACATTTCCTCTCCTCTCACTCCAAATCCCTAGACTTAGACCGGGGTCCCTCTACGCTCACAGTACAGGCAGAACAAAGGAAGCACCCGAGCTGGCCTCGCTTGGATCGAAGTAACAGCAAAGGGTATATGAAACTGGAGAACAAAGAGGACCCAATGGATAGGTTGCTGGTTCCCCAAACAGGGATCAAAAAAGACTTTACTAATAAAGAGAAACTTCTTATGATATCAAGATCCCACAACAACTTGAGCTTTGAACACGACGAGTTTTTGAGTAACAACTTGAAGCGAGGAACCTCTGAAACCAGGTTTTAGTGTTTAAAAATGGATCGTTTTCCAAGGAGACATCTCTGTATACATAGATACCATTTTCACCAGGATTTTCCTTCCTAAGGCATTAGTTTTAAGCCTTTTAAATCAAATGATGGTAGTGTGTTAGAAATGGCTGGTTACTTCTGTAATGAAGATGGCTGTATGTATGGGTTCCTTTCCCTGCAGTACTGTACATGGGATTTTGTTTTCTCGCTCTTTGGAAGCATGGTTTCTTTTGTTAACATGAAGACAAAATACCTGCATTCATATTAAGAACTTAGCTTTACTTTTAAATCCTATCGCTGATTATCATCTTCATAGAATGAAGCAACCAGTGCAGAAAGTGTAGGGTACCAAAGCGTGAGCAAAAAGTGTTCAATTCCGGTCCAATACTCAGTAAATGTATTTATAAATTAGGGTGAGTGCAATCTTAAGACGTATTTTTCCTGAATTACTGTTTTATATGGGATTGCTTGTGTTACTTAAAAAGAGAAGCAAATTCCATTATATCTGGGCTCTTTCTGGACAGGAGATCCTTTTTCAATACCAGTTCTGTTAGGATGATATTTTAATGGAAGAAACAATGGCTGAGAAGGCCATGGTTGGGGGGATAGATATCAAAAAGCTATTAGCCTCAGAATCAAAATTTCTCAGCAAACTGATTTGAAAACTGCATAAACCATGTAGTAGGTAGAATTTCTGTCTCGGCACATACAGAGAAAATGCTATAAGGAATGATGCTGGTATCTAACTTTTTCTAGCGATCTGCTGTTGTCCAGTATTCACTCATTCCCATATCCTTATTTCCCTCCAATATTTTTATTATTATTTGGAAAATAGTTGGCTAACCATGGCATTTCTTCATCTCTCCACATACCACTAGCTTGGTTATTAAAGAAGTTTTAGCACTTAACAAACTGCCTTGTAATTTACTGTGTGATGGAAAACCTTCTAACTCCAAAGACCTTCTCATGGTTGATGAAAATTTTAGGGTTGTGGTTCTCAAATATATGAAAATACCAAATTTATTAAATATGCTAAATACTTTAGTGTTTAGTAATACTAAAGTGGATGTTTCCATTAGACACTTTCCACATTTTCCACAGAGGTGACAGCTTTCATAATTGCGTAATGGGGTCCTAGATGGGTGGTTCAGCAGTTAAGAACACTCGCTGCTCTTGCAGAGAAACTGCATGGGTGGCTCATGATCATGTGTAACCCCAGTTTCAGGGGATCAAACACTCCTCTGGCCTCCTTGGGCACCAGGCATGCATATGGTTTTACAGGCACTTATACACATAAAATTTAAAACCAATCTTTTAAAAAAAATGTCAAATGGAATACTCAGGAAATTTTACTGATTTTCCCCAAAGCCTAAACATTTCTGGGCATTCCTATTGTCATTGCTAGGAAGAGCAGAAAGGGATCATTCATAAGAGTGGTTCCCCAGAATCCCACCCTGTGTTTACACAGACATCTTTCTTGAGAGGTAGGTACTCTGCTTCATAGAACCTCAAGCCTGTGTGTTATAATATACTGAGCTCAATATTTTACTATAAAAACACTCAATAAACTTCTGTTATTCATAGAAGTGTGTGGTCTTCATAACTTTGCTATTATTTTTAAATGAAATGTACATTTCTGCTTAAAACACTAGTTTGCAAACTTTCTTCTATACTCTATTAATATTGTGGTGTATGAGTGCTCCGAGGTTTTTTTTTTTTTTTTTTTTTTTTTTTAATATTGCTTCTGTTTGGGTTAAAGAGTGCCTAGGTGTTTCCTTCCTTCCTTCCTTTTCTTTTCTTTTTCAAGATAGGGTTTCTCTGTACCTTTGGAGCGTCTCTTGGCACTCACTCTGTAGACCAGGCTAGTCTTGAATTCACGAAGATCAGTCTATCTTTGCCTCCCAAGTGCTGCCAGCTGCTCTTTTATTAGGTTATTTTCATACTTTGTTATCTTGAGATGGCTTTCATCTCATTTTCATTGACTTCCCAGGAAAATAATGACACTCCACATACACCACATAAATGTTAGTGGTTCTCCCAGATCTTAGCACAAAGTCCTAGTATGACCCATGGCATCGTTTGCAATTCTTTCCCCATAAAGTGGTTCAGAAATATGGAGAGGATTGGGCAGCATGTCCCTTAGAAGATCTAAATAAAACAACTCAAAACAGAAAACAATGATTCATGCCTAATGGTCTTGTCTTCAAAAAGTCTCAGGTTTTTAATTACCAAAGAAATTAACTTCATTAAGTGATAAATAGTCTTCACATTTAAATTAATAAGACTCATATATCACTAATGCTGAAAATTATTTAGAACTTTGATTTCTCACTATGAGAAGGCCCAGGAACTTGAACACCATTAGCTGCTTCCAGCCTAGATGGTTCCTAGGCCTCTAGCCTAACTGCAGTGCATAGGTATTCTAGTATTTCAATGGGAAAATACCACACACTGGATGGTTCAAACACTAGAAATTTATTTTTTTCCACTTTTTTTTTTCAAGTTTCCAGTCCCAGATCAAGGTTAGTTTAGGGAAAGTTCCCCTCCACTTGTGTTATTGGGTTATTTTTATATTTTCTTATCTTGAGATCATTTTTCATATTAAATTTCATTGACTCATCAGGATTGGGTTCTCCTGGGGCCTCTATCAGCCAAGGCTCACAGATGGTGGCCATATCACCATGCCCTTATGTGTCCTTTTCTCCGTCTATATGTATCCCTGTTGACTCCTTTTATAGGACACCAGCTAAATTGGATGAGAGCTCTACCCCATAGGCCTCATTTAACCTCAATTCTTTCTTTAAATGATCTCCCTGCAAATATGGTTATCATCTGAGCTCCAAGGTATCGGGGACATGATTAGTCATAACCTGACATGTAGAGTGTTAGATGAAAAATCAATAGCCTAAAGTAGAAAAAAAAAAAAAAAAAAAAAAAAAAAAAAAGAGGAACATGCCCTCAGTAGCTTCGCTACCCTAGATGTATATATAACCACAGTAAGAAACTTAGTATCACAGTGTCAGGTTATTTCTTAATTTCCAGTGAGACCTGGGATTCCTCAACTACGATATAATGTGAGTCAGAATATAAACTATTAAGTTTTTCTAATTGTAATGATTTTGGCACTCACAGGGAGGGTCTACTGCTTCTTATTGTGTTTATAAAACACATTGATTATCGAGTCACTGGGAAGGTGGATATCAAGTCAAGTCACTTGGAAGGACAGATACTGCCGTAGAGCAAAGTAGCTGTTGTACAGCCAGGTTGTAAGAGCTTAAACCCTGGCACTGTCACATTCACCCTATGAGTGGACAGTGGTCTCAGGCATGCTGATGTGAACCCATCAGTGTGTGCTAAATGCTAGCCCTGCACCCAGGATTTTACACATTGTGTGAGATGACCTTTCTAGAGGGTTCAGAATCACCATGGCAAATGCACACGTAGTGTGAAGAAATAGCTAATGTTATTACCACATGGAAGTGTTATCTTCATTCCCTTCCTGACTCACTCCAGTACGTCACTCTAAGGCATGTCCATGCCACAACCCCTAGAACATATATATGAGTGTTAGCTTGGAAAAATGGGCTGGAGCACAGATAAGGTTACAGACCTTGCAATGGTGTGTGTGTGTGGGGTGGGGAATTTGATCATTTGGAGGAACATTGTCATGTAATAACAAAGTCTTTGTAAGAGGGAAGCTCTAGGAAACTCCCAAAGAAGCTGATGATGTGACCAAAGCTGTTGGGGCCCCAGCTTTGAAGGGTGCAAAGGGGACCCTTGTGCTAAGAACTGTATGTTCTAAGGACTGGAAAAAGCAAAACCAACACAAAACAGATTATCCCCTCAGTTGCCAGAGGAACAAGCTTGACTGTTTTAACTGTTACCAATGAAAAGTATGTGGACCTTGGATTTCTAGATTTGAACAAGAGTGTGTTGTTCGAATCTGTTCCATTTATTGTAATTTGTTATAACATCCAGATAACATAACTCCATCTTTCCCAACTGCCTGGGTTTCTTCAGCAGCTTTTCAAGGAGATCTATAATGAGGTCTGAGGTTTGGCACTGTCTTGGAGAGAAGTAAACAAATGTCTACCCATCCCAGATTGGAAGAGACACAGACTAATATAAGGAGACCACCAAAAGCCACTTTAGTGAATCAGTGAGTATCATCTTGGTTACTTTGAAGAATATGGGTGAGGGGTTACTTACAGAAGCAGAAATGACTCAAAGACAGCAGCAGCATCACAGTTCATCACAGCATGGGTGACAGGCCACAAGAGCTGGAAACCTATAGCATACTCCACAGCCTGCAGGCAGCTCAACAGGTTAGACGCTGTCCTTTCCAAGGAACTCACTTCGTCCAAGTTTCTTCGGCAGCTTAGCTGGTCTCTGCTTCCTCTAAGAAGTTTGACTGGTCTTTGCCTTTTCCAGACAGCTTGGCTGATCTGTCATTTTGAGGCAGCTCAGTTGTTCTGAGAGTCCCTCAGCATACTTTGTAGCTTATATAGACTTGGGGAGGGAGGAGCCTAATGTATCTGATCAGTTTCAGGGACTTCCTGAACCTTTGAAGTCCTGATTTCCCAAGTTTAAGGAGCTTCCCTACAGAATGGAGTATTTCATTCCCCTCCTGTCTGTCGTCTAACCTTTCTAACATCCTGTTTTAAGGGGCTTCTCTCCAAGATGGATGATTTTAATCTTGGAAGAAATGGCTGTAGACCAAAGTCACAAATATAATATTTGACCACCAGCATTACATTTATTTTTGCACAATCTCTTTTTTTCCTTTTTTTTTTTTTTTTTTTTTTTTTGGTTTTGCACTGATAATTTTAATGTAAGTATAATAATTTCTAGAAAGAAGCATAGCTTTTCTGAGGCACACAGTATTACTTTTTTGAGATCATAAATCATACAATATAGTACAGATAACAACTGTAAAATATTTTCAGTCCAAAATTTAAAATATTTGGAGAAATAAAGGTAATTTTATGTGGGAAGAATTTTTGTACAAATTTACTTGATAAATATAAATTTTATGTTACTTGTTTTAACAATTCAAATTGAACATTTAAATAAACCACAGAAACATACCATGAACAAGGGAAGAAAACACACTTTAAAAAGAAAATACCTACTAGTCTACAAATACTTTCCCTATAACATTTTAAATGTTAGCGTTCCTGCAGCCCAGAGCTGTACATCCGCTGACTGTAGCATTTAAGTTGCTCAGGGAACTGAGGCTTTTCTTCCCTAAGGACAGGGAGAAAAAGGTTACCTGGTCTCTCATAGTGAGTCACCTGTTGTCCCTCCCCTCCTCACACTTTTGCTAACAAGGTTTCAGAGCACGTAACTGTGATATTTAATTATTGAAGAACCTTGCCTCTAACCTCCCATTAGAAGATTAAAACTCTTTGTGATCTGCATTCAAATTGAAGTAAGTCATTGATTTCACTCTCTCTACTATCTTTTCCTACAAGATGCATAAGACAAAAACACAACTACACACACACACACCATAATCGTTACTGTGGTCTTAAGATAGAGTATGAGTTTTCTAGAGCTGTTTTAACAAAATAGTCCTCTATCAGCTACCAAGAGGCCTGAGTGCTGACAGCTCTAGAGGTGGGAAGCCCAAGGTCACATGTCAATCATTTAGTTTCTCTTCTTAAAGCCTCTTATTTCAGAATATCACCTCCTAGTGAGAACTCATTTTGTTCCTGTAAATCTTGTACAGTCTTAGTGTCACCATATACATCCAAATTCCCTCCTATCCTAAGAACAACAGTCGGGCCACATTAACTTCCACCATAACAGCAACCTCCATGTCATTAGCTAACATAACTGTCTGCAAATACACTTGTATTCTGAGTTACTGGGGACACAGATTTCTATACATGAATTGGAGGTAGGAGCACAACTCAATCCATCATGATGATGATTTACATACTGGGGTGTGTTTCAGAACAGTCCTTAAAGTGACAGAACTAGATCAATCAAGAGGAGGCCAGTTTCTCTTCCTGAAGTGCTTCATGGATAAGCTAATTTGCACTTATATATAAATGTTCACTCAGAGAGAAAAAAATAATAAAACAGCTATAGGAAGCCTCTACAGTTAGGGTCTTACTGTTCTTATACCAACTAAGTGGTTTTCAGAGCTGCACACTGGCCCAATTTCAACTTGGAATATTTTTTTCTCCTCATTGGATCCTTGGACTCGTTGGTTGGTCCACTGGTTTTTTAGTATAGAAATAGCTGAAGTTACTTTTATTTTTTTAGTCTCTTGCCTTATGAGTTGTTTAATAGTTTTGAAATATATAACCCTTTAGTTCCTTCTCATTACCAATGTATATTTTATCTCTAGGTGCAAGGGGCATGTATAGTATACAAATTCATACAGTTTGTAGTACAATTGTATTATTCATTGTATTCTGTAGTAGTCAAAGCTACAGCATTTCTGGTACAATATACAGACTAATTTGCTGATAGAAGCATCTGGAATTCAGAAGCAATAGGATGTATGAGCCAACACTCAGAGGAATATACTAGTTAATAGTATCTGCACCCATAACCTTGGATTCTTAGCATTGAGTTTTGTTTGATTTTTGTAGAACTCAGAACTGATCATAGAGCCTTGCACAGGCTAGGCAAGCACTGCATAACTGAGCCATAGTTCCAGCCTTTGATTCTTCATACTTACATCAATGAAAGTAATTCTGCGGTTTTAAAATCATGTCTCCAAAGTACAGTAATGATTAGGTTTGGAGTTTCATAATAAGGACAAAGAAAAATATCTAGAATTTTTGGAGGAAAGAAACACATCTTAGATAGTAATGAGCTTGAAAGAATATAGTAAAGACTGATCTTAGAGAACTTGCAATGGAAAATTCTAGCATTTGTGTTATCCTTTGATTTCTTGTGTTTTAATGTATTAGCTCCCCAATACTACTATGAAGATTATGCCTGTAAGCTCTCACACACCATGATACTCTTTCAATGTGAACTATAAAACTAAAAGACATTTCTGTCCATATTCAATAAATCACTTGAATAGAAGGAGGCAGAAACAAAGAGTGTGCAATCTGGGAGATGGGAGAGGAGGAGAGAACACCATATGTTTGCCTTGCTTATTGAAAATCTATGCATGGCAAAAAGGCATTCCATTTATACTTTATTTTGGAATAAAACCAAGCTCATAATTTTTAATTACTGAAGTGTGAGAAAATACTCTTAGTTGGTTTAAAAGCACATTTTAGCAGTGTTTATTAGCCAGCTCATTGAGTCAGTCACTCTAGGAGCTAGAGACTTGATCCTTTATTTGAAATTTTCAGCCAACAAATTGTCAGTAACTTAAAGCTGTTTAGAACATTTTATAGAGATAATAAAATCACTTCTTTTTCTAAACTTTAATATTTCCTGTGGTCATTAGGTATATTTTCCATAAAGATTTTCCAAATTCTAAATGTGTTACAATGTGATATCATTTACATTGTTAATAATCCAGGAAAGCAAATTGACTTTCCATAAGTTCTTGAAGAGTTAAGGAAATCTCTTTCAAAGATGCTTGTATTGTTTTTAATTTGTTATAGACTATCAAGAGGGTCAAATAAAACATATTTGAGTTAAAAAATATGGGGGACATTAAAATCTTAGATCATGTTAAATATAGATTGTATTCAATATAGGCTATAGTTTCCCCTTGATGTAAAAAGCATGTCCATTAACATCTTTAAAATGTGATCACATCTCTTACACACTATTGTAAGTAAATTATATGCTCTTTGACAAGTGATTACTGCATGTAGTTTTATATTTGCCTGAAAGATGTTTAGCAACTTATAATGTGAATTTAATATAAGCCATTCTTCTCTTACTGTACACTTCTCCTGGCAAAGATATACACTCAAAAATTATGACACAAAATGGTTGTATACTTGCAAAATTCTGTCAAAATGGTCTGGTCCCTTCTAAAAACTCAGCCTACTTTCAAACACTCCATAGTTAGCACTTCATCCGTGAGTCATCGGGACTCTTATGTGCCAACTCTTATTTATATACTGGCTTCTCTTAAGCCAGTTTAGTGCCTAGGCTTGCTGACTGGCAAGAGGGAGGAGGACAGGTGAAATTCTGTATTAACAATTCTACAATGAAATGGTAACATACAGAATTACAAAGAAGGTAAAATTGATAGATGAAGAGGAGTGTATCTCACTATATCCATGATTTATGTTATCTTTGTCCTCTCATTTCTACTCCCACTGTCAACCAAGGGTTTAAATGGTCAGAATGAGGGTCACTTTCAATCCATCCATGTCATCGAATTATTTATATACTGAGAAATCCCAACAATTCTGAATTAATGTTAACTGTACCTTACAGAGGTGGCACATGCTGGGTTTCTGTGAGTAATGATAGAACTTTTAGTCTATAGTGAGAAACACTAGCTAAATTTAATTATCACATACTTTTGGGTCAGTTTGCCACAGACTATCTGACAATAAGTGGAGAGCATGTATGGATGGTTATGGAATTTCTGGTAGAGCTGGGCTATCAGCCACTCACTGGGGTGTAAATTAGTTACAGAGATTTAGAGAAGGCATTGATGCAGTGTTATTCTTGTTCATTTCAGTCTGCAAGCTAAGAGGGAAGGAATTTCAGAAGCTGTGATTATCATTTTCAAAACAAAATATAAAAGCTCTTTCTGAAGTGAAAGGGGAATTTACTATGTAAAAAAACAGACAAGAATCTTTATTGTATATTACCTTATAGCCCCATATATTTTTTACTTTAAACTTAGGGCCTCTCTTAAAAAATTAGATTTGCATTTCATTGGTTAATGTTTAGAGATTTTCAGATTAGGATTAGTAAATCCTAGGATTAGTAAGGGACATTTTCCCATTCTCTGGCCTGTCAAGAATGCCAGGATTACCTGTGCATGCAAATTACCTTCATTTCTTGAATGTAAACCCAAAATAGAAATCTAGTCTTAATTAAACTTTTACACATTCGAGCTAGCATCAGATACCAGAAAAACAGGAAAATAGAAATTTCAAAAGCATACATTCACTTGCATAAGTAGAGTAGGAAAAATAACTTAACCTTATTAATTTTAGAATAAATAAGTAATTTACAAAAAGACAATGAATTTCCTGTTCACACTAAGACAACTTCTGTTTATTGTACCTCAACTGATTATGAGATGTGTACCCTTTACACCTTGAAGAAATATTAAAAAGAGAGAATGTTCTCTAGTAGAACAACTTGAAGAAGACTTTGAAGGACTTAAATGAATTAAGGCAATGTTTCAAAGACAATTTCACACAGAGAAAATGCAGCCAAAGATTCAGGCTATGGTCTGGAAGTAGTCAAAGTCATCCCAGTATGAACATGTGTCCAGTCTGAACTGGAGAGGAGCAGAAGATAAGGTCAGAAAGGTATGTAGACAAGAAATGACTCATAATCCAGGCCAAGGAACTCAACTCTAAGGTGATGGTAAAATTTCCTAAGCAGTAAAGAAATGTATAAAGGGAGATTTGTTAGGAATCAAACTTGGAGGTGATCTACATGGTGAATGGATAAATACTGCAAGAAAGGAGAAAACACAAGATGTCCTTATGAACTGGAGCAATGTCATTGTAGGAAAAAACAGGGCTGGGCTTGAATCTCTGTCGCTACTTTAGTGTACCCACTGCATTTGTCTTTCCCCCACTTTTGTGAATACACACACACACACACACACACACACACACACACACACACACACACACACACACACACACACTTCAAACCCAAAGGAGGGGTTCCTTCTTTAATGAGTTCTTCCTAACCTACAAGCCATATTTTTGTGGTTTTTCCCCTTTGGCTGAATGGATTGGTGTCTTCTCCTCTTCCTCCTCCTTCTTCGTCCTTTGTTCTGCTCTTGCTTGATATTGGGCTGGCCTAGGGTTCAGTCCTTGGGTTTCTCTTCTGAAGTTACCAGTGACAGCTGTAATCTGTTGGCTTTGACATTTATCTCATGACTATGAGTTTCAGATCAGACACCCTGCCCCTCAACACATTCCTTTTCTGGTACTGGGAAAAGAACCCAGGGCCTTCAATGAAGGCAACCAGTTTTTGAAAAGTCCAAAATGATCCAAACCCTCAAAAAAAAAAAAAAAAGTGGTCGTACCATCTGTAAAGAATGAATCTGCACATATCCAAAAGGCATTTTTGCTTTCTTAGTGGGATATCTGAAAACTAAAATCATTATTTATTAAAAAGAAGACAAAAGGAAAGGGTATCCCCAACCTTTGGAGTATGGAGTAGCATTTATTCTCAGCCACACTTGAAAGACTACTCAGGCAAGGGGTTTGAAGACCCAACCTAGAGGCAACTGCAGGAAATAGTCAACTTGTGCTTGTTTGCCCATAGCCTTCACTGAAATCTCCTTCAAATCAGTGTGGTAAATCTTTGTCATCCTCCATCCTCTATCTCCTCAGCTCCCTAAAGAGAAGATATAAGATATTGCTGGAGGTCCCACCATCCTTCTTAACCCCAAATAACACACAGATGTTATATTAATTATTAAACTGTTGGCTGATTGTTAGGGTTTTTTATTGTCTAGCTCTGATAATCTATGTATTTATAAATGACCTTATCTTACCAGAGAATGCCTGGTGCACCCTATCTTCCTGGTCTCTACATGAGGTTTCTCCCAGTGTCTCTCTCTACCTACCTTTCCCAGAATTTTCCTTGTCTCCCAGTCATGCCTACCTTCCTGCCTCTATTGACCAACCAGTGTTTTATTCATCAACCAATAAGAGAAACATGCATACAGAAGGATATCCCACATCAATAAGACAATTACTCCTGCATGTTAATTGATTGGTTATACTTTCACTTTAGTCCTCTAATCTCTACCTATGACATGAATGTCTTTGTTATCCAGTAAACCATCAGAGTCTTGGCAAGCTGGGATAAGGGGAACTGTACCCAGTAGGTTCTGCTTCCCCTCAGAGCACCCCTTTCTTTAGCCAGAAAGCAGGAACTAGCCGGGACAGAAACTACTGGGAACAGAGGAGCCCAAGACATAGGTCTCCAAACTGTTCCCCTTGTCTGCATACCAATCCTCCTCCTTTGAATTCCTCTGTCTCTTCTGACCCTTGACCCCATGCTGCCTTCTATCTTTCTGTTCCTCATCTCCTGAGCCTAAGTTTATAGTGTTCTTTATTGGCATAAATCAAGTTAAGCTTATTGGTTCATGTATAACCATAAAATTATTCATTGGTTAATCAAAGCATGAATAGTTACAGGTGGGTGTAAATATCTCATGTCTTGTGACTAGGTTATGTTAAATATGTTTAAAACAAAATGTACAGGAGGCCAACTAGGGCTCAAGAAGCCAAAGCAGAGCAAGGTCACTCAGGCTGAGGTTCCATACCAACAAACTGGAACTGTGTTTTTTGTCAGACTTTCTGAGAAATCAGAGAACAGAAAGTCAAATCTACTCTGGACCAGAGTTAGCCAACTTTAAACAATTCTCCCTGTTTTAACCATCTGTTGAAATGATCAATCTACCTTTGTCTTCTGTCTTTGATTTCTTTGATCTTACCCTGCCTATAAAAACACACACCCCCCCCTTGTGGGAAAAGCTTTCTAAGCTTTCTAAGCTCCACTGATTCACAAGTCTCAGACAAAAAGTCAATTGAATCATTTAAATTTGGACTTTTGACATTATATAATGAAGCCAAGGTTCCTGCCTGTGGTGGTCTGAAAGCAAATGGGCCCCCAAAGGGAGTGGTACTATTAGGAGGTGTGGTCTTGTTGGAGGAAATGTGTCATTGTGGAGGCGGACTTTGAGGTCTCATATATGCTCAAGCCATGTCCCCTGAGACAGACCTCTTCCTGAAGCTGTGAGTCAAGAGGTAAGAACTCTCAGCTGTCTCTCCAGCTGTATGTCTTCCTATAAGCTGCCATACACCTCCACTTGATGATCATGGACTATACCTCTGAAACTGTACGTTGCCACCTCAATGAAATGTTTTTCTTTATAAGAGTTTCTGTGGTCATGATGTCTCTTCACAGCACTAGAAACCCTAAGACACTGCCTGAGAATTCTATGGCATTATAAACATCTTATTAGCAGTGTACACAAGCTGTAAATAAGTAGATAAGCAGTTTGCTATTTAAGCTGGATGAATCCAAATTTTCCAAAACATAATGTGCTCCTTTCCTATCACATGTTGTATTGTGGTGCTAGTTAAGGCAAACATGACAACAAATAAAATAATAGTTTTCAAATTTTTAGCCCCAGGGACTTTTTATATTCTTTATAAATGCATTGAAGATTCAAAAGACATAAATTTATGTTTTCTGTCCATAGGCATTTAATGCATTAGAAAATAATGTCAAGAACTTAAAAAAGAAAACAAATAGGTTTCCTATCCACTGATCTCCAGCAGACATAGGAATGTCATTTTCATATTTGTTGATTTACCTGGAAAACCCTCTCGGTTTGCTCATGGCAGAAAGAGACAGCAGAGGAACATACAACCTTAGTAGCATGGAGAAAGTGAGTTTAACCTCCTCCTCCCTGTAAGGCCCATGAAGCCTCTGGCTCATCCTTAGAGAATGACTAATCTGTAGTCAGGATTCAGTTATCTGAATGAGAGACCAGGGCATCAAGATTCTTTAAGCCAATATCTGAATGTTCAGAGCTTGGAATAAAACCGCAGGTACTGTTTCTTGGTGTGAAAGATGAACTTGATGGGGCCCTTGCAGGCTCAGGCCTGTTCATGCAAAAGGAGAGTCCACCTCTCTTGAATGCCCGGGTTCCAGCATGCTTCTTGCGTGTCCAGCTCACTATTGGAAATATTTAAGTTTTTAATTTTAAATATTGAAACTCATTTCTAATGTTGTTTTTACTAATTAACAAAGTCTCTTCTGTTGATGATTTTTATGAAGGAAAGAAAGGATTCACCTTCACTGCTATTGAACACTGAAGTATTTTGAAACTAATCCAAAGCAAATCATTTCCTTTGTAAATAATCTCATCATTTGTCCTTCAAGGAGACTCCTTTCATTTTCATTATGTTTTTAAAATTATATTCATTTATTTAGAAAACATGTGCCATGATATGTGAGGGGTGGTCAGATGATGACTTTTGAGTTCTCTTTCCACCATGTGGTCCCAGGTATTGAACTCAGATCATTAGGCTTGGCATCAATACCTTTATCCAGTGAGCCATCTCACAGGCTCTTTCATTTATTTTAATTTTATCATAATATTTTTCACACCGAAAATTTAAAATTTAAGATCAATATTTTGATATTATCACATATCACTTAATATGTCCCAGTTGATTTCTTCATAATCATTTCAAATAAGGTTCACATTTTGCAGTTAGTTAGTATGCCTTCTAAGTCTCTTGTGGACTCTCCTTCCTCCTTTTTTTTTTTTTGCCTCTTCAATTTCTTTGCTTGAGACACTGGATCATTTGTCCCATATCACTTTTCATACTCTGCACAGAGCTGATTGCACCCCTTGCGTCCCCCTGCTGATATTCCATACGCGCTCTGCTTCTGTGTACCCTGCATGTTGTCATGTGATCTCCTAAACTGTTTGGCAAGAACACTGTAGATGGTATTATGAACTTCCTTTCATCTCCTTAGGATACACAATAGCCATGGTATCTTGCTGGGATATAAAAACTGATAAATGGAATATCAAATTGGAAGATGCTGGAAGTAAAAAAAAATTCTCCTTATTAAATGAAACAAAGATGTTCAAGGCTTTCTATTACAGGATCCAAATTACTCATTATTAATGATTGGCTTATAATCTCATCATCTTGTTCAACTGGGACTCTTGGAAACTGAATTACATGCCTTGAAATAATCTTTGACATTATTTAACTTGAATACCATTTTTATAAGGTAATTCTCTTTACATGAGAAAGCGTAACTACTCCCATTTTCATCTCTCCCTCTAATACTAAAATTTGAGGTAAGTAGATTATTGGAACAACCTCTTTGTCAATAATGACTGTATTGTGCCTTGAAGCCAGGTAGCCTGATCTTCACAAGGCATGCTGTGTAACAACAACCAAGAAATGCTGTTTCCCTACACTCAAGTGTTACAAGTAGGTTCCCCCACCCACCCACCCCACCCCAGCCTAGACCCACCACGGTGCCAGGCACAATTAACACACAGAGACTCTATATTAGATATATTACTATTGGCCAGTTACTATTTTCTTATCGGCTAGCTCTGTCTTAATTATTAACCCATTTCTATTAATCTAAGTACTTCCACAAGGTCTTATCTTACTGGAGAGAGGGAGCCGGCAGTTCTGCTCTCTCCAGTCTCTGCATGTTGACTCCTCTTTACTTCTTCCTCTCTCCTCCTTCTCTCCTAGTCCCGCCTATCTTGCTTTCCTATAGGCCAACAGTGCATTATTCATTAGCCAGTATGAGAAACATATTTACAGAATGACATCTCCCATCACTCGTGTGAAGTTTTTGTTTGTTTTTTTTGTATTTGTTTTGTTTTATGACTGACAATGCTTTCCTACCCAATAATAAACTTTCCAAAATAAAAAACTTTCTTGTTGACAGTATGGTACCCTTGATGCTTTGGCAAAGTCTTCTCAAACTAGACCATTTTTTGTAAAAATCCACAAACATTTAAAACTTCAAATACATAATTCAGAGTCAAAAGAGTCCAAAGACTCATAACAGGAGAAAATAAGATACTAACCCAAGGTGTTTGTAAATTGACAAGCTATGGTTTGGTTTGGGACCTTCACTGCCATATCTAAAAGAAATTTTCAGACCTTGAAATGATTGGTCTAGCAAAAAGTTATTTGGTGATTAGAAATGTAACCTTTTTCTAGAGGAGACCCGTTCACAGAGCAACACATTGCTATGATTCTAAATGGTCTCAGAAAGAAAACTCTGTCTCTTACGACTTATAAAAGTGTTTGCTGCTCTTTGTTTGGTCATGATTGATTGCAGCCTTCACTGTTAGTCCTGCTGCTGTTAATCATCTCCAAGGTGATTTCTGTTTCCTTGGCAACTACAATGTTTATTTTTATTCGACAGCACTGGCCTGGCCTATGACGGTTGACATGCTAAATTCATTTTGCAATGTTAGGGTGTAGACATAAATCTTTTATGTCACTGATTTTAGAAGCACATTTAGTCAGCTCTAAGCATGATGACTACCCTGTCTTCTGATGTTTGGATTACAGGGTGTTCTCAGCTAACACTCCTCTCTGATTCCAAGAAACCATGCTTTAAACTCCAAAAGGCTAAAGAAACTCTTGGTGTTTTATCTAAATTTTCATAACTTCAAACATGCATAATGCATCACTATCATATTTATATGGAAATAGCCAGAGGAGATCAACTTATAACTGTTCCAAGAAAAAGAAATAAATACTAAATGAAAATCACACATTCTTTAAGCCAAAGGAATCAATCAGGTGTAACTGACATTAAGTTAAAGGTCCTGAATTTCATTAAAATTAATAAAATTCATGAGTGAATTGCAAATGAGGAAAGTCTCTGATATCTCAGTTATTATAGAAACTTTCCTAGAAAATCACTAAAACATTGGAAGAGGGCATACAGTCTCCCACTACAGTGAATTTAGAGGTTAACATCATTTACAAAAGACGGGCTCTGGAAAATATGAGGTTGCTGACTTCTAATATTACCTTGTTTCTATCCCTGTTATGTTTTTCCACAAACTTTTTATTCTGTGAATCTTAAACTATATGATTAAGTCACTAATAATAATAATAATTATTATAAAAGTCATTAAGCCCAGCAAAAATAAAGATATTCTAAGGAAACAATTGTGCTTCGGTCTAACTAACTAACTATTGGAATCTCATGCTGGGAAAGAGAAAGAGATTTTGTATAGCTCTAACAACAGTTTGACAGAGAATCTCACAGGATGAGACTAATGGCAGGATAATGACTCAGCAGTGGGTGGGACCACACCTTGACCAGGACTAGTTAGATCTCATATTAATCTCACTTCAGGACCCCGAGGGTGGAGTTGGGGCAGTTTCTCTTCTCTATATGTGCCCATGGTCAATAAGTCTCCATTCTCTCCTTTCTGCTTGCTACTAATTTCACCCTTTGTACTATTAATTTGGCTTATGGAGGATGGTAGCCAAACTTAGCTTGGGCACAGGCTGTGTGACTCCTCAGTTTGGACTAGTGGAATATTTTAAAGTTAGCTTTCTTCATGTTTTAAACAACCATGCAATGTAGCATCTTTTAATTTGCCTGTGAACACATTTTCTCTCATCTTTCCCTCTGGCCAACACTTAGACTTATATTATACAGCAACATGTGACTCCCTTGGAAACATGCTTTTAGAATAGCTATAGTAAATGACAGAGCGGGGGAGGTCATCAATACTGGACTAGTTACTTTGTAGGATCGTGGACACAGTAGAGCTGTGGATACTACAGGAATACTACACAGGTCCTTGGGATAGTTGCCAGCACTAAATTTCTTATTATTCACAGGCACAAGGATGCTTGCAAAGCATTAGAAGATTGCAGAGACTGAGCATACGGAAGGGGTTTGTTTGCATTAAGATCTTAGTCGTAATAAGTATATGTTTCAGGGAGGTGTGTGCATGTGAGTGCAGGTGCCCACTGAAGCTAGAAGGGAGTCGGATCCCCTGAAGATGTAATTGTAGACACTTGTGAGCCACAGTGTAGATGATTCTGGGAACCAGACTTGAGTCCTCAGTGAAAACAGTACACACTCGTAACCCTTGAGCCACCTGTCTCATAGGCTGGTTTACCTATGAGGCTCTCTGAGTACACATTGCAAGAAGATGGGGGACAGAAATATACAAGACATTGCTATATTCCTGCCAGGGTGCAACATTTAAAACATCAGTCTCTTAGATTTTATGTGTAGAATATCTGATTTTTTCTTATTATATCCCCTAATTCAGAGGCGACAGTTACTACCAGATGTGAAAATATTACTCAGTATAATGACTCCTGTTGAGATTAGGGTATGCCCTACTTTAAGTTACTCTATTATATAAAAGCGTGCTTTTTCTGGCTAGGTATGGCTCTATGAAACTCCTCTGACAAGCATCCTTTGATTCGATGTTGAAGAAGGATGACTGCAATCCCTGGATAGACCTGGAACCTACATCATTCATCAGGCACCACTCTTGCAACACACACTGGGAAGGGAGTCAGCTCATCAGTTTACTGGGGAGAAATGAAACTTTGAGGACATGTGCACACATTAAAAGATTACCAGAAAAATCAGGTCTGAGAACTGATTGGGCATGCCTGATCTAGTAAAGGGTGAGGCTTCCTAGCCTGGACCTGAGAAATTGACCAACTCCTAGCATTTTGGTGACATGGCCCCACACAAATCTATCATCTTGTGTGTGTGTGTGTGTGTGTGTGTGTGTGTGTGTGTGTGTGTGTGTGTGTAGAACCAAGGACTCCCCAGCTTGGATCTGTCCCCTGCTGCTGATACAGCCCAGTAGACCACTGACACCTACCTGATACTTACCAGGTCTTCCTTCTGGGCGTGGACCATTTATGAAACCTATTGAGCTCGGTTGCAGTGTCTCTTGTACTCATTTTGAAACCTGTGTATATGTATAGAGAGATATACAGAGTATTTTGTATAAGAGAGAATATGTGTAATTAAGGAATAAAGAACTTTCACTTACCTCCACCAAGCTTCCAAGGTAGGAAGATTTTTATGAAAAATTGCTGTCATTGACCCCATTAAGCCTTGTGAATTTATTGTTTTTCAATAAATTCTGACATGGTGGAAAGGCACAGTGCATCTGTTTTTGCTTCTGGCCAGTGCTCAGGACAATTCTCTACTACTTTCTCCACCAAGGAGAATGCTACAGTGAAGTCATTCTGGTTTGTTTGTTTGTTTGTTTGTTTGTTTGTTTGTTTTACAGATTTTTCAGGGCTTCTAATATCAAGAGAGGGAGGTGCAGCTTTTGGACATGGGAATTAGATTAGCTTCCATGCCATAGCCTCAGACTCCTATCTAGGAAAACTCCCATGGCCCCATCGTAGAACTGCATACTGATTTCAAAGTCCACTGTCACCATGATAAAAGGGATCACTTGAATAAGACATGAATGTAATTAGCTCCATTCTCTGGAAGAGAGTGCTTTATCTTGGAGGTGGCAGTTCACAGAGTAGACACTCCCACAGGGAAGCCTTTAAAATAGACAAGAAGAATGGACCGCTTTAAGACCAAATTATTTTGTGCAAGTAAGTAGCAGAGTTCTTCCTGGTGGGGACTGCTCTCTGGGTTTCCTTCCTTTCAATGTTGTCAGGTTTCCCCCCTCTCTTTCTTGCTTGGAGTCCCTCTGGGTGGAAACAAAGGGCTGTTCTGCTTGCTTGCTCTCCTTTCAACTTTGAGCTTCTCTTACTCTATAGCAGCCTTCTCCTCTGCAAACACAGGCAGTCACCACAAAGACACTTAACTCTTGTAGGAATGCAGTGCTTACAAAGTGTGGCCTTGAGATGGAAGGCCTTCCTGCTGAGCTGAATGACCAAGCCCCGCGCACACTGTTAAGTGGCTCACTTAGGGCTGGTTCTACATTCCACACTAAGACATGTATAATAAGTTCTTAAGAATAGCAAGAGATGCAGAGGCAAACACTGGAAGTGCCCCACAGGGCACTTGGCTTTGCAGGTGTGGTAGGAAAGAACCCTCTGTGAGTCCCCAGTTTTCTGATATTCTGATCCAGTCAGCATGCGGCCCTAGTTTGGCGCTCTGGGGAAAATGTTCCAGCTAAAGGTCATGGCGCTTTTTGAAAACTAGCTACAGTGTACTTTTATGTTCAGATAAATATTTTCTGTCACTTGTAGAACTTAACCTTTGAGGGACAGTAAGCAGTTAGCAATTAGGATGTCCTATAACGTGGGTTGGGATGCTGGCAACCATGAAATCATCTTGCTGTGCTCTTAGAGCTCGCCACCCCCCCAGGTGCTGTGTTCTCCGGGCTAAATGAGCCAGGGAAACAGAAACAAAGGAAGAAGGAAAAATACGTGAGCGACTAAATCATGTAAGACAATTCTAACTTAATATATTGGGGGGGCATTAAAATCATGTGGTTCAATCAAAATACACTGTGTTCCTTCTTTGCTGGATCCTTCTCTCCCTCCCTTCTCCCCTCCCTCCCTCCTTCCTCCCCTCCTTCCTTTTCTGCCCTTCCACTTAGTTTTGAACAAGATCATCTTTGCTTTAGATCCTCAACACCACCTTCCTTTCAGCCTAGATACCTCTCTCTTGGTGACTAACAAACTCCCAGATGGGTTCCAGGCCATGGACTTAGGCCTGCTCTGACTGGTCCCAGAGCAAGAAGAATCTCTTTGAATGGTCTTCATGTTCTCTTTTATCTTTATATAAATGAATTCAGAGAAAGTGGATGTCTTGAGGGAGAAAAAGAAGGCAGAGAAGGCAACTTGCATGCAAAAGACAGTATAAAGAGAGAAATCAAGGTGGCTAAGAACTGTAAAGAGCTCCATTTGCTGTTAGCAGTTAAGTCCCAGGTCTCCTCTTCATGGACCCTGGGGGTTCAGACCTAGACTCTCCTTCTGGATTTCTGGAGGGGACATGGATCTGCAGACTCCACTCATATTCCTACTTTACTCAGGACCACCCTGCTAAATCACAGCAGACAGACAGATTGCTGCTGTGGGAGAAGCCTTCCTGATGAACTGGATTAAATGCAGTTTTCACAGACTAGATTGACTGTCATATCTGTAGATGCCTGCTGGAAGCTTTGTCCCACCTCTGTTCAGACAGAGCTTTTCCTTGTGAATCAGAACAAGGTCACCAGTGTTTTGGAATTGGATTGCACAAAAGCTGGGCATCCCATAATGCCTTTGATAAGAAAAAGGGTCTGAGGGGGGAAAGAACTGCATTCTGTCTCTCTGGCAACTTGAGTTTTCCTGAACCACAGAGAATAATAAGAGTGCCTTTCTCCTAACTGACTGAGAAGATTAAGATAACAGGGAATAAGTACATCATAAATTTGAACTATTGTTATTAGCAGAAGCAACCTTAAGACAAAATTGAAGGCAGAGACTGTTAAATTTTAGGGTCCCTTTGTTCTTCTAGTCCCCCCACTTCTCAAGAGAGTGCTTCCTCTCCAAGCCATAGAGATCCATGATGTATCCACTCCTTGCAGCCGCCACCAGCCAGCACTTTGATAACATCTCAATTCATTCACTAAGCACATAGCATCCGTGAATCACGGGCTCCACACATGTTAAGATGTTAAGATGACAAATGAAGCTGTTTCCACGGAAGCATCTTAAGAGGATGTCTATCGAGAAGAAACAACTGAAAATGAATGTGCTATTGAAAACTCAAAATTCATTCATAGTTCTACATTGAGGTCTCTGCCTAACATTCTTCTATGCACTGTGCTAGGATTCAACTTAAAACTGAGAGGTTCCAAGTTGCAAAGGGTTTCCTCTACAAAGGACAATGACTTCCCTTGACTAACATTAGAGGAATGACAAGTGATGGGACCAGCAAGTTGTGCCGGCCATAGAGGGTGGTAGGGACATTGATCGGTGCAGCACAACTGCCTTCATTCCACTAGTGATGTCTTGATCGCATATTATTGGACTATCAAGCACTAAATTCTCTTATCCAACTACTAGGGAGGATGGTGGGTTGTGTCTGTGAATTTCTTAAGTGGACAAGGTTATAGCTCAATGGGGAAGTGTATGCCTGACATGTGCGATGCCCAGAATTCTATCCCAAATCTGTGAAAAGTTACCTTAGTATACTTAGTATACAGTGCTTGGAGCCCTGTAATTCTGGGCTGGCCCCCAGGATTCTTCATTTTGTCAGCAGAGTTCCTACTTATTGTTTCAAATAGTTTAAGAATAACATTTTGAGGAAACCCGCTGAAGACATACCCTCTAAAGCAGCTACTTCCCAGTTACTCTCAGCTATTCGTTATAATATAATAAGATATGATAACAGCTATTCATTAAGGACAAATCTGCCAGAAGGGGATCAGTCAATGTTTGCAAACATTTTTTATTATCCTGAGTTGAGGAGACAGAGGGCTGCTCCTGGCATCTAATAGGAAGAGGCCAGAGAGGCAGTGAGACACACCGTGGGACCCCACTCACTACACAGCTGATTCAAACGTCAGTGGTACTGAGTTGGAGAAAGGCTCAGGTGGCCACACCGCTCTAGTCAGATGTGGTCCATACTTTGTCTTTGACCTGTTACTTCTCCATCACATAGATTTGGACCACTATCCCAACTCCTCTTGCTCAGTCCCAGGAGTTACTATGGAACACATGACAGCATCAGTTGGTCTTAGGCTGGACATTGTGGGCTCACCCCTGAGCTTTTGGAAGCTTCTAGGAGAGTAACTGGGAAGGAGAAGGGTATTCCTGAGTCACCCTTTTGTCAAACAGACAGAGGCTGGAGAGATTTCTCTGTGGCTTTACATTCTGCTAGTAATCCTGAAGGATAGATGACAGGAAAGCATTAGTAGTCTGGAAAGCCCTGGAGAGCTTGCTGACCACTCATGTCTATCCGACTTCACCTCAAGTCAACAAACACTTCAGTGCCAGGCAGAGCACAGGATGCAGCACAGTGAATGATTTGACATTGGCCAAGATAGGCCATTTCTCAATGAGGTGACCTTCGGATCTCCTGCTCTCTCTGCTGCTACCTCCTCCTCTGATGCCCTCCCTTTGAATTTCTTTAGTGATTAACTCCTTAGGACCTGCAGAGCTAAAAAGACCCAAATCTAGGGACTCCATGAAATGCAGCAAGCAGCACAGTGTCTTCTGCATAGGAAGATTCTGTTACAAGGTGACAGACTCCAACAGTACCACTGATTTCTGCTTCTCCCTGCAAGAATGGTCCCTGTTAATGACTCTAATTTTACAGTATGTGCCCACTGGCA
The DNA here is from genome assembly GCF_943737965.1 of Phodopus roborovskii. Taxonomy (NCBI): domain Eukaryota; kingdom Metazoa; phylum Chordata; class Mammalia; order Rodentia; family Cricetidae; genus Phodopus; species Phodopus roborovskii. The sequence goes on along the minus strand of NW_026125397.1, from coordinate 7,872,789 downwards.
GACAAGGCCACTCTGCTAGTTTAGGCACAAAAGCACAGGACTCAGTTATTCAAACTGCAAGACAAAATATCACCCCAGAAGTAACATCCAGTCCTGCTGGCCCACTCTGCAGGAGCTTCCACCACCCCCAGAGACCACCGAAGTACGCTCTGCAGCCCAGAGACACTGGAATATGCTTTTATAGAATCATTTTTATAGAATTTATAGAATCATTTGAAAGATGTTTGTGATGATTAGAAATTGTTCAATAAAATTAAATTCACCACCCTTTCACTCATACCATTATGACTTACCATTTTGCCTTCTTTATATTCCTTGAAGGAAAAAAAAACACACACAGCTTCATATGTTTTGGTTCTAAATTCAGGGAAAGATCAATATTAAACAGGCAAGCTGAGAGGGGCACCCAGGGTGCTTCAAAAGTAGATGGTGTCAAAGTTGTATGGTGGGACTATGGGTTTTGATATATTGTAATTCATTAACCTTTACGTCTGTGCTACCGATTTCTATGAGTTGCATAGTGAAATGGGGAGTGGGTGTGGAAGCTCCATCACAGCCCTCAGGAGGCCAAGACAGAACTGTCCAAAGTTCATGGCCAGCCAGGGTTACATAGCAAGGCCCCTTTGCAAGCCAAATAAAAAACAGCACAAAACAGGAAAAATGGGAGGATAGCCCCCCCCCAGACGTTCATCTGCCCAGGGGGACTGCATGCATAGCATCTCTTCATTGTATCTTCCCGATCATTCTGAATGCTCATTTCTCTGTTTTCATTCTCTCTCTCTGTCTCTCTGTCTCTCTCTGTCTCTCTGTCTCTGTCTGTCTGTCTCTGTCTCTCTCTCTGTCTCTCTCGCTCGCTCGCTCCTTACTGCCTCCCCTTCCCTTCTGGCTCAGTGTCCCATTTCTGTGAAGCTTCCTACTTCTCCTTCCCACAGCCTGGGCATCTGTGCAGAGGGAGGTGCTGAAGTGATCGGGCAGTCAGGTTAATTCTAGGCCATACTTTCACTTTAAGATTGTCTACACGGCTCCAGCATCCTCAGTTGTATCCAAATCCACGCTTTAAATAGGGTGTGTCCTCCAATTGACTACACGAAGGATTTAAGCTATTTGCAAAGTGGGAGAGATATCAGAAAGACTGAGTGAGATGTGGATACAGTCATGGGGACCGAGTGTGGGCTCACATGTGTTACAGTGCCTGTGTGGAGGGGAAGGAACAACCGTGGATGTTAAGCATTGCCATCCACCATGTTTGAGACAGGATGGCTTATTCACTGGGCATCCACCATGATCTTACCCCACCCCCATCACCGTGGAGCACTGGGATTACAGATGAGCACTATCTGGTCCAGGTTAAGTTGGGTTCTAGGGATACAAACTCAGGTCCTAACAGTGCTTTATCCACCCATCCATCTCTCCAGCACCAACTTAATTAAGCTGGAATGCTATGTCCTTGGAATAATTATCATTGAATGATTCCAAGTAAGAAACGGGGTTTTCTCACTTCAGTGCAAGAGTTTAGAGGCAGGATTCATCTACAGCCGATTTCTCTGAAGGTCAGGTGGCCAGAGGTGCCAGAAGCTTCCAGCTTCTGATCCTTTTCCAGTTTTTTTCTACTTTACATTCCGCCAACCAACAAGTGCCTCAAACCCATCCTGAGATCCTTGACTGTGGATCTACAGACTTAACCACCCCCCCACATCCACCACAACTCACTTCAGTAGCTGGACGCTTGGCTTCTCTACTTGACCAGTTATTGACTCCCTTCATCCCTTAGCTCTTCTGTCATTTCCCCAACACCTTCGTCCTCCCCAGCACTGGGTGAGGCCTAACTTTTGTAAGAAATCCATTCACTCAAGCTCCCTGTGGTTCAGAGTTCTGGGCTAAGGGAATGACCAACTGTGTTCAAGAGTAACCAGACAGTATATGGAAGACATTCTCTTTGAAGCCTTCACTGGAAGCCCCGTAGGGATGACTCTACTCACCACATTCTACAGATGATGAAACTGAAGGGCTGAGTCCTACCGTTGATATTAGAGCACTTGATGCAGGCACTAAATGGGTTGCCTACCCTAAAGTCTCTTACTGACCCTAGCATGCCTGGGGACTGGATCCAACTTATAGACTTGCATGATATTCTTTGTTTTAACTAGCAATGACTGTGGCCATATTTTATTTTTATTTCTTTATTTTTCTCTCATATGTTACATCCGGACCACAGTCCCTCCCCATCTTTCCCGTTCCTCCTTACCCCTCCCTACTCTTACCCACTCCTCCTCCATTTCCCTTCAGAAAAAGAGAGAGGCCTCCCAGGGATATCAACCATACTTTAAATCACCGAGTTAATAAAGGGGATTATGCCAAAGAAGTAATTAGTGCTTTGACCTTGCTTGGAGCTAGTCTTAAAAGACAGAAAACTGTTTTGCTTATTTTGTTTAACACCTGACAGAAAGTGAGCTGTGATATCAAGGCTCTGAGTTTTACTTCAAAAACAAAACAAAACAAAACAAAACAAAACAAACAAACAAGCAAAAACCCAATAGCCAGGAGGTGGTGGCACATGCCTTTAATGCCAGTTCTCAGGAGGCAGAGGCAGGCAGATCTTTGTGAATTCTAGACCAGCCTGGTCTACAAGACCTAGTTCCAGGACAGCTTCCAAAACTACAAAGAAACCTTATCTCAAAAAACCAAACCAAAAAAAAAAAAAAAAAAAATCAATAGTGTAAGTTATTAGAATTAAAATTCTTAAAGCATAAAGGACCTAAAAGTCAATTCTGGATCTGAAGTTACCATGGCAACATTACTACCAAAATCGTGTTATTAATCATGAGGTTCACTGAAAATATCAGCATCTTTGATATTTTTAAAAAAAACCACTAGTTTCAAGATGTTCCTATTTATATTTTTAACAAGTAGATATGTAGACGACAGAGTATATTTCAGTTGTCATTAAGACAGGCATGCAAACACTGGAGTTCCCTCACTTCTAGCTTAGAAGTTTTCCTTCTTAGCTCAAATTTGCATTTACAAAAATATAAATAGAATCTGTGTTGATCCAAACAGCAGTAGTTGACTGAAATTATTTTCTGGGTGTGAAAGAAAAGTCTGAGGTCGTGCAGAGCCCTGTTTTCCTAGCTCCTGAGCAGGGCCAGGCCACCATATGGTGCCTGGTGGGCTGCAGGCCCTTGGAACTGGTCCCGGGTGGCTCATGGTATGGAGATGCACTCTGGATACCAACCCCTTCATTGTTTCTCACTGCCTCCCTGAGTAAATCGTGTCACCCCTTCTCAGCTCTACCCCCTCATCTATGAGTAAGTCTATCTGGACAGTCCTTGACATATATTTCTGTTCTTAAATCTCAGTTCTCTTTGTAGGGCTACAATATAAAAATAAACATGCCTATATACCCAGTACTTGAGAGGCTGAGGCAGGAGGATCCCAAGCTTGAGGCTAGCCTGGGCTACATCTCTTTGTCTTGTTTTGTTTTGGTTTGGTTTTGAGATTTCTCTATTTGTATTTTGTATGTGTGTTTTCTCTGTATGTGTGTGTGCACATTTGTCTGTGTACCACATATTTGGTTGTGCCACAGAGGTCAGAAGAGGATGTTGGATCCCCTTGGTTCTAAAGTTACAGACAATTGGAATCAAACCCAGGTCCTTTGTAAGAACTCACATAGCATCCATAGAGGCCAGAAGAGGGCATTGGATTAGATCCCCTGGAGCTGGAATTACAGACAGTAGTTAGCTTTTGAGTGGGTGCTGGGAATCGAACCTGGATCCTTTAGATGAGCAGCCAGTGCTCTGAACTACTGAGTCATCTCTCAAGCTCCTATGGCCTTCTCTTGAAAGAAAAAACAGTGGTATAAGTAGTGTTGCTAAGGATATTTAGCTGGAACACCTATACTCCACTTTCTCTAACTCAGTAGGTTTGTTCTGGATAGTGTGGCATGGCAATCTTTGGCAAACTTAACTGTGGATGAGCCTAAAGCGTAGGTACAACTCCCCTTGAAGGAATCTTTTTTTCCCACAAGGTAGCTTGCCTCCTAAAAAATGAAGTGTTTTATCAGCTTATGTGTGATGACCCTGTACCCTCATCCTGGAGGACAACGGTCCACGTGCCATGGCTAGGTTACCCAGAGTGATTCACAGCCCGTTTTCAGAGAAAGGCTTCTTTGGAAACACGTCAAGAGAGTAGCACAGGAGCTGACATCTCATTTGACCTTTGGCTCACCTGCCCTCCCTTACAGTCATTCACTGAAAGCCGAGACCTACAATGGTACTGACACCAGAAGACCAGTGCCACATACCAAGGAAAGGGAGAATCTGGAAGGATCTGGACCCTGACAGCATCTCTGATTTCCTGTTCAGTTCAACATGACTTCACTTCTCCTGGGAATGCAAAACTCTGGCTGGTTTAGGCTTTGCAGCTTCTAGTGTTATTAGCGGAACTCAGTCTAAACTCATACATACATCTGGGTCTGTGAGCAGTGTTAAAATAGAGATCTCACTTGCATAGCTTGAAGGAGGAATGGAGGCGAATAAAGGGGATCATTGTGTCTCTTGTAAGACTGTGTCCAGAGCCACATGGAGAAGGTGGCAAAACGGAGAGAAGGTGGCCAGGCAGCAATTAGAACCCCACTTCCTTTCTATGTGGACTGTACTAAAAGGTGCAGGGCAATGAGAAGAGGTGTGTGGTATTTAAATAACAAGGGCATAGATGGGTGGCTCAGCGGTTAAGTTCCCAGACTGTTCTTGCAAAGGACCTGAGCTCATTCCTTCATTCCCAACCTACGTGTTGGGTAACTCACAGCTGCCTTTAACTCCAGCTACACAGGGTCTGATAGCCTCCTCTGACCCTCATGGGTGTGTACACTCACTTATGCTCTCCCATCCCCTCCTCTTTCTCTCATTTTAAATCTTTTTTCCATGGCAAATGCAAGACTTTGAAGCTCTGATCATGTACACTCTCTGCATCCGCTCTACTGTGTCCTACTCATCAGTAATTTGGACAGTTCTCATTTCACCTCATTCTGAACAGCACAGGATCCAAATTTTGGGATCACTGCCAATCTCATTATAGTGAGTTGAATAATGGCGCCTAAAGATTTTCACAGTGTAATCCTCAGCACTAGTGAGTATGGTCTATTGTGTGTTTAAATGGGTTGTTACAGAAGACTAGGTGGAGACCACAATAAGATGGTAAGACCAAGCTCTGCTCAATGATAACCCCAAATTGCATGAAAGGAAGGACCAGGTGTGCACACAGGCCTTCCTTCTCCTAGGGACAGGTGCCCCAGACCTCCTGCCCATTCTCTCACTAACTCATGCCCGGACCTCTCATTCTATCACAGCTGATAGCATCCTCTGTCCTATTTTCTATGAAGTATGGGCTGCTTCTTGTAACTCTAGTTTATACATGAACTTGCCTTATGAAAAAAATCTTCACAAGTACAGGATTTGGAGCTGGCCTGCCAAGATTCAGCTATCTACTGTTCTTGTGGATAGGGATGGTAGCAAATGCCTCCTAGGGTAAAGATTGAGATTTGGTTGTTTGAAAAATGTTTCCTGCAGGTAAATAATAACAGTTAAGTCTAATGATGAATGTCAGTGGCATGCTGTTGTGTCATCCAGTCATCTAGATCTTAAAACGGACTTTCTCAAAATTGCAATGGGACAATGGGTAAGGAAGACTTTCCTTACCCATCATATCACAAAGTCAACCTTGGAGCAAGTGAGGCAATGCAGTGGTGATATGGGGGTTAGGATGATGGGAGAAGGATACGTATGTGTGATGTATGAGTCTATGTATAATGTGTCTCTGAGTGTGTATGTGTGAGAGAGAGAGAAAGGGAGGGAAAGAGGGAGAGAGGGAGGGAGGGAGAGAGTGGGCGGAGGTATATAGGTATGATATGGGGAGGTGAAGCCAGGGGTGGGTATCAACAATAAGGAATGGTTTCTTCCCTCTAGGATTTTACTGTGTCTGTGTCTCATGCCATTTCTAGTCTTCCTTGAGAGTTAGCCTGACAGATATCCACATAGCACTTGGGGTGGGGTTGAGCATTTACAAGAGGAATTATGGGCAGGCTCTTTGAGTTGCAATAAGATTCCTGAAAGCACAAACTCTTTTACTTGGGGGACAAGAAAATGGGAACATACAACTGGCTCTGTGTTGTGCCAAATCAACTTTATCCTCTACTACTTGTACAGCCAGAGAAGTCTATTTCTGATGCTCGGAAGTGGCCACTGCCCCAGAAGGAAATGGATTTCTCAAGTCCATGTTATAATTAGGTGTACTAGTCTGTGACACTCTTGCCAAGATTAAGATCATTTTCCACTGCCAAATGCCCTAAATTTAGTCCAGACAATTTAACCAGCCATAGGGGGTAGGTAGCGAGCCCAACTTAGGACTAAGAAAATTAAAAATAGGACCAATCTCACTGACAGCAAACAAGAGTGACAAGCAGGTAATTAAGACTCACATGTTTCCAATTAGAACTCTAATGGCATCAAGCTATTCTGACCCAAATAGCAAGCCACAATTCCTACTGCTTAATGAACACTAAAATCTTTCCAATCCATGCTCACCTATAATGCTTGTTCATTTATATAAAGGTCAATCACTCCATCATATTCACTGCTGATTGCCACCCACAGAAAATGTGGTGGGAGGAAAGGAATGTGGTGCTGTGAGTTCCTGGCTTTTAACAGTGGCCCCTTGCAGACGACGAGTACACCATGAGGTCTTGATTGCAGCTGGCTTGCATAGAACAGATTGGAAAGCCTTGTCTTTTCAAAGGTGATAACGCTGTATTGACTTGTGCCCACAAGACAGCCAGTCCTGTTTGTTGTCATTATCATTACAGTTAGTCATGGAATACGGAAGCTCATGGCCCGCTCAGTTTCTTAAAATGCCCTATTACTCATCAGAAAGACATCATCAGACATAATCCATGTCCCGACCTGTCAAATATTCAGTCCTATTTTCAAACAATGATGGAAGAAGATAACATACCATATACCAAAACGAGAGAGAAAAAAAATATCTTCAAGGAAACCACAGCCAAAGCACAGGGCAAATGCTCCTTCCAAATGCTAATCTGATTTGCATGCTTAGAACTGTGTCTGCTCTGCTTGTTAGATGGCTATGAATTCAGAAGCCACCCCCAAACCCCAGAGAGGGTAGGAAATCTTGCAGTACAAAATGGAAGGAACTATATTGTTGTTGTTAATCAATGTGGCAGGTTTAGCAAAGAACTGGAATATTTATTTTCTGAGACATCAGAAGAAAAGGACTTTGAAGTCAGATGGGTATCTAGGCAGATGAGGGTGTGGGAGTCTGCAGACATGCCTAGATCACTGGTTGGTGCATAGGGATAACTTCAGAAGCTTAGTCATGTGGGCTGGCACTGTCATACTTGAACACCAATCAGTTTGTCACACAATAGTAAACTGACTCAATGTAACTTCTCATCTGATTCTCTCAGGACCCTAATTTCCTCTGTTTGCTCGAGTCCATTGTGAATGTTAAGAGGCTCACATGTAAACAGGCATGCCTCTTCTTATCCTAGCCTGTCTTGGCTTTACAATACAGATTACCCAGCCCTTCTTTACCTAAGACTGACTCCAATTTCATTTCTCTCAACAGATGGTTTTACATCCTAACCTGAACCTACTATGCCCAAAGCACACAAGGCTCCTGTGATTGTAGCTATGTTGTGACTCTCCATGACCTCAACTCATCCTCATGACCTCACCCTTCACCCCATGCCCATAATAAAATCCCTTATCCATATAAAACTCTCATCCCCATGACAAAACCCTTACTTTCCCTAACCCTCACCTCCATGGTCACAACCCTTAAATCCATATAACTCCAACGCTCAGCCCCGCTACTCTCAGGACCCTTGTAAAGTTGAGAAGGAGTTTTCTTGAGATAATATTCTTTTTCTTTAGCATGTACTAATTTTTCAGAATAAGAGGTTTCATTATAATATTTTCATACATGTGTATAACATAAATCATCCCCATTATCCTCTCTAATTTATACTCCTCTCTCCCATGTGTTTCTTTCCTGTGGTTTATAGATTTTTTTTTAATTCCATTACTCCTCCCCAATAGACTCCCTTCTACTTTTCATATACATAATTATATAAATATGTTAATCTAGATTCCACATATGAAAGAAACATGCAATTACTTATTTTCTAAGTCTGGCTTATTTCACTTAACACAGAGGTCTTTTGTCCATTCTCCTTTCCTACAAAGAACATGATTTTGTCCTCTAAGGCTAAATAAAACTCCTTTGTCTATACATATAGTGTTTTCCTTGTCCATTCATCAAGACAACATCACTTATGTGATAGCTTCAATGCAACTGGCACCTATAAATTCCTAGGGATTGACACTATTAGGAGGTGTGGCTTCACTGGAGTAAGAAGCACCTTGTTGGAGGAAGTCTGTCATTATGGGTGTGGGCTTTGGAATCTCATATATGCTCAAGCCATGTCCAGTGACTCATTTTATTTCCCGTTGCCTGTGCATCAAAGGTGTTCTCAGCTCCTTCTCCAGCACCATGTCGGCCTGCACATTGTCATGTCCCACCAAGGCAATAATGGACTGAACCTCTGAACTGTAAGTCACCCAATTAAATGTTTTCCTTTATAAAAGTTGGCATGGTCATAATATCTCTTTACAATAATAGAAACCCTAACTAAGATAGCACATCTCCAACCAGAAGCCAAGGCATAAATTTCTCAGTAACCAGACACAGTTGCTATGTAAACAGACAGTGGTCTCAGATGGAATTGTTGGAATGACTTACACATACTGCCACCCATACCCATAACCACTCTCCACCCACATTACTCAGGAAGCTTCTGTAGCTGCACTGGTCACAGGGACATTGATGTTGAGGGTCTTGGACTGTAGAAGCACAGATAACTGGCTAGACTAAGGTTCCAAATCCGCTCAGATCCTCACCCTCTTGGTGCAGATTGGCATGTTTAAGTGCGCTCAATTTTCTTTCATGTCCCTTTACATAATGTAAAGAATTTTAAAAGACAGTTTTGCTCCTTGTAAAAGACAGAATGATCTTTCAAAAATGCAAATCTGATCAGATAGCTGTGTGGCTTAAAACACTTCAATGCCTTTCCTTTCTCTTTTGACAGAGGCCTGAATCTTTGATGTGTTGAGAGAGCCTCTGCCTGATCCAGCCCCATCTGCCTCCTGGCCTCCTCTCCCTGCTTCCAGCTACTACTCATCTTCTCCCTGCCTTGATTCTTGTTAGGGCTACAGACACAGCATTCAGGGTTCTTGCACTAGATGCAGGGCTACCACACCAAGGGGAAGATTGAGCTCCACCCCCAAACACTTCAAAAACAAGTGAGGGCTTTCAGTCAACAAGCAAAGGGGGATGATGGGTGGAAAGCACTAAGAGCAGACACTAAGGACAGGGGTTCTTAGCTCATGGTAGGCAAGGGTGGTTATACATCAAGGTTGGGTTCTTTCAAAGGAGAACTAGCAGGATGTTTGCTAAAACTAGGTCAGGCAAGAAGAGGGGGCCAATTTGGCTGGTTGCCTCAACAAGATGCTCACTAGAATTTGGTCAGGAAACAATCTTTGCCTCTCCCTAACCTCCAATCCATTCTCCTTTTAGGTGCCATGGTCCCTGCTATGCTGCCCAGAGAGGGCATTCTTCACCACCCATGATCACAGCATTTCTTATCACCTGGCTGTCAGCTCCCAGAAAAGTGCCCCACACATATCCACACACACACACACATATACACACATCCCACTGAAACCTTCCCCAGCCTCAAAAACCTCAGGCAGAATTTCCTAAATTGTCTCCTCCATCAGCACATCGTGATGGGACCAGGCCCTCACCCAGCCCCTATTTTAGCAGCCATGACAGGATGCAGAAAAGACCCAGTAAGATGTAGGCCTCTGACTCAGCACATGTCTGACCTTGCTGGATCTGCCCTAGTCACTAGGAGGTCAGATACTCTCCACATGGCAAGGAACCAATCAGAAGTTAGCTGGTGGATTCTGGACTGCTTTAAGCTAACAATGATATAACATAGCACAGCAACCACCCTGGGAGGCCTGCTAGACCATAGCAACCAGTTAACAAATCAACACAGAACAGGTCACCCAAGCCTGGAAGTGCACCAATCCTGAGACTGTTGCAGACCCCTAGACACTTCTGTTACACTCCCCAATAAACTCCCTGCCTCATAGCCCCTTCAAATCCTTCTCATACCAACTGCCAACAGGGAACCAAGTTAAGACAGTTAACTTCTTAAATAATAAAAGACTCTTTGCTTTTGCATTGGAATGGGTCTCTTGATAATTTTGGGGTTCAGAATTTGGGCACAACAATCACTGGACAGAAGCACTTTATCACACACTCAGCCAGTTTTCACAAAATGCCATTTACCCCTAGACACTGAAAGGCAGAACACATATACAAGAAACATTTTAAGACTTATGCAAGCCTGCTCTGGTGTTTAGTTTAAAATCTTAGTTATTTAATGAAAGACAGTTGCTGTAATTTTTATACATTAGGAGTAAATTTTGATGCAGAGTGAAAATTTTTTTGTGGCAAAAGTGTTTTATATCTCAGTGAATGGGAGCCAAGGAATACCACAAATATCACACCATGCAACAGACCTCTTGCAAGAGATTTGTTAGGAGGGGGCACAAAATGGCTGCTTATAAGCAGAGATGGAGACAGCAACAGCCTAGGCCATGATGGCAAGCTTTAGAGGGGGTGTGGATCATGAGCATGGGGTAAACACAGTGACATGGAATGTGTCAAATTATCTATTAGTGATGACCAGACCATTGGTGATTAGTCACTGAAGGTGGGGTGAGGGGTAGGGAACTCCAAGGAACTTGCTCCTAGAATGTGGGCAAAGGACTTTTGATGTTACAGCTCTGAAGTGAAAGGTATCCTGGTAGTTGGAAGCCAAGAAATACCTGTAGGTGTTTCAGCTCTAAAGGGAAAGACATCCTAGCAGTCAGAAGCCAAGGAATACCTGCAGCTCAGAAGGGAAAGGTATCCCAACAGAAATATTACAGCTCTGTTCCAGTGGGGGATGGTTTCCCAACAGTCCTTGCTCCAGGAAGGATTTCCCTAATGCAATTATAACAACTTTGTTATTGCTCTGCTCCACTCTACTCTACAGAAGCTCTGCACAGTTTTTCAAGGACATTGCAACCTCTTCTAGAAGTCTGAGAGTGTTTCCATCAACATTTGATGATTTCTGTTTAGCATGACTATGAATTTTTGTTTTATATTCCCTAAGGCACACCACAAGGAAATGCTCGCAGCTGTTTCTAAAGCACAGGGGGTCCAGTTTAGTCTCCACCTTTATTTTTTTTGTAGTGCCCCAATTTCTGGGCCTCCATAATAATTAGTCAGGGTTAATTTTAGAATCATAAACTTTTTACCATAGTTTTTTTTTTAATGCACATTTGGCATCATCAATGAACTACCTGTAAGATCATCTTCTTTAGAAACATCAATCTGTGATCTCTTGTATATGTTCAGCAGGTCTTTTGAATCATATGAAATTGTTCACATGGGTGTGGGTTGGCCCATTGCTGATTATGGCTAAGCAGCTTTAAGTGATGAAATAGCTGCTCATCTGATTTTCTAACAGAGGCTAAAAGGGTCTTGTCTCTCTCCTTCAGTGTGACAGTTCATCCACCACAGTGTCCAGACATGCCCAGGGCAAGCTTAGCTGATAATCCTTTGTTATCCATTGCTAGGGTTCAAAAAACAATACCCCCAAACTTGTAGTTTTTGAGTCAGGGGAGGTAAGGCATGCTCCATACAATGGTATTAAAAGGAACTAGAAGATCTTGGAAGTTTCCTCAGAACCAAGACATTTTTAACCTCAGTTCCCTTCCTCCCACCCAAGTTCAGGAAGGCTCTCTGGGTGCTGCTCAGTGGCAGAGTATTAAAGAAGCCAGCGAGAGGAGTGAGAAGCCAGTCCAGCTTACAACAAAGAAAAGGAAAAGCAATTGTCCAAATCTCCTCTTCACACTGCTAGGAACTTCCTCCAATTTTCAGGAAGGAGCAACCTCCAGGAAAGAGCAGACAAGATGCTGCTGCTTTCTTCATAGGGAAGCTCTGAGAGATTACCTATGCAGGGCAGCCTTGCCTCCTGCCTTCCTACACAGGCTGTCATATGTCTATACCAACCTGTTTGCCAAAGAAAATCACTTAGAAACTACTGTTTGAGCTTTGGGCCTATCCAATTTCTTCTAAAGCTTGTTACCACCTCTCCAGATCACCTAGGTGCCCCTTGCCTCCTTCAGTAGAAGGCAGGGAATCACAACATCTGCCCTCACTGAGTTAATTAGTATTCGCCTTTTTATGATGCCCAATGAACTTCCATAAAACCATATTCCTTCCTCCTGTTGGGCTGTTGACAGTCGGTTCACTCCATTTGTCCTACAGATTGTGAAGGAGAAATTTCCTAGCTATCCCTCTACCACACAATGCTCACTGCCTTACACTGTTTCTCTTGGCCTCTGTCCTAGTCTAAGCTCATAAACTGTGTCATTAAAACAGCAAAGTGTAGTGTTAGTGTGGGTTATCATTATTGAGAACACAAAGTTGTAAATTTGCCACATGGTAAAATTGTGTCATCTACTGGCCAGTGTAACCAGTGGCTGACAGTTCTGCTGTGGAGAGCTAACATTTAGTGAGCCCTTCCTGTACCTGGTGCTGTGCTTACATATTTTTTTTTTCAGTGTAGTCTCCCAGGGTGGTAACTATCAGTGAGTGGGGAAGATTCTTCTAGAAATGTTACAATTTTTAAAGCCATAAATAATAATAATAAATTTATTATTTATTTTTTTTATTTTTTTTTTTTTTTTTTATTATATTATTTATTATATTGTATTATTATATTATATTATTATATTATTTATTTATTATATATAAATAATAAAACTTGAGTTTTATTAGCCGTGATAATTTACTTCTTTTGGAAAAGATATTGGACCCTCCCTCAAAATCACATTTTAAAGGAATTGCAAAAGCAACATTTTTGAGGAAAAGAAAAACAAATCCAAATACATACATAACTATAATACAAAGACTAATATAGTAACTACCATAGATGATGTCTGACCAAAAGGTCTCAGCTGATGTGAGAAAGGCAAGGTGCTGTCTAGGGAAAACATCTTAATAAGAGAGATGATAGAGGGAGGAGGCTTCCTGCAGTTGGTTGCCTTTTTCTGATGGGAAAAATCCACACAGGAGCACAGTGACACCAGAGGTAAGGCACACATGAAGGCAGTGAAGAAATGGGGTTGGTTTGGTGATATGGAGGAAAGGAGAAGAGGAGGAGAAGGCCCCTGGAGGTTGAGAGTGAGGTCCCCACAGCAGCACATCGAACAGCTGGGAAGTAATTTGATGAACAGCTTTAGCATCCATGCTTCTGCATGGCAGGGTGAAGACAGTTGCAAAGTAAGAACTTGCAGGAGGCTCAGATGCATCATGAGACTGATTTAGATAAAAGCAGTTAGGCTATTAGAATGGTCCAGATGAGATCTAATGAGGACCAGAGTGAGGCTGTGGCCTTGGTAACTGGAAGCTGGGAGAGCACAAGATGCCTACACTGAAGAGCTTCTAGTAATGGATGCATGGCATGGAAAATTTTAGAAAGCTGTGAAAAGTCCTCAAATCTGTGTTTAATTCAGCAGGGTACTCCCCAAATTTAGTCCAGGGAAACACCTTTTCTCCTTGCATCCTTGTAAAGGCAGCTGGGGCAATTTTCCTCAGAAGAATGTAACAGGAATTTGACTTTGAAAAAAAAATCACTAAGATGCTTTTAGTTTATTTCTCTGGGGATTATGAGAGTAGACCAAACGTGTGAAGTACAAGTTTAAATGAATGCTATGGCTACAAAAGGCTTTTATGAGGTGCATGTGTGTGGCATACATACTAGAGAGCTGAGCTATATTCAAGTTTCTAAAGAAAACCATATGTAAGAGGCAACAATTCTGGCAAGATGGCTCCTTTGTTGGAATATTATAATTGTATTTGAGCTTCCAGAAAGCACAGAGAAAGAGGCCAAAGCTTCTGATGATCCCTGTGACCAGGGCATCATCTAGTACCTGCAACACAATTAACTCTTTACAACTAAGTTTTTAATTAAGTTACACTCACTTTCCCTTCTAATTCCTCCAATGCATTAAACATCCCGTGCTCTGTGCAGTCCATCGTTTAACTCTGATAAGCTTCTTTGAGTACCCTGCCTCAACCTCCTGAGCAGTTAGGATTGCATCTCTCATCTGTCTCTCTTCCTCTCTCTCCCCTCATAAACTCAATGCACATGAAGACCCATCTCCAGAACAGAGCCCCCATTCTTGCCTTCCTTCTGTGCCCTCTCTCTGCCCTCTCTGCGTCTCAGTACTTCTACTGTGTTCTTACTCTTTGTCCACCAGTGAGAACTTAGGAATTTTTCTAGAAACACTCAACGTGTTTCTTCATGAGCCTCAGCCTCCAAGTTCCAGCTATTTTTAGAACCTAGATAGTGCTGGACTATGTGACTGTTTGCTAATTTCTGCTGCTATCTTTGTGGTTCAGGCTTACTTTATCCTTGATCTCTGATGACCTTCCAATCCTTTCTTTTAGCAGATATGCAGCCAAGAGACACAGCTGAACTCCCCATGGAAGCTGCTTGGTAATTACAGGAAAGGCATGTGTGAGTCCTCAGAGCCCTCTAGTCTCCATCTTGTGCTTTATATTCTAGCATCATGAGTAAATGTGACTGGACTTAGTGGCCAGGCGACAGATGAGAAGAAAGGCGTTTGAGGCCAGCTAGCCTGGTGTGGGGCAGGGAATCCAATGCTTCTTTTCAATCAATGTAGAAGTAGAGGACTGATACTCAGCGTTGTCCTCTGACCTCCACACACCCACCATGGCATGTGCATACCTGAACCCATCTACTTCTTCATCTTATACACACACAGACGTGGTAGGAGGGAGAGAGAGATGGAGGAAGAGAGGAAGGGAAAGAGAGACAGACAGACAGGAGATGCTAAACAAATCTCATGGCCCACGTTAGCCTGGCCCTATCCCAACAGAGGATTATGGAAATACTGTTCTTAGTTAAACTGAAAACAAGATCCTAAGACAAATCTCAGGATACATGAAGTTTACATTTCAAGAACTGTCTGCCGCATGCTTTGCTAACCACCCCCTCCATTCTGAGACTGAAGCAGGCTCCAGGAAAATGACAGCCAGCCTGTGATGAGCTTGAGGCAGCAGGGGTAGGCTGTGCTCCATCTTTTCTTGTGTGTTTCAAATACCTTTTCTGTTTTACAGATATTCCGTGAAGTATACAGTTGTCTTGGTTATTTTTAGAACCATTGTTGCTGGCAATAAAAGCCCATATTAAATAGACCTGTGGTAAAGACACTGCTGAACAGAGTGGGCTGCATTCAGAACAGAACAGAGATGTACGCTTGGATCGTGGCCAGATTGTTTTTCATACGTCCAATGAGATAGGATCTGTTTCTTGTTCAAAGCTTTTACATCTGGCTCTTTCAGTGGACTTTTCCCCTTGTTTTATTGTTTTTAAATTGACCCTTTGGAATTCACTTTTCTTCTTCCTTTTTTTTTTTTTTTTTTTTTTTAAAGCTGGTAGCCATAAAAGGATAAAAGTGACATCTCTTTAAGGGCCTGGAGGTGAAGTCAGTTGAAATTATAGAGCAGATATCAAGTGCCCTGTTCATTCTCACTGGTTGGTTTCATATATCTCATCCCCCAGGGGTGTGTGTGTGTGTGAGTGTGTGTGTGCATGTGAGTGTGCGTGTGAGTGTGAGTGTGCATGTGAGTGAGTGTGTGTGTGTGTGCGTGTGAGTGTGCGTGTGAGTGTGAGTGTGCATGTGAGTGTGCGCGTGTGTGTGTGTGAGTGTGTGAGTGTGTGTGAGAGTGTGTGTGCATGTGAGTGTGTGTGAGTGTGTGTATGTGAGTGTGTGTGTGCGTGTGAGTATGCGTGTGATTGTGCGTGTGAGTGTGTGTGTAAGTGTGTGTGAGAGTGTGTGTGAGTGTGTGTGTGCATGTGAGTGTGCGTGTGAGTGTGAGTGAGTGTGTGAGTGTGTGTATGTGAGTGTGTGTGTGCGTGTGAGTGTGAGTGTGTGTGCATGTGAGTGTGAGTGTGCATGTGAGTGTGAGTGTGCATGTGAGTGTGTGTGAGTGTGTGTATGTGAGTGTGTGTATGTGAGTGTGTGTGCATGTGTGTGCGTGTGAGTGTGAGTGTGCGTGTGAGTGAGTGTGTGAGTGTGTGTGAGAGTGTGTGTGTGTGAGTGTGTGAGTGTGTGTGAGTGTGTGTGAGTGTGTGTGTGAATGTGAGTGTGTGTGAGTGTGTGTGAGAGTGTGAGTGTGTGTGTGAGAGTGTGTGTGTGAGTGTGTGTGAGAGTGTGAGTGTGTGTGTGTGTGTGAGAGAGAGAGAAAGAGAGGAAGAGAGAGAGAGAGAACATTGACCTAAACAGACCCGAATCTGCAGGGGAACAGAAGCAAAGCTTAGTGATGAGCATCAGGGACAGAAAACAAAGGAAGGATGAAAGAATCATCAGCTCCTATGTCACCCGTCATCAGAATTCACAGTTTGGGAAGTTGAGAGATTCAAACTTCCTTGGGCTGCTTTCTTCAGCAAGGAAGGATCACAGCTGGGAAGAGCTGTCCCCACTTCTTACTTCTTGTAGTAGGGGACCAGAGGCCCGCAGTTACTCAAAGGGTGAGCTAGAAGAGAAAGCTGTATCCCCATCATTGGTATAACCCTAGAGGTACACACAGTCTTCATGAAAACAGCTAAGCGGGCCTTGTAATAATTTTGTTCTTTCTTTGTTTGTTTATTGATTTGAGGCAGGGTTTCACTAAATAGCCCTGGCTGACCTGGAACTCCTTTTGTAAAATAGACTGGTCTCAAACTCCCAGAGATCCATCCACCTTCTTCTCTAATTTCTGCAATTAGAGCTAATTGCAGGTCACTAGGCCTGACCCCACCCCGAAATCATTTTGTGCACATAGCTCTTTTTCTCAGAAGAACAATTTATTTACACTTACTCAAATGAATGCTAATGTTGGAGAAATTTTATAGCCATGGTCACAGATATCATCAAAATTAGGCTTACAAAATAAAACCCAAATCCCTTATATTTAGCTAAACATGATTAGCTTATGCCAGAAATCCCAGCACTTTGTAAGTTGAGACAGGAGGAAGGTTGTGAATATGAGATGAGTCTGTGTTACACAGTTCCATACCAGCCTAAACTTAAGAATTAGGCCCTGTCTTAAAAAAACAAATCAAAATAAAATAATAACAATAAAAGCTTAGATATTCCAACTATGTGAATGTTATATTTAAATCAAATAAATGATGTTTAAAATGCTAAAGAATCTCTCAGAGATGATCCTGTCTGATCTTCAGCAGGCAAACCTCATACAAAAGTGCATGCTCTATGACAGGCAGTCAGGGAGGACCACCCAAAGACAGCAAGAGGTGAGGAGAAGAGAAGTTAGGAGAGCGGGAGGCCACCACAGACCCCCCACCAGAGAGAAAGGGAATGTGTGCTGGATCTTTGCTGGGCACTGTCTGGGACTGTATATGCAATCAGTCTTCTTAACCCTCAGACACTCACTGTAATAAATGTACTTCAATTATCTCCATTTATAAAACAGAGACTGAAATGCAGAGGTTAAGTCTCTGTTTATGATCACTCAGCCAGCCGGAGCCCCGATGGGCTTAGAGCTGCCATCTGCTTCAAGGTGCTACATCTCCCGCTCTGTTCCTCTGCTGGTAGCCATGGAACAAGCCATGAATGGTTAACAGAAGACACAAGATTTGGCCCATCCCCTCTAGGAGTCTGAAACAATGATGAGCACATATGTAGATGCCATGCCAATCAACTTTGAATAAAATCTGCTTTTAGGCAGAAATCCGTTCAAATCATCTAATCACTAGTAGATGCAATGAATTTCTCTTTCTTAAAACAAACTTTAAAATTGGATTCACCGGATGTGGGAAGCTTCTGTGTTCTGGAGAAACGTGTGTGTGTGTGTGTGTGTGTGTGTGTGTGTGTGTGTGTGTGTGTGTGTGTGTGTGAGAGAGAGAGAGAGAGAGAGAGAGAGAGAGAGAGAGAGAGAGAGAGAGAGAGAGAGACTGGGGTTAAACTGGAAGAGTCATCATACAAACTAGGCATTGCTACATCACTAAGCTACACCCTCAGAATAAATTCTTTGGGGGGGGGTCTTTTGAGACAGGGTTTCTCATTTCTCTGTGTTGCTTTGGAGCCTGTCCTGGAACTAGCTCTGTAGACCAGGCTGGCCTCAAACTCACAGAGATCCACCCATCTCTGCCTCTTGAGTGCTGGGATTAAAAAAGCATGTGCCACCAGTGCCTGGCTAGAATAAATTCTTATACAAGTAAAATTTTGATCAGATTTCTTAGTTAATCATAAGTAGTCTTCTTACAGAGATTTAATGGCCTCTGTGATAAGAGATACTACAGCAATTGTCACCCATCCACACAGTGAGGAAGGCAAAGTTAGTGTCTCTTGGTAGGGTTTCATCATATGAAGGGTTACTCTGGTCTTTTGTTTCTGGTTTACATGCACTAAGGGGTATTATAAATGCCATGTTTCTTTCTAACTATCCCTTGTGTTTGATGAGAGGATGTTGGTTCATGCTCTATAGTCCTCCTTGTCAATTTGATTTTTCACTGTGTATTTATAAATTAGAACTCAATGACTCAGCCTCCTTTGAATTTCAACAGAGTGAACCTGTCTGTAAAGGTCTTTCCAATTCTTAATATACTGATGGAAATGACCTTCTAGTTCTCCAAAGATGGGAAAGGACACTTTTAAGAGGATAGATGTGAGTTTACTCTTAACTCTAAATGACAAGGTGTGAACTTAAGCAGGTGACATTTTCTTATTCTGAATCAGGTTTTTGTTTGTTTGTTTGTTTGTTTGTTTCCTGTTATGAAAATGGGAGCAGTATGGAGATCAGATGAAATCTCCCAAACAAGGAGCCTGGGGGTCAAAACAAATGTGGTAAGTGTTCAACTCTTTCCTATCGGCAAGGGGGAAAAATGAGGCAAGCTGGTACCTACTCAGAAACCATGCTGCCTGCCCACATGCTGCCAGACACACCTGTGGCTATTCCTGAAGATACTGGTTCTCTACATGTCTCAGAGTGAAATGAGCTAGCCATCATAGCAGAGTTTGTGTGGTCCAGCTATCAGCCCTGGCTTGGTCTCATTAGGATATTACAGAGCCTCCATAAGCCTGGAGCCAAGCTTATCAGTCAGTTCTGTTCTCCCGTACGGTGGGAATCTGGATGTCATCTCCTTGCTCTCAGTTGATTGTGACTGCGGGGCATTTCAGGCCTACCCATGTACCACATCCAAATTTGCCCAGCTCAGGGGAACTCTCCTACTTATCCAAAACTGTAACACCATCCTTTTCTTACTTGTTACCCTTTCCCAGACTTGTGATTCCAGAACATATTAAAGTTGGTGCCACAAGAGTTATATTATTTAATGTATGAACAGACTTATTTAAGTTTACCTTTTGATATATCTAATAGACAGGAAAGACTTATTATCACTGTAGATGGAAGCTTCTATCCCTCCAGCCATTCTCAGGTAACCACACAGAGGCTTACTATTAATTATGAATGCTCTTCCAATAGCTCAGGCTTATTGCTCGCTAACTCTTACAACTTAAATGAACTCATTTCGATTAATCTTTGTGCTGCCCCAGGCCTCATTTATCTCATCTATGAAATTCCCACGTTGTTTCTTTCGAATCTGGCTCCTGACTCCTCAGACCCCACCCTTTTTTCCTCTTCAGCATTCTCTCTGCCCCAAAATTCCTACCTCACTATTGGCCAATCAGATTTTTATTAACAAATGAGAGAAACACATATTTACAGTGTACAAAGATTACTCCACAGCAATTCATGCTGTAGAAACCTAGATTTCTCAGATTGATTTCAGGAGCAGAGAAAACAGAATGGTTAGTATATACAGAAAGATACAAATGTGAAGAACAACTTAAACCTATATTATTTGATAATAATGTCAAGTTACAAATTATAAAGTATTTATAAGATTAAAGTACTTAAATACAAATTGAATATAGGTTTAAATTTTTTTTTAATTAGTGTTATTTTCCTACCCTAAGGGAAGGGTATATGTCATTGATTATAATTCCAGTCCAAGCAAACTTCATATTACAACAGATCTAGGCTGCTATTTGTTATTCTGATCTTAAATACAACTACATAACTCTCAAAACCTAGTTTTACACAAAATATATGCTACTAACATGGGCAAATCCTCTACGGAAAATCATGCCAAACAATTTTCACCTAAAAGATAAATATTTTTAGTCACATATAATTAAAAATCAGGTTCGTTTCTGATCCTGTCATCTCAGCCAACCAACTCTTAAAGTATTTAGCAGTTACCAAAATAAACTTTTAAAAATCAAATTAACTGAGAAAACAATTCTATTGTATATAATGCATGTATTTTAAGTATACAGTTTTGAAATTTGCAATGTGTACATTGTGAAAACAACACCATAATTCAAATGTACATACAGTATTTCTTAACTTCCCACTGCCTGTCTTTCATGCTGATTGCGCTAAAAAAAAACAAAAAACAAAAAAACAAACAAACAAACAAAAAACTTCCCAATTCTCCACCTTTTGACACTTACTCATTCATTCATTCATCCATCCATTTACCCACCCAAGCATCTATCTATCTATCTATATACCTACCTACCTATCTATCTGGTGTGCAATTTTTGTGTGGGTCCATCCATGCATGTCACATGTAGAAGTCAGAGAACAACTTATGGGAGCCAGTTTTATCAGTGCACCATCAGGCTTTCTGGCAGACCCCTCTAGCCCATGAGCCATCTTGCTTGGCCTCTTCACATAGGTACCGTCCATGAAACAGTCCTTTGATTTCAATTACTACATGTTTGATCTGTAGATTTTCATACAAAGGGAATAATGTAATACTCAATTTTTGGTGCTTGGCTTTTTGTCAGTCACCAAGCATAGAGCTTTAGAGACCAGTTTATGCATAAAGACACTGGTTATGATCTCTGTTCTTGCTGAGTGGTACATATTTCATCATATGTATATATCATTATCTGTTTCTTTATTTACAATGGTGGACAACTACTGCTTCACAAACAGCTATCTTTATATCCTTGTAAATTGTATTTCTTTAGGCTAAATGTCTTGGGAGTGCAAATATGGAATCATATGGGAATATATACTTAACTGCTTCTACAGTGTTAGTTTTCCAAAGTGCTTATGTCCTTCAACACTGTCAATATGTGGGGTTTCCAGTTGCACCACATCCTTGGAAAAAACTTGATTTCAGACATCCTCCTGAGGTTTAGGGTTATCTCATGATAGGTTTTTGTTTTGTTTTGTTTTCTGACAAGAAATGGTGCTACACATCTTTTCCTGGGGTATTTAATTGATTATTTTTTGAGAAGTTCCTGATCAGTTTTTTCCCCTTAATTTTGTCATAGATAGGTATTGTGGCATCCCACACACACACAATCTATAGAATATCTGGTTATTTTCTTGATGTTACTTTTTAGCAAATCAGTGGTTTTGATTTGGGTGAGGTCCAATTTATTACTTTATTTAATTTATTTATTATTTTACATTGTGATTTTTGTGTCCTGCTTCAGAAAGATCTGCCTAGTATGAGGTTGTAACGGTTTTCTCTAGTTTCTCTAGTTTTATAGTTTTTGTTTTTTCGGTGTTTAAATCTACAATCCATTTGAAGTAATTTGTATATGGTAAATAATTTACTTCCATACAGATATCCAGTTGTAATAACAATCATTGGCTGAAAGCTACTTTCCCCTTTGAGTTATCTTGCACTTTTATAGAGAAGTAATTGACTACATATGCGTGTTTCTATACCATGTCATCGTTTTTCATTCTGTGGATCCAACTGTGTATTCTTCTAGCAATATTACATTTTATTAATTACTATAGTTTACAAAAAACTTGAAATCAGATAGCATGTGCCCTGCAACTTTGCTCTTCATTTTCAAAGGTGCCAGTCTTGGCACTTTGCTTTCCCATGCAAATTTTTAAATCACTTGCCTATAGTGAGCTAGTCATTCTGTGTCACTGACCACGCCCATTTGGGGATGGAGCCATGGGCGGATGCCACCTGTGGAAGGAGGTCTGAGGAAGAGCCAGGAAAAGCTCTCTTGCTGGTGAGACTCTCTTGCTGGAGATAGCATCCGGTGGAATTTCCTGGTGTTCATCTGTCTAGGTTGTAAGTTATTTCTCCCTGAATAAACATCTATTAGACCTATTTGTTTATCCTGATCCTTATTTAACAGTGATACTTGCCAGTTTCTGGAAAAACTTTTAAAAGCCTGCTGTAAACTCTTATTAAGATGATATTGAACAAAGAGGTCAATTTGCAGACAATCAATATCTTAGATAAATATTGAGTCATTTAATCCATGGCCACTGTGCTTGTTTCAATTCATCTGAGACTGCTCTGGTCTTTCTCAGTCATGTTTTATTGTTTGAAGTATCTATTTGATACATTTTATCCAGTTTACGTCTATAATTTCATAGTTTGGTGCTATTAAAGGAATATGAATACTTTTAGAGGCTAGGGCCCTGTGTCAGGCAGTAGAATGTTTGCCTGGCTTGTATGCACAGTTTAGTCTCCAGCACCATATAAAGTAAGTTTGGTGTTGCATGCCTGCCATTGGAGAGCTCAGAAGGTAGAGGCAGGAGGAGCAGGAGCTAGTCTGGACTACCTAAAAATCTCTCTCAAAAAACAATAATTTTAGCACCCAAAGTTTTATGTATTGTTTGTACATAGAACTATGGTAAGTGTTTACCACATATCCCATGATTGTGCTGATTCATTTCTGAGTTTTTGTTTTTATAGATTCATTAGCATTTTCTGCAACATGACCATGTGGTCTAGGACTCATTGCCCTGTGCTTCTCTTCCTTGCCATAATGAAGTCACTGAGATTACAAAGAGAGCTAGTAAGAGCTGGTCTTATTCCCAGTATTACAGAAAAAAGAAAAAAGCTACTGAAGTTTTCATTATGAAGTTCAATGTTAGTTGTAAGTTTTCACAATGATTATCAAACCAGATGAATTCTCTTCTGTTCCCAGCTGATCAAAGAAAGTTTCATATTAAACGAGTGTTGAATTTTGTCAAGCTCTTTTCAGAATCTAAGCCAGCATGCTTTCTTGCATGCTGTCAATAAGTTGACAGTGATTGATTACAATGCTAAGCTAACCTTGTATCTTAGAGTTAAAAAACCCATTGGTCCCATTGTATCATCTTGACATTTTTCTAATTCAATTTGTTAGCAATTTGTTACGGGTTTTGAAAAAGGTTAACAAGGAATTTTGAACTTTGGTTTTCTCTTTTTATAACACCTTTATCTTCTTTATCTTACCTAGATGTTAGGATAAGCTGACCTCAATATATATATATATATATATATATATATATATATATATATATATATATATATTCCTCCTCAAGAGCCTGATAAAATTCATCACAGAAACCATCATGTCTTGAAGATTTCTTTTTTGGAAATAATCTAAATTTTTAATCCAAATTTCTATTTCTTCTTGAGTCAGTGCTGGTAACTCACATATTTAAAGAAATGTGCCTAGCTTGTTTTAATGTAGGGAAATATTGCCATACATTTCTTTACAATATTCTCTTACCTTTTTTTTTTTTTTTAGTGTGAATAAAATCAACATCTGTCCTTACAGGGCTGATGTTGACATTGCATGCTATGTGTTTAATGAACTGGATTCGTGTCATTTAACCAGTATTGAAGCCTATTGTTGATTATTCTGTAAATTTTGCCTACATCCTGTTTTTGCACAGCCTAGGAGCTAATGATAGTTTTCATATTTTTATAGTCTTAAAAACAAAAAGTTGGAGAAGAAGCACAGGACATTGGAGGTTTATCATGTATATCCTGAGTTCATGTCAGCCACTCCACATACTACCTTGTCAGCCACACCTTCTGATCTTACTGTCACAGATGTCACAAGGCATCCTACTTTTTAAATTCTCATACTGAATTGTTTCGAGGGGAGAGTTGTCCTAGGTGAACAAATATCTTTCACTAACATTTCTCCACATACACACCATTTAAAGTCTTCATTTCATTCCTTTGTGCGTACAGACTTCCATCTGGGCCATTTTATTTCCTCATGAATAATTTCCTTAAAACTCTCTTCTAGCATGGGTCTGCTATCAGACAAAAGTGTCTGTGGCTTCATAAAGCCAAATCTCTTTCCTATCTCTATTTATATGCTTGCTATTTAAATATCAACTATGTATAAACATTAAATATCTCTATACATTTCACTGTACCTGTTTGTGTTTATGGAAAAACTCTGGCTCATTTTACCTGGCAGAAATACAACTCCTCAGCCCCACAGTTTGCTTCTGCAATCAGGTCCCAGAAACCAAAGAGTTCCAGCCCCGTTTGATATGTTTGTATCGGGTTGGTAAAGATACCCCTCTAAGTTTTTGGATCTAGATGTATTTTTAATTTTCTGTTTTACTGTCAATGCTTTGAATTTGAAACAGAAGCTAAATGTAGATTCTCAGTATCTTCCCCAAGAACAGAACCATGGAACTATATTTTATCTGTAGTAACATTAGCATGAATTGATCTTATTAGACAGAAATATACTTACTAAACAAATGAAAGAGGGTGCAATTCATACCATAACTTGAAAAAGACATTGTGCCAAATTTTTACTTTTAATATTTTTGAGCAATTAGCAATATAATTTTCATATGTGTATTAAAGTTTCCTGTTTAGCTGTGTTTTCTAGTAAAAATATTTGTAAGGGCATCCCCTTTTAAACACATATTAAGTATGTTATAAGGTAAAAAGCAGCCATGTGATTCATGTACTATACCTCACCAGAATTACTCACAACTATCCACCATGCTTACAAAGCATTTTACTTCTCCTCCCCACAGTAAAGTTGTAAATTAAGGCGAGGTAATTCCAATAAATAGTCAAAGTGAAAGCAACAGCGGAAACAAGCCATCCCTCATTCCTGGAAACAAGCAGCACAGGCCATCAGGGTGCAACAGCAAGTCATCCATCCAATAGCTCCACACCTCTTCTGTCCCCACTCAATATTGAATTACACAGGTGGAACCTGTCTGCTAGAGTTGAAGGACATCACTGTCTAGGAGCCCATGAAGTGACAGATGGAGTATCCAGCCCCGATTCCCTCGTTTTCTTACTTTCCCTATTTGAAGTTGTATTCTGAGCTCAGAACAGTAACATCCTTAGTAATTATCTTTCCTTCTTATGCTCTGATGTATTGTACTATCCAGTTTGTGGCTGTGTAGCATGAAGACATTTGGCTCTCTTTCAATTTCCATAATAAGAGTGGACAGTCGGGCCCAGATAATCCAGGACAAATGTTCCACTGGGGCCCCGAAGCATCTTGCTTGTTATCCCTTTAATCACATTAACTACATAATGGCCAAATTCTTGTTTGCCCTCTGTGATATGGAGGCTATCTTGATGCTTTATTATTATGGTTTGTCATTTATTTTTACTTAGTTAGTCTGCAACACACAGCACAAGTTTAGTGCTTATAGAAGTGGTAACACAGACATTTTCCTGTGAGATGGGCTCTACATCATAGGCACCAGTAAACATATGAAACAAATTTGACAAGATGCAATTATATTTTCCTGTTGCCTAGGGTCGTACATCTTACGAATCAGCAATCAAGTGAAACAAATTTGATACGCTGCTCTGATATTTTCATATGGCCTAAAATGAAATCAAATAGAGTTTTGTGTTTTTGTTTGTTTAAAAGATTGAGACAAGTTTTACATAATACCAGTTTTTAAAATTCCTTCTTCTATTCAGGAATTTTTAATCTCAATACTAGTGACATTTCAGGCCAGATAACTCCTTGTTGTTGGGTCATTCTGCTCAATAAGCAGTTGGCTATTCATCAATATCTTTGGTTTCTTCTCACTACATGTAACTAGAGTCTTACATACACAAACAGAGATCAGAATAAACAAAATGGATGCTAGTGCACTTATAATTCTAGTGTTAATCTCACAGATGTGAGGAAAAAGACAACCCAAATTATGGCCAAATTAAAGCAAGCTTTATTTTTGTACACATCAAAGCTGAGTCAGCAACTATCTCCCCAAAAGGCAGGGTTCCTGAGATCAGCCCCAAACCAAATTCTCAAGTTCCCTTCTTATAGGACAAAACCATAGGGCGAGGACTTTTTCATATAAACATGGTTACAGAAGCAAGACCAGGCAGTTAAGGAAAGGTCATGGAACAATGGGTATAAAATGTTTTCAAGAACAGCTGGCTCCAGAGGGTTGGTTTACATATATTCTATGGTTAGTAAGGTAGGGCACAGATCAGTTCTGAGAAATAGGAATCAAGTTCTACAGTAAACAGAAACTTAATTTGACTACAGACTCAAAATGGTTTCCAAATAAAGTGGAGCTGGGCTGGTTCTTCACTAGCAATAGGGAAGCAAAGACAGGAGCACCTCCAGGCCTGCTGGCCAACTAGTCATCCCAAATAAGTAAGCTCCAGGACCCAAATAGGCTCAGTCTCAAAATTAAAGTTGGTGGCTCCTGAGGAGCAACACTGAGGTTGACTTCTGGCCTCCACTCCAGCATTTATGCACATACATACATATACATGCTGCTGAATATACAGGAACATTCCTCCACGCAATATAGACATACACATACATAAAATAAATTATTGAAGGCTTCTACAAGCTGTCCAATTCCTCTAGGGGAGTGAGCTAAAGTCAACCCGATTGAGAACTAGTCACTGAGTTCTTCAGGATACTAGAATGTCTATCCTTTTAATCACAGATAGACACTATTTATGTATTTGTCTAAGCAGATATACCCCCTACAATACTCTTATTTTTCTGCTGAAATAATATTTATTATAAGATATTACCTAGGTGCTCTGGTCCATGTTATCAATCAGTCACCCAGAGACAGAAAGCTGAGAAACAGATGTTCCAATAGTCAGGAAAGACACTAAAATCTATTCTCAGAAGACACCTTTCTGTCCCAGACGCATTTAGACAGCCACCAAAATATTCATAATGACTAGAATCTCATTGATAGTGTGTTTAAAATAAGCCAAATGAATTCTCCAATCAGTTTTCTCAACACATTTATATTTCAAGAGCCTCTTGATGTCTATAAAACTGTGGCATTGCTAGTGATTAAATGTACAATTTGTTCACATAGAGCTCTGTGCTACTTCTTGACAAATGGAATATCACCCAGATGTTTTGGGTCTGAAATGAGTGTAAACCTGAATGAAATGTTTTTCTTGACCCTTTAGCAGGAATTGACTTAGTTTCTAAAAGTTAGGTTGATAGCTGTGGCTTTCACTCAAGTCTGAATGCTGTTTTTATATTGTCTATTTTTAGGCTTCCTTTCAAAACTGTTGATCTATAATTTCATTTAATGTAGTTTTCACATCTCTCTATAGGTTGGCTTAGCGCTCTTTACTTTGAAATAACTTTCTGATGTATACAGGATGCATACAGGCACAGTCTTTAATGCTAAGTTTGTGGATGTATCTTGGTTCTCTATGTGAATAACCCAGAGAACTGACAATCCAGGGACAGAGTTCAATCAAAGCACAAGGAAAGATGAACCACAATATGACAAGATGACTGCATAAATTTGTCAAAAGAAGAAAATAAGTTAAAGGATAAATATGTAACAAACATGTAATAACTTGTATAAAATGATAATCACATCCTCTTTATATGTATACCTGTCAGCATTGTATTAGAAACAGAAATAATTACAATAAATATATGAGTCATAATGCTTATCATTTGATTCTGTCCTTTAATTATTGTCCTGGAATATGAAGAAAAGAAGTATGTAGAAAAATTCACAAAGAAACATAATGAGTCTACAAACTTTGAAAGATTAAACCCAGGTTGTTTTTGTTGGTGATGGTTGTTTATTTTGTATCTATTAAAGTAGGAGAATACATTTTGCTTATAATTTAAAGAAAAAAACCATGGTAATATTTTCTCCTTTAATGTATCATTAATTAATTATTTTAGCAAAAAGATGGATGTGAAGCAATATATAGTACTCATTCTGTTTCCAAATTAATGTATATATGTATAATCTAATTTGATAGTTTACTATACTAAAATCTACCTTAGGAAATGCATTCCTAAAATCAAAATTTCCGAGTCAGAGTCTTAGCTTTATCTTTAAAATATTATAGCAATTTATTATCAAGAGCCACATCTAAAAATCTATAGTAAGAAAAACTTTTATGAGAAAACTATATGAATAATAATAACATAACTCTGTTACTTATCAAGAAATGATCTGTCTAAACTTAGCTTTTCCACAGTAGTGAAATGTTTATGTAAGTTAGGAACCAGGGAACACAATACAACATATAATGTATTTACAAAATAGGTGTGTAGTACATATGGTATGTTAAATTCAATAATGTAACTAAAGGAAAGGATAAAAAAGAAGGAAAGAAAGTGGAAAACACAGGACTACCACAGCAAAGACCTATTTCTCCTCAGTGACACCACAGTGTTGCTGAAGATGGGAGGCAGACAGTGTAGAAAGATTTCAGCTATTGGCATCTGAAGAACTGGTTCAGTTAATATCAGCTACTAAGTTTTCCTTGTGTTGACAGTTTCAGGACTAATGAAGAAACAGATAGGCTAAGTCCCCATTAGGACATAGCATGATACAGCAAAGCAAGGGACTTCCATTTTACAATGCAATCTCCATTATGTTCAGTGTTTCATCTCCATTTGACGAAAATCTCAACAGCAAAGGCTGCAATTGACAGTAATCCTGGAAGTATATAAATGTGCCATTTGTGGGCCACAGTAAGGGAGGAAGAAGTCTGGGTACAAATTACATCTTCTGGCAGCCTTTGTAAAAGTGATTTATAAAATACAATGTGGATCAGCAGGTGAGAGGGCAAGAGGAGAGGCAGGGAGGAAGGGGGAGGATGGGGAAAGATGCAGCAGCCTAGGAAGTTTGGTTTTTAAAAAGCCTAGGTGATGTTTATTGTAACTACTAGATATTCAGATTTTTACAATTTGAATTTGGTTTTTATTTATGTGTGTGTGTGTGTGTGTGTGTGTGTGTGTGTGTGTGTGTGTGTGTGTGTGTGACAATGTGCTGCAGAAGTCAAATAACTTTTGGGAGTCAGCCCTCTTCTTCCAATGTGAGTTCTGTGTATATCAGGGTTGTACTGCAAATGCATTTACTTGCTGAGCCACCTCCCTGACCCTGTATTCTAACACAAGAACAAGAACAAAAGAACAAATAAGGATGAAGTTAGCAAAATTTAGTCTTAAAATAAGTTGAAGCCTGTCATACTACTAAGGAGTAAGAACTGCTGAACAAGTCAACAGAGAGTCATCTTTTGAAGCATGCGATAAAGTTTTATCATGGGATAGCCAGAAGGCAACATCTTTCAATTCTCTTTGTGTTTGTTTATATCTCTGCTTAGAGCAGCTCTATTAAAAAGATCAATTCTCTGCTAAGTGTAAATATGCATGCTTCTTATGCCAGGAACAGAGAGACTAACACAGGGAGATCACAAGCTCAAGGCCAACCTGAGCTACATATTGAGGCCCTATCACAAATAATAATAATGATAATAATAATATTAATTATAACGTCTTTAAAGCTGGTATAAATAAGGGAAACATAGAAGAAAATGGAACCCAAATTTTAATCATATAAGAATTTATCAAGGTTCTAGAATACTTTCCTATGACTTGTAGATCAAGAACGCAGAGGCACCTGCATGTTTCAGAGACACAGGTCTTGGGCAGGCACCTAGACCTCCTATTTGGACGTGCATTCTAGCAAGATGCCCAGATTACTTATATTTTTTTAAACACTAGATTAAACTATTTAAATTTTTGGACTCTGATGAAATAAAACAATTTACAGCTGTGATTTCATAAATATAAAATATTTTGAGAATATAGCTTAGAAACAGAAATAGATAATATTTCAGCAATATATGGGAAGAAAAATGTGGGGTACTAAAATGATATGACCTTCTTAAAGAACAAAGTAGCAGTAGATGTGTCTTGTGGTAGATCAGTAGTCTACTTACTATACTAGTAGACTGGCAATCCAACTTAGGCATCTGTACTGAACAAATAAATGCCAGTTGAAAAGAAAACTAATCAAAATCCTTTATGTACTAACGTATTTCTTGCACATGTCTTAAAACCATGAATCTTTGAATGACCTGCAATATCTTTCAATCGAGAAATAATTAAGTAAAACGCAGCATGTGCCAATGTGATATTTATTAAGAGTTTTCTTGCTGTAGGAAAATATTTGAATTGTATATACAAGAATATCAAACTAATAAAACCAAGAATGAAATTAGAGACCTTAAGAAATTGGTAACTATTTCTTCTTTACATTTTATAGTGTTTAAAAGAATATATTACCCTAATAATATAAAAACAAATATTATTTTAATATTCATGTAAAATATACCTTAAAAATATGACAAAATAACACTAGTAGTTTTCACCCTGTAAATAGTGTCATTATGGTTTTTATTATTTGCATCTCTGTACTTTGCATGTATTCATAAAATAACAAATCTTAAAAATAATTCATTTATACTTTAGACAAGATGCCATAATGTATGTATTTAAATATAAAAATTATTCCAAGTTTTCAAAAAATCTTTTTATTTTTGAGATTATAAAATAATTACATATTTTTCCTTCCTTTTTCATCCATCTAAACCTTCCCATGTACCACTCCAACTCCCTTTCAAATTTATTACCTTTTTCTTTAATTGCTGCCACATATAAATTTATAAATGCAATCTGCTCAGTCTGTAAAATATAACTTGTATGTATGTTTATAGGGCTGAGCACTTAGTACTGGATAACTGATTAATCGGTGTACTCTTCTTTGGGAAAAGACTATTTCTCCTACTCTCGGCATTGTATAGTTGCCTGTAGTTCTTTGCTAGGGTTGAAACCTCCGGGGCTTCTACCTTCCTATGTTGATATGTTTATTAGTATTGACTTTACTCAAGTTATGTTTTGGCAGCTATGCTGGTGAGAATTCATGAGCAGCTTCTGACATTTCTGTGATACACAATCTCACAGAAAACTCCCTGATCCTCTGCCTTTTATAATCTTTCCTCCCCGCTTTCTGCAGTTCACTCTGAGCCTTGGGTATGGGAGTTGTGTTGTAGATGCATTAGCTTTATCAAATTTTAAAAGTTATCATTATACATTCTGTGTGTGAGTATATGTGTACCGCGACATATGTGTGGAGATCAGATGACAACATGAGGAAGTCAGTTCTCTCCTTCCACCATGTGGGTCCCAGGGATTGAACTCAGGTCTTCAGACTTAGCAGCAAGTGCCTGTTCTTGCTGACCCATCTCTCCAGCCCAAATTCTTAAGTGTATAT
This sequence comes from Phodopus roborovskii, assembly GCF_943737965.1. NCBI lineage: Eukaryota > Metazoa > Chordata > Mammalia > Rodentia > Cricetidae > Phodopus > Phodopus roborovskii. The sequence goes on along the minus strand of NW_026125397.1, from coordinate 7,841,205 downwards.
GGATATTAGGCATAGAGCCTAATATTGTAGGATTGCCAGCCTACAATAGAAAGCAAGGAGGACTCTAAGAGAGACACACATGGTTCCCCAGAGAAATGGAAAGGGACAAGATCTCCTGAGCAAATTAGGAGCATGGGGGAGGGGAGAGGGAATTGAGAGAAAGAAAAGGGGAGGAGAGGAGGGGAGAGGAGGACATGAGGCAGCAGGAAGATTGAGTCAGGGGGAAATACAGGAGGGCAAGAAAAGAGATACCATAATAGAGGGAGCCATTATAGGTCTAAAGAGAAATCTGGCACTAGGGAAATGTCCAGAGATCTAGAAGGATGACCCCAACTTAAGAATCGAAGCAATAGTGTACAGGCTTACTTTAAATGCCCTTCCCTGATAACGAGATTGATGACTACCTTATATGCCATCCTAGAGCCTTCATCCAGTAGCTGATGGAAGCAGAAGCAGACACCCACAGCTAAACACTGAGCCAAACTTCTGGAATCCAGTTGCAGAGAGGGAGCAACAATGAGCAAAGGCTGGAGAAACCCACAGAAATAACTGACCTGAACCAGGGGGAGCTCATGGACACCAGTCTGATGGCTGGGAAATCAGCATAGGACTGACGCAGACATCCAACCAACCTAGAAACTCTGAACATGGGTGTTAGTTAGGAGGACTGGGCAGTCTATGGGGCCTCTGGTAGTGGATCAGTATTGATCCCTAGTATCTGAATGGACTTTGAGAGCCCATTCCACATAGAGGGATACCTTCTCAGCCTACACACATGGGGGAGAGCCTAGGCCCTGCTCTAAATGAGGGCAGACTTCGAAGATCCCCCATGTAAGGCCTCAGTGATCCTCCCCTGGGACCAGAAAGGGGATGAGATAGGGAGTAGGTGGGGGGGGGGGGCAGAGGAGGAGGGGAGGGAGAAGGAACTGGGATTGATGTGTAAAACAAGATTGTTATAATATAAATTTAACAACAACAAAAAACAAACAAACAAAAAACAAAACAAAAAAAAACATGCTAAACGGGACATCTCCCCTTCCTAAATTCATGTACTGGAGTCCTACCCCCAAGTCTGATGGCATCTAGCAGTAAGGTCTTTGGGATGTGTTAGCTTTAGGAGAGTTTATGGCAATGGAGCCCTGTAGTGACTTTAGTGTCCTTCGGAGAAGGGGCTGTGGCCAGTGCTCTTTCTCTCCACCACACGAAGACACTATGAAACAACAGTTGGTTACGGCTGTTTAAAGATCAGAAGGTATCCTAATCAAGAGCCAAAAGGAGCCCAAGGGCCTTCACCTGGGACTTCACGTTTCTCGAGCTAGGAAGGCAAATGTTTTTTAAGTCACCTCATGGGCGGTATTTTATAATAGCAACTGAAGCTAACACACACATGTTTATAAGCACAAAAGAAAAAAATTCTACATTGTGGGGTTTTCTTTCTTTCTTTTTGTTTTTTGTTGTTTGTTTGTTTTTTTAGCTTAAATGAGGAGTTTATTTAGAAAGGGGAGTGAGGGAGAAGGGAAGAGACATAGAGGCATGGGGAACAGAAGAGGGGAGAGGGGGAGAGAGAGAAGGGAGGGGGGTAGCTGGTGGCCAACCGAAAGCAGGAGAGAGAGCAAAAGACGGGGTTTTATTTTCTTATTTGAGGTTATCTATACTATTTCAATAAAAACCAATCTCCTGTAATCAGAATAACTGCAAGTTGGCAAAACACAATGATGACAGAAGTGGAGATTAATTATTGTTTAGAATTTTCTACATTCCAGAGGTTGTGCAGCCAAAATTAAACTTCCTTTTACCCTTAAAATTTGTTCTACTTTGCTGTCTGTTGCTGTGATAAATAGTATGCCCAAAAGCATCTTGGGAAGGGAAGGCTTTCTTTCAGCTTATACTTTCAAGTCTTAGTTCTTTACTGGGAGAAATTGGGGGAGTGGAAGAAACAGACCCATGCAGGGATGCAGCTCACTGACTAGCTTTAGCACTGGCCTGCCTTCCTAGGGATGGGCCATTCTTCCTGCTTGACTTTAGGTTGTATCTAGTTCATAATAAAAGCTAACTAGCATGAAACTCTTAGGTAGTTACTATTATAATTCATATTCTTCAGATTTCCAACCACTTTGCAATAAAACTTTTATGAAGTAATATTGGTTCTCGAAATACTTGTTTTAATATCTAGAGTCGTGCTCAACAACCAGGTGCTGAATATTTAAATCAACCACACAAAATTCCTTACACAGCACACCAGGCTTCTTAGGTACAAGAAATTAACAGAAAAACTAGAGCAAGGGAACCTGGTCCAGCAATGCCTATGTGCTGGATTAGCCTCCAAAGCCTGGACAAGAATGAGGCTCTCTGCATTTGACCATGTTCTTTGATCACCTGACAGGCAAGCTGAGGAGATGAATTTTCCATGGAATGCAAAATATGATTAGTGTTCCTCTGTGGTTCCTTCTATCTTTGAAATTGCTCTAAAAACTATTTAAAATTGGAATAGATAGCTCGCTTATTATCTGTAGTTTCACATTGCAAAATCACTGTTCACTTCAGAGTCCGGGCACTTTTTCCCCCCACTTTCATTTTTTCCATTAAAGGAAGACTCACTTAGAAGCAAACTAGGAAATCCTCCCCCCCCCCCCCTTGCAGGAGCAAGAAACGAAAGCCACACCCTGGCTGAATTTCACATCTAGTCTTAAGTTTTATCTGTCAAGAGGAGGTAAGATCCTTTCAATATCAGAAAAGAAGGAAATTTTTCTCTGCATCTCCTGCCACCTGGCAAGGAGTCATAAAGAGTATAACAGTTATAAATCTCAAGCCTAGGTATGTAAGAAATACCACTGTGCTTTCTCCATGGTCCATTGATCAATTTCATGTGGGATTCAGGCCTGTTGTTTCTGGCTGGCAGGGTGCAGGTGGTTTTGTCAAGCATTTTCGTTACTTTCGTGTGTGTGTGTGTGTGTGTGTGTGTGTGTGTGTGTGTGTGTGCGTGCGTGCGTGCGTGCGTGCGCGTGCGTGTGTGCGAGTGCGTGCGTGCGTGCGCGCGTGTGTGTGCATGCGTGCGCGTGCGTGCGTGCGTGCGTGTGCGTGCGTGCGTGCGTGCGTGTGTGTGTGTGTGGTTCTAGACTGCTGGCATGCAGAGCAATACCAGTGTTTGTAGAGGATGTTGACCTTGTCTTTGTGACCTCTACCAGTGGCACCTATGCTACACTTCCCACAAGAGCATGGTAAGCAGGGTGCTAGGTCCCAGCAGGGCTCTCAAGTAGCACCCACTGCTTACCTGCTTGCTGTGTGCCCACTCTACTGCTCAGGCAGGTATCACATAGTCTCAGAGTAGCCTGTCTCTATCCCTATCTCTGCCTTCATCTGTGTCTCATTCCTCTACTGGGTGAACTCATTCTCTGCCTCAATATAGGCTTAAGGGATGTCATTTTCTCTCTGCCATTTCCTCCAGTCTACTGGGTGATTTTTTATGGACCTTCCCAGTAGGATTTTAAACATAACCCAGAGTCTAGGCCATATTTCTTTACAGCCATGTCCTAAATTTTTGTTGGACAAGAACACTCTAGCAACCACTTGCCTAGATTCTGAGGGGGAAATGTGGGAGAAAAGTATTAAACCCTTTGAGTGACAAACAGTTCTCTGGCACTGACATCTTTGTGTAATTCTAAGATGCACTTTGAATGTGGCATGGTAGGCTGGCCACTAACTTTGGAAAGTTGTGCTTTAGAGTCTAAGTGAGTGACTATGAAGTTTTATGACAGCCCCAGCCAACTAACATAGTAGGGATACCCCTGGAGAGTCCATTCACAGACCCAGAACCTATCAACCAGCATTTTAGAATAACTATTAAAAACATGAACATATTGCACCTGCAAAATACAGCAGGCAGATGTTAAAGGTTGTTTCAGGGGCGTGATACAGTCTGCAGAGAAATTTACCTAACATGTTCAAAGCATGACATAAAACTGGATGTGGTGGTGCACACCTGGGAACCCTTGAATTTGGAAGGCAGATGCAGGAGGATGAGAACTTCAAGGTCACCCTTCCTAAGTATCAAGTGCCTGGTCACCCAGACAAACAAAAATGAACAAACAAAGCCCATTTTCTCCACATTCCACTGCAACTTCCCCAGAGGCACTTACACTAATAAATATTATTTAGTGATACTTCTTTCTATTCATTTCAACAGAGGATTACAGAATGTGACATGTTCTGAATAATGTATAACCTAGAGGATATTCTATTTTTGCCATCATAAGTAAATGCATCATTAAATATTTTTGCATGTGTATTTTATTACATAGTCATGTTTGTATTTCTTATTACATCCCCTTATTTCTAGAAGTGGTTAGAATTTACTCTCATTTCAATTTTAATAAAATGCATAAAAACTACTTATGAAAGGGCTATTATAAAGGCACAAAGACTTCATAAGAGTACTTATTTTCCCAACACCCCTATTAGTATTAAATGCTATTAATTGTTTTTTGGAGCTGAGAACTGAACCCAGGGCTTTGTGCTCTACCACTGAGCTAAATTCCCAACCCCTGCTATTGACATTTTTAATCTTTTTTAATGATAATGCTTTTTAGGATTATGTTAGTGTGGCAAGCATCATTAACTGATTTGTTTTCTGTTTGCAGTTGTTTTTAATGAATCATTTTACTTGTGTTCTTTATCTTATTTTATGTCTTGCTATTGTTTTCATTTTTAGTTCTTTTAATAGAGATAAAACATGCTGCTCAGTCTGTGTGAATTTCATTTTAGTTGTGTTTTAACTTATAAATTTATATGACAGTTTCTATGTAATTTGTAAATTTCTAAGTAGGAAAAATATTTATGAATCTGTTTATCTTTTAGTCAGTGAATTTCATGTCTTAGAAAATTGTGTTAACCCTGGGAGGGTAAATATCTTGAGTCTATCTTGTCAGTTTACTATATATTTAGTTTTTAATCCACATGGATTTTTTTTTAACGGGAAGTAAAGCAGGGCTCTAGTTTTCTCCTTCCCATGTTATTTTGATGATGTCTTTACCTACCTCGTTGCTCTTTTCTCGGCTTCTTTTCATTCCCCGCTTCTATTTAGTAGACATGTCAAAAGCTGAGCAATAACAAATATGCGTCTCAAGTGTCTACTTTTCTATTATCTCCCTTCTTTCTCTCTCCTTCCTCCTCCTCCTCTTCCTCTTCTTCTTTCTTCTTCCCTCACTTCTCACCCTCTCTTATTGGCTATGTAGAAAGCCTGCCTCCAATACCCACTCTTCTCTATTGATTCTCAGTTCACACTATCACCTCTGCTTGGATGATGAAGGCACCTGATTTTTCATTTTGTAGAACTGTTATAACAAAAATCATGTAATAAAAAGAGTGGCTGCAGAAGAAAAACAAGCTTTTTCAGATGCCATTCTTAGAGTTTTACATTCTACCAATAAAAATGTACATTACGTTCAGATACCCATGAGACCTTCAGGGGGGGAAACCAGTTGAACACTAACTCCATACAACAAGACTGATAAAATATTTATATTAAAAAACTACAAACACAGAAATGAGGAATCATTTTCTCATTAACTTCTAGAAGAAAAGAGAGCCAAACCAAAGAAGACCCGACAGCTGAGAGGACAGCACCATCAAAGTGTTAAATGCCAATGTGTTTTCTTCCCCCATCTCACCTAAGCAAGTAGCTACTAAATTCTGTGCTTTTGTGATAATGAGCCATGTATTGCATATGGCCTTAAACTAGATTTTAATTGGTTAATGTAACTACTTCCTCTTAGCTTGGTTTCCTTGTTCCTGATTTTTTAAAGCCCATTTCTTTGTTTAAGTGTATTCCTTGCTATTTAATGTTATATATTAATTTCCAATATTCAAATAAATTTGAAATTGCTTCCTTAACTGTTGGATTTTTAAGAACAAAAGAAAAAATTGATGTGTGTGCATATATATGCACACACGTATTCATGCGGGTGATGGAGGGGGCCAGAAGAGGATATTGGATGCCTTCAAGTTGGAGTTGTGGGTGGCTGTGAGTCACATGATGTGGCTGCCAGGAACCAAACTCTGGTCCTCTGCAAGAGCAGCTGGTGATTTCAAGTTCTCAGCCACCCCAGCAGCCCAAGCAAAACTTTTTGATGAGATAAAAGATAGGGAAAGAGAGCTTCCTGCTTGGCAGAGGATACGGGTGCTTGGTGAATGGTTCTTTCTTACATTAGCTCCTTGTTTCTCCTTTCTAATTCCATCAAATGGACTGAACTAAAATTTAGTACGAAACTATAATTTACTAGGTTGCCCTGCAACTAACTACCCATTTGGGGGAGGGGAGAGGATAATAAGTTAATAGCTATTTCTGTGACATATGAGAAATCTAAAAGAAGAACCACTTGAGCAAGAATTTGCCAGAATTTTCCCCTTGGTTTACAGAAATGTGTTTTGTCTCTAAATGATTAACAAGATTTGGATAGACAGATGTTTTCCCCATGAAATTTCTGTAGATAAAATGCTTTTGTATGCCTCTTGAATGTGCCACGAAGTCTTATTCTACTAAAAGGAGCAGAAGTTGAATGATGCAACAAGAAATAACTTCCGGGAGAGATCAGTTAAAGAATATTATAGAGTGATTTCTTTCTTTGTGGAGATACAGTCATGCTAATAGAGTCCTTTCAATTTCATTTCCATTTAAAATAGATAGGCTAGCTATTGTGGGTCTCTAAATACAGCAGCAGTTAATTCAGTTTTACAGTGCAATAATGGAGTTCGACAAAAGCACCTGGCAGGACAAAATCTGCCTAATTAGAATCTGGGTGAGTGTGTGGAAGAATGGACTTTTTACTCACTTTAGTAAATCTCTCTCTTCAACAGGCATATTTTATCAGATAAGACTCTCAATCTATTGCTTATCTCAGTCACTAGCTACCTCCCAGTCAATACTTCCATATGACAATCTCCCATGAATTATTTCCTCTTTTGTTTAATCTTTAAAATAAAACACTTCCAGGAGAAACTGCAGCTGTTAAGATCGATAATGTAATTCACAAAACAGTTATGAAAGGAGCCCATGTACATATTTAACTCAATGTTATACATTAGGAACCAGAGATCCAAAACATTTATGTAATATATTCAGTCAATGCCACTGGCTGGACTAGAAGTGATGACTTGGGTTGCCTGCTACATTAATATTTTATCCTAACACTGCTGATGTGGGATGCATTACAGAATGTAAATAAAATGTTTTATTTGTGAGGCATGAGTTTATAAGAGCACTAGCTTGAGGATTAAATGAATAATGCAGCTAAAATAGCACATTATCCAGTATTTACAATGTTCTCAGTGAAAGTGATTCATATTCATTTGCCTTCCCTCTAATTAGCAAAGCTATCATGATGGAGTCCAGACATGCTCATAATTCTGTTTAACAAATAGTGTCAGGTGTGGTCGTGCATGACTTTATTCCCAGCACTTAGGAGACAGAGACAGGAGAATTTCTAAGAGTTCAAGCCTGGTATACATAGCGAGTTTCAGGACAGCCAGGGATACATGGAAAGACCCTGTCTCAAAAAACAAATAACAAGCAAACAAAAACAATAAATAAATAAAGTCAATTCATATGCTTAAGAAAGTTAATTATCATAAAGAACATATATCAGGGTCTAAGATCCCATCCATTTCCTACTAAGCAAATTCAGATTTAGATACTTAGTGTTTCACTTTACTTTATAATTTTACCATTTAATGATGATATATGGAAAACATACTATACCGATCATGTCTTGTAAATTCTGTAAATGCTGTCATACCACAAGAATTTTGTAAAATGATTTTTTTCATTTAACATTGTATTTATTGTTTGTCTTTAAGGTGTTTATATCATCTTTAGTTGTAATTTGTTTTGTTTTGTTTTGTTTTTGCAATAGGGTATCTCCACATAGCCCTGGCTGTCTTGGAATTCACTGTGCAGACCAGGCTGTCCTTGAATTCATAGAGATCTACTGCCTCTGTCTCCCAAGTGCTGGATTGAAAGGCAGGCAGTCATATAGTGTCATCACAATTGGCCTGGGGATAAAAATCTGAGTTATAATGTTTGACTTTATTCACTATTGTACTTGGATTTTTTTTAAAGAATCCCTTTTGCAAAGGGACTTCTTCCAACACCTGTAAGTTTATTTTTTTCATTTTTCACTTTGAATATCTTTTTCACTTGGCATTCACTCATGTACGTTGTTTGAAGCAGAGATCCAAGCTCACATTGAACTTGCCAATTTCGTTTGCATGTTCATTCATCCCTGAACTAAGTACTACACTGCCCTCATTTCTGCAGTTTAATAATCAACATCTCAATTTCTGATAGCACTTGTCCCTCCTTACTTACAATTTTAGTGTGAACTTTGACTTTCTAGAGAAATAACTAACACAGGCAGAAACTTCAGAACCCGTTTTGAACTTTGTGAGAGCTTTTGAGCTAACTAGTTAGTGTGGTGTACATGATGTCAAGCAGTGCGCTGGGAGCTATGGGAAGTAGCGCCAGGAATCACTTATCCTAGTTTCCTAAACTGTGATATGCATGTATTCACTGATTTGTAATCATTGCTATTTTTTTTATTGTCCTCTCCTCCCATCCATTGTGTATAAAGCACAGAGTCATGAAGTTGGGGAGTGTAGAAGGTGGGAGGTGAATCTAGGAGGAGTTAGGAGAGGAGTTGGTAATGAATATGGTTGTCTTAGTTAGGTTTCTGTTGCTATGACAAAACGCCCATGCCCATAGCAACTCTTATAAGGAAAACATTTAATTGGGGTGGCTCATTCACAATTTCAGAGATTCAGTCCATTATCATCATGATGGGGAGCATGGCGGCATACAGGCAGATGTGGTGCTGGAGGAGTAACTGAGAGTCCTACATCTTGCAGGGAACAGGAAATTGAGAGGAGGAGCGTTTACGAAAAAGAGACCTGCCAGAAACAGGCTTCCTCCAACAAGTCCCTTCCTCCTAATAGTGACAACCATTGGGGGCATTTTATTTCATACCACCACAATAGTCAAATTACATTGTAGGAAATTCTCAAAGAATTAATACAAATATTTTATTAAAAATAAAATAAGTCTGAGCTCTGCCTTGCTCACTCACTCTGGAAAGGCACCCCATGGCTTGCTTTCATAGCTAATGGTTTGCTGGGCAGTTTGAATAAGATGGTGTTTTATACTTATTTATATTCTCTATTTCCTTTTTAACTTACAAGGCCCTAACACTTTTATTGGTTCCCAGAAAAAGGAACATAATTGGCTTAATTTTAAATTCAGCTGTCTTGAATACACATAGCTATCAATTCTATGCTACGGGAACCCTGGGTTGACACAGTGTTGACTATTGAATGGCTGTGTCAACTACGCTGGCATTGATCTGAGGCTATAGCTCTAAACTGAAATATATACATAAAATCTTTAGTCAGACCTAAACATGATAAAAATTCAGCTGAAAGCTGCAAACTAAGGGTTACACTGGATGTTAGCAATCCTTCCCTCTCCAGGTCATACAGGTCTGGTTACATCCTGGATTATGTGTGTGGCCTTCTTACTCTGACAACACACATTTTGTCAGCTGTGTAAGGCAAGGTAGTTATGACCTTTTGAGAGAAAGGGAAATTCAAAGACCAATTGTGAAAACACAGAGATGTGCAGATATTCAATCCAATGTGACAGGACTTCGAAAGCATGGATTTACAGCTGCAGCCACTTCCTCCTAAGACCATGAAGCATTATGGGCGAGGCCCCTGCATCTCACTTGGGAAGTGCTTTGCTGCAGATGCTTGGGATGTGATCTAAGGTGCCTGTCCTCTCCAGAGTTACATCTCTACTCTCTGGTGCTGCAGTTACCTGCCCATAATGTGCCCTAAAATGAAGAACACAGTAAAAAGCTTCCCACATCCTTTTGCTGTTTTTCCTACCTCAAAATAGCTATGATTAAAATGGGGAACCTGCATAAAACCGAACTAGACTCCCTTAATGAAGGTGACAATGGTTCAGCTAGGACAGTATATGAGGCCACTGGTAGTGGGCCCAAGATCTAACTCTAATGCACAAACTCACTTAGTGAAGCCCATTCCATATGAAGAGATACCTTCCTTGCTCAGCCTAGACCCAGGTACTTTTAATTGAAAGTCACTAAAGTCCACCTGCCAAGGTCTCACACCCATTGTGTGGCTGACACCAGGCCTGTTGTATCCAGGATCTGCACCCACTGTTCTTGTCAACATGCATAACTGACGCCTTTGAGTATAAATAAAAAAGAGAGTCCACCTATAGAGTGAACAATTCTACTTATGTTTTGTTACCTAGCAACATCATGAGAAGCAGTTCCCTTTCGGTCTCATCTCACATAAAAACAAAGGACACACTTGTTAATATCTGCATGAGACAGGCAGCACTGGTAAGCACTCCCATTACAGAACAACTAATGAGGCCATTTGTTCAACTAGTATCCTGTGCAATCCAAAACACAGACAAACACACTGATATGGTTGAAGGCTCAAGGAAAAAAAAAATGGGAAGAAACAAACCAAACCAAAAACAAAAACCTTAGTGGAAATAGAAATATGCTAAATACTGGTGACATATTAAGTTCTTCCAAAGCAAGCCCCTGTGACGCACGATGAAGTGGAAGAACCATCCTTTCTCTTCTGCTGGGTCATGAACTATGAGTAAGCTCGCTTTGTTTGGGAAGATATTCTTTCCAATGATATAACCAACAATGTTTCCAAAGGAACCGTGAAGAAATATCCCTTATTTCTTATTATATTGGAAGGAAAAAAATGCCTTGAAATTCACAGAGTGATTACATCCTTGATAGTTATGTTGAAAAATTAAGTAGTAAATGAAGGAACTTTCTGAAGGTGGCATTTAATCTTTCCCATTATACTCAACATATTGAGAAATCTCCAGTTCCATTTTTTCTGTCTCTCCTGACTTATCCAGATGACTTCCATACTTGCACTCATATAGGCCTACTTCAGAGAGAAATGGGATTCCCACTCTTTATATTTAGTACTGACCTACAGCCCAAACTGAATAACTCTGGTGGCATTGTCCTTAATCTCTTGTCTTTTGTAACTCTGCTGTAGCATCCATGAAAACTAAACTTGAAAATGCTTTGTTCAGTTCCTTGCTTGAGATCCCAGTCAAAGTGCCTGATAGGGATGCACTACTAAGCTAGTGACAGGCTTGCACAGAGAGGATTTAGATGGAATCTGCAGGCACTCCTTTTCAACTTGCCCTGTATTATATTTTGGAAGGTCGTGCATGACCATGTGTGTAATACAAGTCTGCTAGCTCTCAGTGCATGAGGTATCTTCCAGACACACTCGGGAAAGACATACACATCTGCTCCAAGAAGCACCTGTCTTTTTGCCTCAAGCTACCCTGTGCTCTAGAACAAACATTTCTTCACACCCATAATCCAGACACCTCCACATCCAGACTTTCTCTTTTTCTTACCCTGTAATTGGAAATCATTTGCAAGGGGGATAGGGAATATAACAAAGACCTTCGACCTTCCACACTAGCACACAAGTGACCTTGAGAAAAGAACACAGCCTGGTCTTCAAGTCTTAGTTTGCATTATAGATGAAATGGTAAGCCTACTACTCCATTAAAAGGTTCTTTTGGTCTATTATAAAATTTGAGAAGTAAGTTCCAGAACCCTGGCAGACAGATCGAAAAAACCAAAGACAAAATCAATCATACATGTGAACCTGTTTAGGGTGTTGCAAGGCAGGACAGTGGGCGATAACAGTGGTCCCACAGAAAGATAGGGAGTCTCTCATCATTTGGAAACTAAAAAGATACTTCACAGAGTAATTGCATCTTCCACATTTGTGACTAGTAACAAGGCACTTTTACATAATGAGGCTACTTAATCCTCACACCAACATTAAAATATGCATACCTTTTTAAAAGAGAAAACGGACTTCCAAAGAATTTAATCTGCTTAAGACAGCTCAGCTGGTTACAAGGTATTAGCTGAGGTCATCTGTCTCATTTTTTTTTTTCCAACACTCCATTTTAAGAAGAGTATTGCAGGAAAAAAAAGTTTCATTAAAAGCCTGACATTTACTACTTTGTTATTTGTGTGAGACAAAACCACCCCTTGGACACATAATCCTTTCATAAAACTAAATGATCCTTGAAAATTATTAAAAGATTTTATTCAGATTCATTTATATGATATACTGATTAATATTTCCCACAGTAATTATTAACTACTTTAAAGAGCAGTTTTGCCATTCTGCTAGTTAAATGGCTTTCCTCATCATAGAAACAAAAATAATATGTGGAATTAAATGGTATCTTTAATGATCACAATTAAATCCAAATGTGAAGACATAGATGACTTATATGCAAACGGGATCATTTTTTTTTTTTAGGACAAGTTGTGTGACAAGCCAGTTGCCTTTCAGGAATAAAAGTTTGCTTGATGATTTGTTAATTCTTAAATATAGGTTTATTAAGAGTTTTATTACTGATGAATAAGAAAATAGCACAAAGCTTAGAAACTGGTATGTATTAGAAAAAGTATTCTATGTTAATTTTTATTATGACTTTTTTTTTAAAAAAATTGAAAACAACCATGTTTTAATTGAATAAGAACTTGGCTCAGAGATTTATTTTGCTTACCACATTAAAAAGTGGATTATTCATCTAGACCCTGCCTCTAAAGAAAGAGAAATGTGTGTGGGAGTTACTTCAGCAGTGGGCCTTTCTGAAATCTGGTAGCAGAAATATTCTGGTAATGGTAGCAGAAATATTCTGGTAATGGAAAGAACAAATATTCCCCACCCCCTCCGAGGCCACAAAAGTCTTGCTCTAATGGGATCACCCTGACAGGGCCAGTGCCTTAATGCTTTTTGTCCTCCTCACACAAATTAGATTACAGAATGAGGAGACAATAAATCTCAGGCTTCTTTACTTCCCTGCTGACAGTTTATGCACTGATTTGAAGAAGATCTCAGCAAAAGGATAAGTCATGCCCTCTTGCCCATCTTTGCTAAAGTGAAGAAAAGGAGAAAAGAATGACTTGACTTTTCTTTCTTCAAGCAAATAGCTTGTGCTCTCATTGCGTTTTGTTTTGTTTTGAGATGATTGGACATCTTAAAGGACTGTGGTAATTTGGAGATGGTACCCACCCTCGGGAGGGGGGGGGTAGCAAGGAATTCCCTCAGAACCAAACCAACCCTGCCTGACAGCCTCTGCATAACCCTCAATATGCCCAGCAAGCCATGTTTCTAAGCCTGAATCCTCCCAGTAAAAGTCTTGGACAACTAGAGATTACCTTTACATCCAAAATGATGTCAAATATTCATCCTGCCCATTTTCTCCATTATGTCTTGTCTTTCGATATAAGTTACAATAAAGGCTTCTGGTCAGGATTTCTCTACTCCTCGCCTCCGGTGAGGCTTGGTCCTTCTTCTGCGTTCCCATGTAGCCTGGAATAGCATGCCCCTTGATCATCTATTTCATACCTAACACATTTTTATGTGGCTAAAATAAACCTCAGGCACACATCTCAAATCTTGAAGCACTTGCATCAATGTCTTGTTTCAAATGCTGGTAGAGGAAAGAAAAAGAAATTGTCTTCATTTCTTTTCCCGATTCTGTGAAAAATACTCTGACACAAGCAGAAAGGGTTTATTTCTGCTCACAGTTCCAGTTAAAGTACAGAATATCAGGGAAGCCACAGTGGCAAACTTGCTGAAACTACAGTTACATCACATCCATAGACAGAAAGCAAGGGACAACAAATGCTCATCTCTACCCAGTTCCCCTCTCCATTTATACAATCTAGAAACCTAATAAGGGAATGACTCCGCCCATAGTGGGCAGTTAGTATAATTAAGGTAATTCCTGACAGGCATGCTCAGAAGTCCATCTCCTAGGACATTTTTGGTTCTGTCAAGCTGAAATTAGCACTAAGTATCACAGACGTTAACAGCCAATTTTTAATTACAATCTTTTTTAATGGAGTACATAGCGTTAAGAAAGTCTCCAAGATCCAGAAATATCAAGAGTATGGGGAATAAGTTATTTGTGAATACATGGATCAAACTAGAGAATATCTACAACATTCTAGTATTATTGTTTTATTATATATTATCTATGTAAAAACCTTAACAATACTTATGATCTTTTATTTGTTTGTGTAATGTGTGTACATGTATATGTGTGTACACGTGTAAATTTATATGTGAATTTCTGTACACACGTGTGTGTATATGCCAGAGGTTGGTATCAGCTTCATTCCTCAGTGTTTCCCATTTATTGACTATCATCAATTCAGCTAGACTGGCTGGTTAATGAGCTGGAGAGACTAACTTGACCCCGCCTTCTGCTACCACAAGGTATTGGGCTTATGGATGTGCGCCACCACACCAGGATTTTAAAGGGTGCTAGGATCCAAACTTGCGTCCCCCTGCCTGTACAGCAGATGCTTACTGACTAAGCATCTTAGACCCTTAATATATCTTAGTGTATGAAGGAATTGCTAGGACTGGAGAGACGGCTCAGAAATTAAGAGCACTGGCTGCACTTCTAGAGGACAGGGGTTCAATTCCCAGCACCCACATGGTGCCTGTAACTTCAATCCCAGGAGATCCAATCCAAAACCCCCTTCTGGCCTCTGTGGGTATTACATGCACTCTTGTGTCTCACAGACAAATATAAAAACAAAAACAAAAAACCCTCATACACATTTTTTTTAATGAAAAAGAGGTAGCTGCTGAATTCACAACTAACAGTGAATTACTGCATCCTTTCATGAAGTGGTTCTTAGGCTTAAGTGATTGAACTATGTAAGAAATGGTCTAAAATCACTGATTCAGGGGCCTCCCCCATAACTACTTCAACAGGCTCAGAAACTGGTTTATGATAAAATGTCTACTTATTCTTTTTCTTTCTACCAAGTGCTACCACTTTAATAATGAATGTAACATTTAACAATCACCACATAACCTGGTGATTACAGCAAGAGATGGAAACCTTACAAGAATGACAATTACATTTCACTCTTAAAAGCAGAAGCAATAGTCTGGTGGTGGTGGCACACTCCTTTCATCACAAAACTCAGAAACTCTGTGAGTTTCAAGTCAGCCTAGTCTACAATGCAAGTTCCAGGTCAGCCAAGGCTACACAGATAGACCTTGTCTCACCAAAACAAAACAAAACAAAGCAAAAGAGTAGTAGCCACATCCCTAGGTCTTTGAACTTTTGGATCCTGATAATTGAAAGATTTTCAAAAAATCAAAGAACAGAAGACATGAGCCTAGTTCTTCTGACTTCAAATCCAGTGTCACATTTACTCTGTCTTTAAGTCTTTCATCATTTGATTAGTACAATGTTTAGATTATTGAACTAACCATTTATTGACTCAAAGGTAAGATGTATATTAGAACTAATGTAGTTTTGAATCTTGACCTTATTTACCCAGTACCGTACAAGAAGGAACTCTGTCACCCCCAGAACAAACCTGTAAAAGGTATTAGTGGTTTCCCAATTTTATATATGAAACAACAAAGTCCCACAGAAAACAGGCAACTTTTCCCAGGCTACTCAGCTAGTAAATGACAGAATTAACATTAGAGTTCTGGTGTTCAGTCCTAAAACCAAGTTCCTTGAACACCGGGCAACTCTGTATAAAGTGATAGCATTGGTAAATACACTGTAATCAAGGGCATGATGTGTGTGACTTGGGTGCTTGAGTCATTCATGCTCTGTCAAATGGAATTAATAGTAAATGAACAGCGTATAACTTTGGACTCTTTTGCATTCAATAACAGCCCAATAGCAATGGATTTAAACAGAAAGAAGATATGTAAGTTCAAAGAACCAAGAAACCCAGAGAAATGACCTGTTTAGCTACAGCTTGAGTCAAGACACCAAATCCTAATACCAGGACTTGACTTTGCTGGAGTCTATTTTAGAAAACTGTGTTGATCACACTCTTTGTCTTCATAAGAACACCCACTCAGAAAACAAACCACTTTCCAACAACTGAAGAGCCAAAGTTTTCACCCAAGACTGTGGATGTACTACTCAAGCAATTGCTCAGGATTTGAAAAGTACTGACTGGCTTAGCTAAGAGCCAAAACTAACAGATGTCCACTGCAAAACAAACTCTGGCCCAGCCTGACTCTCTATAAATAACTATTTGTGAGTGCATCATTGTTTTTTTGTGGGGAGGAGGGCGATTTTGTTTTGTTTGAGGGCTCTGCTTTTTGCCTCACCTACTCTCTAGTTTAAAAGCTTTCCACTAGAATCCAGAGAGAGCAACATAGTGTTGTTTTCACTAATATTGCAACTTAGGTCTCCTGTCCTGTCTACCCGCCTCTTCAAATCCCTGTGCCCTCTGCTGTATGAAGAGTCTGCTGGCTCTGCAGAACATCATGAGGAGCCTGTCAGTCACCACATAGATACTTCTCCCTCTTCCCTGAGCACTGGCATCTCCTCAAGGAGAACACAGGCTCCCCTTCTCCACTGTGACCCTAGAACCCTGATTGGGTTTTAGCATCACTGAAAGGCTTAAATCACAAGATTGTAGGTTCCACAGCCAGGGGAAATAATGTTTCTCCACCCTCTTCTCGGAATTTGGGGAGAAGACTGGCAAGATGTCCCTGTCCTCCTCACTCATCTCTCAAACATTTTGACTCATCTTCCCATTCCTCAAGGGCCTACATCTTTTTTAAAAGTAAACACTCAAAAGAAACGCAAGACTATTTTCATAGCCTATCACACTCTAGGTTTAAAGAACAAAAAGAAGAAAGGAAATAACCATATGAAATCCATGGTCAAAAACATTTCCCGACGGGCAGTGGTAGCACATGTCTTTAATCCTAGCACTTGGGAAGCAGAGGCAGGTGGATCTCTGTGAATTCAAGGCCAGCCTGGTCTACAGAGTGAGTTCCAGAACAGCCAACCCTGTCTCAAAAAAACAAACAAAACAAAACAAAATTTAAAAATCCCAAAACATCCCCCATCTCACTAAATCCTTATAGTGTGCCTAGGTACAGAATGAGCACTTTGCATGTCTCTTTTATTTTTCAAAACGGCCTACAGTGTCACCACCAGTCAGGAAACAGAATCTCAGAGAACCACAGTAACTGATCCACTGTCATGGGCCACGATTACTAGCCTTCAAACCTATTTTTTGGACACTATCAGTTTCACTCTGAAGGAAATCAGATGCCCTTCTGAGGGGTCCACGACAGCTGATTGACCCCTGATTTGGCCAATAGGAGAGGAAACCTTAAACTTGAAGAAAAATCCTTATTTTTAAAATTATAAGTAACTATATGATTAATTCTTGGGGAAAACTAGTCAAAGCAATACTGTACAATAGATGGGAAAACTAACAAGAAGAAATCACACTCTGGTTTCATGTCAGTGTCCATGTTCTACAAAGGTGGCTATGTTCAACATGTATTCCATTGTATGAATAACTAACAATTGTGATTTCCAAATACCATGCCACCTGCCAATGTCACAAATCCATAAATGTCTAAACAAATCTCTATAAATAAGTACACTTTAAAAGATGAAGTCTGTTACAGTGTTTTTATAATGTCATCTATTACATACAAGAGTATTGCTATCTCTCCTTGATTTCTTCACATTACGGCTTTCTGATGTTGCATGAGTGACAGTATTTGCCACAACCACAACCCCACATACTGTGTCAGGCAAGACCAACAGAGAATCATAAATGTCAGTAAGCTCATCCTATTTAAAAGAAGAATGGTGTTTATATACTGGCCTCAATCAAATGCCAAAACAGATGGTAGGTCAATAAAGTCAACCCAGAAGCCTTCAACTTGAAAATCATAGCAAATTTCATTAGCATTGTTAATGAACTTCTCAGAGTACATTTTTCCTAGGAGTTTTAGCGCTTTACTCTGAGTAAGCACATAATCGATAGTTTTCCACATCCGTGTTAGAATTGTAAGTTGTCATTCGCGTCTCTGGAACAGTCACTCAAACTCTCTTCATGGCAATTCTGGACATGTTTGGGGGTACACACTCAACTTTCAATTTCTTGTTAACAGCTGCATTATTAGCCAGTGATGCAGCCCCATACCCTGCCATGGCAAAGGCTCATCTTCAGCTGGAAAGGGCCTGCTAGAACACCAGGCAAGCTGATTGGAGCTGGCTTTTCCTCAATGAGGCAGTCAGATGACAGGTGAGAACGTTTGACCTGGAAAGCTACCCTCTCATTCTGAGCTGCAAATGGCCCACTGTTTCATCAGGCTACACTGTTGAGTTGCCTGGATCAGGAGGGTCAGGGGCCACCTAGGATTCATTGGAACCCGAAGATGTCTCAGCTGAAGACCTCTTCAGATAGATAATCCCCTTTAAACAACGGGCAAAATCCCACAGTTTGGCTCTGTTATGGAGCAAGCGTCGGTGAAAACCATCTCTCGCCACAGGTTGGCGTCCTTTTGATGGCAACCAGGCCAAGAAGTGGCTTCTGGTACTTATCCATGTGAAAGATTATCCAACTGACGACGGCCGCACATCTCCATCCTAGCCCATGACTTCTTCATTGCACACAGATCCCGTGACAGCTGCTGATTTTACTTGGTGGCTGCAGCTCCCACTAGAAGTTGCCACCACCTCTAGGCCTTGTGACCTAGGCTTCTGAGTGCCCCAGTGCTAATCTAGAGTAAGGATGGCTAGCTACCTAGGTTTGCCGCGAAAACAAAGGGTTTCCCAGAATGCAAACGTTCCTGGGCTAGAGTGGGGGAACCCCTGGATAATTGGCCTCCCCCCTCCCTCACCCCCCCGCCCCGTGGAATCCCTCCTTATCACAAACCTGATGGCTGTAATCTAGTGCCTTACTATAGCTGGCCTCTGAGGTTCTGGCTGCTCCCGGTGTCTTCTCAGCCTCCACACGTTCAACACTTTCTCATTAAAGTCTTTCTCTGTAAAAGGCCGATGAAGCTGCTCCTGTTTACCAGTTAGAATGGATTTTACACCAGTACTTTTGCTTTCTCTTCTCTGTGCTTCCTACTTCAAAGGGGGAGACGGGGCCAGGAACACAGTGTGTGTCACTCAGCTGCCCGCTAGTGAGTGGCAAAGGTGAGGTTTTTGACAAAGACTATGCTCCTGCCACTCCAGCTATTCCCTCAGAAGAACGCTCCCCTGCAGTGAGGGCAAGGCGGATGTTCTGCACACATGCCAGCCCCTGCCTATATCATCACTGCTGGCCAGGGAAATTTCAATTCCCCTTCGTCTTGAAGGAGTAGGTAATGGCAACACAACTTACAAACCAGTTATTTTTAGCTTGAGCTAGTAAAGCAGGGCTCCTGTCTGCCTCGTCTGACATAAAGTGAGAAGCGGGGACGTGGTGGTGGTGTGGGGGGGTTGCATCTCCTGCCTGGTGGAGGTTGCTGAGAAAACAGAAACTTCTATTCGAAGGGGAGCAATTAATGTTACCTCTGAGGATGATACAGGCTAGTGAGGCCAGCCTTGGAGTCCTGTTGTGGGCACTGAATACATATTTCTTCACACCATCCTTAATGATGCTCCTCTGCATAATTCACCTCGACACAGACGCTATTGCTATAGTAACAAGCAACTGGGCTCTGCTCTTTCTTTTTCTTTTTAAGTTCTTGTCAGGGCGGGGTAAATGCAAATGTGCATTCTCTATTTGAAAGGACCCAAAAGTACGAAGTAGGACTTTAGATATTTCGGTGGGCTGTCTTAAATACAGTGCAAAACAATGCTGTGGAAAGGGTCAGCAAGTTCAAGTTAGATGGTACTGGCTGTGGGTTGTACATATTAAAAAGCAGAAGACTATTCTAAAGAGGCATGTCTCAGATCAATATGCTTCTCATTTATATTTAATTGTCTTGCAAATGCCAAAACAGAATAGTTCATGCTGAGAAATAAGCCACTGGGTTGACTCTAATAGCTCCTGAAATCTTTGGTCTGAGTTAACCAACAACATCGCAGTAGGCTGTCCCTGGATGTGTGTCCCTTATAGCCAAAGTCATCAAGTAACTTGAGAGTACGAAAAGAAATGTGTCTATTTTCTTCCATCACTAACCCCCAAATGAACAGTCCCGAAAGGCATGTTATAAAAGAGCGAGAGCCATGACTTCTCTGCCATTTTGTATGCCTAGTAAATGTCACCTGAAGGCAGTACATATGCTATAAAACAAACAAACAAACAAACAAATGAACCTCTAGTACAGGTGAGTTAACAGTTAACACAACAAATAAAGATCATTGTGTTAAACCCGAGTTTGATCACTGCAACTCTGTAAACTGAAGACATGACTGCTCCATGGTATGGCTAAAGGTAAGTTGTTTTTTTTTTTTTTTTTTTTTTTTTTTTTTTTTTTTTTTTAACAGATATGAGAGGAAAGAACAGAGGTATCTGGAAGAATCCAGAGAATGTAGAGAAAGCAGCAGACTGAACATGACCAGGAAAGAAGAGGATGAACAAAACGAGAGGGTTGGAAGAACAAAGGGGTTGAGGGAGACAGACAGAGAAAGAGAGAGAGAGAGAGAGAGAGAGAGAGAGAGAGAGAGAGAGAGAGAAAGGGGGAGGGAAACAGGGACAGAGACAGACAGAGCAAACAGGTTGGGGGAGACGGAGGGGGGTGGGTGCGATGTGGGAGAACAGAGATAGAGACAGAGACAGGAGATGGGAACAGACGGAGAGGAAGCACGAGAGGACAGAGCGAGGAAGAAAGAGCAGAGTTGAAGTAGTAGAGTTAGAAGCAGGATGAGCGGCTGCAGGAGATGGGGTGGAAGAGGAAGTATGAAGAGCTAGGACAGACTTTGAAATGTGTAACAAGTACTTGTGATGCTAAGGGAGCCTGGAGACTGGCAAGAACTTTGGTATGCTAATAGGGACCACAGACAGCCATTAGTCCCTTCTGCCTTTTGGAATTTGGAGAGATGGAGTTTCCTTTTGACTTGAAATGATCTCTACAGTAGAGAGAACTTACTCCCCAAAGTTGTTCACTGAACTCCACACCTGAGCTTTGGCACACACACACACACACACACACACACACACACGCACGCACGCACACACACGCACGCACGCACACGCACGCACGCACACGCACACATGCACACGCACACAGATAATTAAATAAAAACTCAGTCCTGTTCAATCAACTTGATGTTCAACTCCCCTACCCTCAGGGATATCAAGGCCTCCACCTCAGGACCCAGAGTGCGGAGGACATGTAGTAAATTTTCCACTAAGCTTGGACAGAAAGGGAGAGGGAGGGACATCATGACTCTGCTGGCTCAGTCTGTCATTGTTTAGTTGTCAACAGCCCCACCACCACCACTGCTTGCTGTCTGCACCTACAGCTCCGACCCCAGGCTCTTGCTACAAGGGACTCCACCATTGTGTTAGCAAGATAGCCCATGTCCCACTGTGTTCTGCAATACAAGCTGGACATCCTTTACCTAAACGCTTAGGAGAATCTGAATGTGTTTGGAGTTTGAATTTATCCATTTACATCATAAAATGATGTATCAGCTACTTTTCTGTTGCTGTGATTAAAATACCATGACCACAGCCCATGACCTAAAAGAAGAATTTATTGTGTCTTACATTTTCAGAAAGAGAGTCCATAATGGTTAAGTTGAAGAACACTGGAGAAGGGAGTTGAGAGATCACATCTCCATTTACATGCAGAAAACCAGAGCAAACTGGAAGCTATGCATGGCTCCAGACTCTCAAACCCTCGCCCAGAGATGTTTCCTCCACAAAGCTGCTGCCTCTTAATGGTTCCATTGACTCCCCAAACAGGACCACCACCAAGGTCACAAGTATTCAAATACATGATCCTATGGGGCATACATCTTATTCAATTCATCATAGATATCTTGAGGATGGCACCAAAGTCTAACCACGAAAATCATTTGTGTTTCATACATGCCTAATACCAGCCTCTTAAGGTAACATCATACAATATTATTGACTTATTTGTGAATTAAATGAAGTTTATGTACAATGAGCAACCAGGAAGCATTTTGTGTTAGCACCATGTTAGAACTCAAAAACTTACAGATTTTGGAACATTTGAATTTTAGAGTTTTAGATTAGGAACATTCAAATTACCTACCAGACCTACCTTATCCTACTAAATAATAGGAAAAGGCTGGTCTTGATGCAGTTTCAGGGGTTATATCTTGCTCTGCCCAGACACTTACTTCTTTTTTACTTTTAAAAGTTGAAACACAGTCAAGCACCAGGATAGGCACTATTCCATTCAACGTTCTGTGAAAATAATGAAGTTTTGAAATATAAATATCATGAGACTATTTTCTTCAAACTGATGGGAATGCATTGAAAATATTGATATAATGAATGATCTAGAAATGTATTATTGGAGCATACAGAAAAACATAGCAAATTGACTTTTGTAAGGTAGCCTTCTTTTCTCTTGTTTAGTCACTGGTTCTCCCTCCAATTCCAGTGAAGGAGTTTCAGATTTCTTTTCTAGCTAACTCATTTTTTTCTTTTATTGATTTCTTTCTTTCTACCTTACTTTTCATACTTTGACTTTCTTTTTCTGGCTCTTAGACAACTGCCCAGGTTCTTTGTTCTTTATTTATTACCTTATATTAAAGTTAATATGCAAAGCAAAAAATTTTCCTTTGATCTCTCAGTTAGTATATTCCCATGCCAGGGCTGGGGCTGTACACCTGCAATCTATCATTCAGGAGTTTGTGGCAGGAGCACAAGTCTGAGGCCAGACCAAGCTACAGAGCAAGACCTTGTCCCATTAAATAGTAAATACACAAACAAACATATAAATCCTCAAGGTCTGTGTGTGTGTGTGTGTGTGTGTGTGTGTGTGTGTGTGTGTGATTTCATTTTTTGTTTTATAGGCATGTACTCTGCTTAGTTGAAAAGGCCTTTGAACTGATTTTCCTGTTAGTTTGGCTTTACTACACTGTGCCAGAAAATACTATTTCTACTTTTCTGCAGTTTATCTACTTCTTTGTGATAATCTAATATGCCTTAATTTGTGGTTCTCTATCAAGACTATTTGAGAAACAGGATGCAGATTTTGGATATATCAAAAAGGATCAACTATTAGTTTTAACATATGGCAATTAAATATCAATATTAACACATTATTGCTATTAATGTTTGTAAGCTTTTTCCTTTACTTGCTTTTATTTTGCTTGATCTGTCCCAGATTAAGAAGTAAAGTCTCCTGACCACACAACCTTTCTGTTTGTGTCCCCTTGGAACTTTATACATGCTACTGTGAACACTGCTGTGTTTTTACATTCACTGCCAAGCACATGCTTTAGCCCTGAGTTACTGAATGTTCTTTGACCTGAATTTATGTTGTCCAATACTAGGACTGTGTCCAACTATTTCTCCTTCTTCTCTCCTCTCTCCTCCTGCCCCTAGTCCAGTCATTTATGTTGTGATACTTAGTATTTGTTTTCATACTGTTAAATCCCTTGCACTTCTAATCCTTGGTTTGGGATTTGGGTCTGCATTTTCCCAACATACATTTGTTCATTAAAATCTTTTCTTCTCAGTCGACCCATTTAATATTTCTCTCTTGCACAGGACACAGAGTTAAGTACCACTTGGAAGTTCACTATGAAATGCATTTCTCTGAATAGGAAAAGGGGGGATTCTTCTCCACATTTAGATAAGACAGTTTCATGCTACCCTAGGTCTTTTGTTGATACAATTTCATAAGAACCTTTAGCTGTGTACTTTATTTGCTTAGCTTTTTTTAAATTTTGAAATATAATTGTACTGTAAAGAAGTCATATATTTTATATCTAATTATTCCATTTGTAATTGTTATATGTTATTTATGCTCCCTTAAAAGATACGTTTTCACAAATAACTGGTCACTTGCATAATTCTGAAATCTTGTTGATTCTCAGGTTGGAGCAATTGTCAAACATGTGTGAGGCCTTGGGTTTGAACTTCAGCAATGCAAAAACAAAGGTCCACTAGAAAACAAGGTTTTTAATCCATTCAATGTGTTTCCTCTATAGACTATCAGCAGAAAGGGAAAATAAATGAAGCAGTGGTTGCCCAGTAGAGGAAAAAAAAAAAAAAAAAAAAAAAAACCAACACCTCAACAGGACGCTAAAAATTAACGTTAGCTGTGAGTGCCTCAAGAGCCTCATAGGCCCCAAGGGTGGAGTCCTGAGACTTCATAGCCTCGACTACATCATTTCTTCTGGCTAGAAATAAGAAGTCCAGATCCAGCAATGAGGAAACTTCAGACAGCTCACACAAGGAATACCCTACTAGAAATAGGAACAGAATGTTTGTGGGTAACAATGTTCATCTAGACTGTGACATCATAACGGGAGAAGGATCCACAGACTTCACCTCCCTCATTTTCCTGTTCTCTTCCACCTGATCCCCCTGTGGCTGAGATAAGTATTTTCCTTCCAGTTCCATTTCACACCTGATTCTTACCTTTAGACTTAGATGACAGCCAAGGAGTCTCCGTTCCTGCTGTCTGCCCTTTGCTGTGCTTTTCCCTGTTATTTCGTGGTTGGCTGAAGATTCCTCTAAGTAGATTTAAGAAATGCTCACGGGAATGCTACCCTCTGAGCACTTGTACTAAAAGCTATTTTTCTCTGGCCTTTCTACTTGAAGGGTAAGTTGCCCAAAGAGATAGTCCTTGATGTGCACTGGGTAGAAAGGTTTCCTTTGTCTCCTGGAAGTAAATGTAATCAGGGAAACCTACAGTTTGTTTTACCCCTAAATAAAACTCTTTTTTCTGTTGGCCACAGGCATTTTGTCATGATTTTAAAGTTCAGTTATTTTAATTCCATTTGTCTTTGCTTTGAAAGATCTAGGCCTACTTCCTTCAGAATATACCACACCATTTCAGCAGATTCATTTTAATCTCTTTCTTTGAGGAATTCTCTTGCATCATTTCTTTGAATATTTATTGCATTCCATGCTTTCAACTTTGTTTTTCTTTAAGAGAGCTATATACTTGCAGTGTGAATGCCCTTTGTCTTTTTTTCTGTAGTTATTGTAGGCAGGAATGGGTTTGCTCTCACCGGTTTCTAATTAAAGTGGAGTTAATTGGGCCACACCTGTTTAATGAACTAGGTACTCATCATACCATCCTTCCGTAACTGGACCTCGGCTCTGTGTCCTTATGATTCCTTCTTTCCCTCCCATCACCATCAGCCAGGTCTTCACTATTCTGTCACTGGAAAGGGGGCTGCCTGAGAAGTTGGGGCTCTCTCCTAATTGGTTTGTGGTTCTAAGACTCGTTTTCCTATAACTAAACATAATAAAATGATCCAATGAGAATTACACAATTGCACAATTTTATGATTAATATTTGTTGGGAAGTATAAATTTTAGTTTGAGTTTATTTGGTGTTTGCATGCATGGGTTATGGGTGTGTGTGTGTGTGTGTGTGTGTGTGTGTGTGTGTGTGTATGTGTGTGTTTTCTACTCACTCTCAATGTGGGATAAAATCAAAAATCAGGACAATCCGGACGGCTCTTTTCCTTTTCTGTCTCACAATTGCAGTCTCACTATCCATATGCTGGGCCTCACCGGATTCTAGCAAGAATTAAAGTACACCTGAGCCTCTGCTGTAGCTCCAGCTCAGCAGCTGGATAGCTGTTGGTCTTTATAAACTTATGCCCTTGTTTCAGTCCCTTATATTTAAAGACAACTGACATTGACACAAAGCAAAAGTCACTTTTGGAACTTCAGTGTGCCCTGCACTTGATAGAGTTATAGAAATAAGGCAGGCAAGCATGGAGAAAAAGTTTAGAGACTTAGGACTCAGCTTGGTTTGGCTCATATACAAACCCTTCTACTAATGTGCTAGGCATCCTAGCTCCTGTGTGTGTTTATACTATGCACCTGCCCCAAACAAAGGACCTAGCAACCTCCCATCTCCCCTGGCATTGGGGTTTCATGCACACCCTTCTTTGAACCATGGGATACATTTCTACTCTCCTTAATGTTTCTATTCAAAAATATTTCTGATACATTCTGGACTGAGGGAAGGAAGTCTGATCTGGGTTGAACTGGCTTTGTGTGCATGAAAAGTAAAACAAACTTGTGTCCTTGAATGAACTTAATCTCCCACTTAGCATCTCATTGATTCTATTCATTATTGGGCATGCATATGATTAAAACCAGATGGTAAGGGAGGTTCAGAGCAGAAAAATGATTCTATTACATAACCTACCAATCAATAGAGAAATACTTTCACTAAAGCCCTCCAGCAATCAAACTCCTCCTTCTCTTGAACCTCCTAGAAGAAAGCCCCAGATGATAATTGGGGTGTTTGAGTATTTTCACTCTGTGCCTGCTGCTCTCCTAAAGGGTACTCTGAACTGTTCTTTGCCTTTTTATTTGAATAGAGCATCCCTGGTACTTTGCAATCAATGTGAGCCTCTACTTCAGTTCCTCGAATAAGAAGTCAAGCACCTAGAAACAATGGACCCTGACCCAGACTACCGAGTACAGAAAAGCTATTTGAAACATCCTCCCTTTGATTTTAGCTCTATTTAGAAAATAGAAGTTCTTATGCACTCTGCTTTCAAATTTTGAATAATATTTCAAGTATCAGAAGAGGAAAAATACCCTTTATTATTATAAAAGTAGGACATTAATCTTAGTTCAAGAAAAATTATTTAAAATGCAGTTTTGAAAACTTAATTTAACACTGAACTAGAAGCTCCAACAAGACACAGTGAAATATTACTGGTTTTGAAGTCAGAAATGCCAACACATGTGACTTTGGCAGTTTGGAAGTTAATGGCAACACATTAACTTCGAAACTCTTTTTGGACTTCAGGCTTCTCATATGTAAAATAACATTTCTCTGTTTTATAGGATATCAGGATTAAATGATAATATCCAGAGATAAGAATAGCCTATATAATTTTAGTTATCTACCCTGTGTCCCAAAGTACTAGGATTATAATAAAATAACTGTGGTTGCCTACTTATATTTGTAAGTCTGCACTGCTATAGGTTCCTTATTCAATGGAGATCAGGGTACGTACTACTGAGAGTAATATTCATTGCTGCTGCCTGGGTATTATCTAAGGAAGCCATGAAGACTCTGATTGATGCATTCTTTCCATATTTTACTCTGTGGGAAAATTGTCAGATAGTTGCCTGCCATCCTGAAGCACTCTGAGACGGGGCCCTTTCTTTCAACATTACTGTGGGTGTGAAATTCCTTTAAAAAAATCTGTGAGATCATGCCTTCCAGGAGTCCAGTGATAGAAGATACACACTCCCTTCCCAATAACACAGTTGTCCAAGCTAGCTCATTTACTGCATGCACTGTACACATACACACCTCTTCCAACATTGTCCCTAGCAACCTCAGACCCCTAACTGCACTGAGCTTCATGCATACTTAGGGTGATGATCTCTGAGTACTCCCATTATCAAAGGATAGATTTCTTTTTTAAAAGTTGTTATTATAACCTGTATTAATGGCATGGCTTCAGTGAGCAACATGTATTTTATGTATAGTCACAAGAACATGTGAAATCGATGGTTTTGCTAGCTTTTGCTGTCAAGTATATCTTGAAGACACAGCCTGTGGTTGCTTCTTACACCCCGAATAAGATAAGTCATGGTCATTGTGATAAAGCTATTCTTAAACCAAAGTGATCGTTTTGTTCTTCACCATCTTCCGGGTTTATTTTATTTTATTATCCCTTTTGTTTTGGGCAGTCTTTTTGAGTGTCTATAACTCACACTAAAAGGGGGGAAATCAATGAAGTTGAAATCACCTTCCTAAAGACAGTTTCTGGAATAATGTATTGCTGTGACTTTGAAGTCAGGGCTGGTTGGATGGTGGAAATGACTGCATGAACTACATCCTAAGCTCCTGATTCCTGTCATTTGTACATCAGTTAACAGCGTTGGAGCTTAGCAATGCTTGGCCTAGTGGATCTAAGCTGTAACTTGCCAAGAACACAAGAAGGTACCTTCTGTATAATGGAACTATGCTGAAATAAGACAGGTTTTACCCAGGGATCAAGGAGACATGATTCACAACTCTAACCTCACCATAATATTTCACTGTTATTATTATAGTTTGCATTAATCATATAGCTTATACATTTTGCTTTGTATGGTTATGAGAGAACTATGAAATAAAAGATTTGGAAAAGAGTATAAAATGTAAAGATAATGGCACGGCATTAACGAATGAATTGTATATATGTCAACATCTTTCAGGATTGTCATAAAGTACTGAGAGACTATACACATTTGACAGATTATCCAAGTGCTTACTTTAGAAGCATGAAAAGTTGACATAACAAATGTGCTGTCATGATAAATAACCAGAACATCCATCAAAACAGAGGCCAAAGCACAGAATACTGTGTGCACAGTTACTGTCTGTCTGCCAGTATATATGGGACTGCCTTGGAAAAGGGTCAGATAAATATAACCACTAGGACCTATCAAGCTGGGCTTATTCACAGAGACCTCCAAGAAGTCAACATAACAAGGACACACACAATGGGGCCCCGTTCAGTGGATGCTCGGCTTCTGCTGTAGAAATGCATTCAGTTGCAGGGGTCTGAAACTATAACCTGCGTAGCTTCAGTGCTCTCCTGCATTATCTCAGACAGATGCTGCCTCCATCCACCAGCAAAATCTCCCTGAAGGGTTTTCAGAGTCACCAGCGGAACTTTCTTAAAGCTCAGCTGACCCTCCGCTGCCCAGCTGCACTTACATATCCTTCAGGCATGTTTCCACACACAGACCCACAAGGATGCATCTCAGAGACCACGACTCAAAGACCAGGCACATACCAATCTCTGGGCTTCATGAGGCACACCATCCAGCTTAGAGAGTGTAAACAAAAGCTGCACTGGTCACTCTCAGTCCTCTCGAGGCCTGTATACCCCATCCGGAAGCAGTCTTAGTGGAACAGGCAACGCTGTTTTCCTAGTCTCTGAGCACCACATTGGCAAGTCCTTACTCTACCTAGCATCCACTCTGATGCTGAAATGCATGAAGCAAAAGAGCCCTGGTGTTCCCACCCTGCTTTAGAACACACAGAAAGACAGCTTTGAGGAAGGCTTCCTGCTGATACGATGCTATTCTTGTGGCTTTTGCATCTCTTAAATACACAGAAAAATGTAATACCCAAGATAACTAACAGGTTAACAAACTGTGTGAAGGTCCCAATACAGTTCCTAGCATGTGGTAATTGAGCAGTGAATACTACCTGTTCATTTTAAGAATGAACTGCAAGTCATAAGAACAATTATATGACACCAAGTGAAAGAGCATGTCACATATGTAAAGTTCTATAACATATGTTTGGAAAGTCATCTTAATTTTACAAGCCAACAGAACAATATATTCTTTTTAAAATACAGACCATTATAAATGAAGTTACAATTTACTTTACTTGCTGTCTATTATTGTCCTTTATTTTTTTTCTCAACCTCATATGTCAAATAAATGGGGTGATATTTTGTTGATATTTAAACATTGTGCTTAAATGTAAAATGGTGTGGGAGCTATGCTTATCACAGCTTTCCATTGCTGTGACAAAATGACAAAATGCCATATATAAATCAATTTAAAGGAGGGACTGGTTGGCTCTGTTGTTTGGGGCTTGTGATGACACAAAACATCATGGCAGGTACTGCATGCTCAACAAAAGTTATTCACCTTTTTTGGTGGCCAGGAAGCAAAAGGGATGGGAGGAAGTGGAGCTTGTGTCCTAATGTTTCCTTCAAGCACATATCCCTAATGATGTAACTTCCTCCCAATAGGCCTTGCCTTTTCGGGTTCTACCACCTCTTCTAGAACCATAAGGCAGTGACAGCGCCTTCATTCACCATGAGCACCAATCCACAGCAAATACACATTAATGTAAAGTACATAGTTTTCAATCTTTTGTGCCATTAATTAAATGCTATACTATTATATGTACCATGCTAATACTGAGGTGTGTGGTACATGTGTGCACCACATGCATGTACATGTGCATGCCCATGGGCTCGGACTGAAGCCAGACTCGAAGTGAGGCGCCCGACTTTATCAGTCTTCACATTATCCCTCTGAATGGTCCTTACTGGACTTGGCCGTAGACTGGTAGTCAGAAAAGCCCAGAGGTCCTCCAGTTTCCACCCGAATCTAAGCGCTGAGGGTGTAGCTGCTTGTGGCTGTGCCCAACCAGCTTTTCCCGTGGATTTTGGAGACTGAACTCGAGTCTTCATGGTTGAGCAGCAAGCACTCTTCCCCACCTTTCTGTCTTCCCAGCACCTAATACTGTTTTTGTATTTGGGAGTCAGATCTCTTCTTCCACTACGTGGGTCAGGGGGATCAAATTCATGCCATCAGGCCTGGCTACAACTGCCTTTGTGCTAAGCGATCTCATCTACCAGCCCAAATCCAGGTTTGCCTGTATGTCTACCATGTTCTTATTTTTATATTAAGGCATTTCATTCAACTGGGGAACACTTCAGTGTGGATTTGCTTTAGCAGCCCTGCCCCCCCAAAAGCAATTTGCATTGCACTTATAAAAGCATTTTCAGATTGCTTCTAATGTTTTACTACTATAAATAATGTTTATGTTTTATTGTGAGCCTAGCTTTTAACAGCTGAGCCATAACTCCAGCCCTACTACAAATAATGCTATGCACATCTTTTTCATATGTGAAAAAATTCTATCAGGGATACATGTTAGAAGTAGAACATTTATCAGTGGTTCTCAACCTGTGGGTCTCAATCATTGGAAAACTACTTCTGGTGGTCTTTGGAACTGAGACACTGCTCAGTAGTAAAATTATAGTTATGAAATAGCAACAAAAATAAATTTATGATTTGGGTTCCTAAACCATCAGAAATGTGTATTTTTCGATGATCGTGGCCTATAGGTTGAGAACTACTGGTTTAGATATACTTGAAATTGTACTGGTTATTGGAAAATTCCTTTTAAAAATCATAATATCAGTTTATATCCTCACCAATAGTTTATAACTATTCCTGTTTCTCTAAGTTCTTGTTAATATTTAAATTTTTGTCAGCCCAGTAAATGGAAAACAATACATGGCTTAATTTTCCTGGTATGTTCTAGGAATGAACATTTTTTTCATATACCCTGCAAATGTATTCTTCTGGGATGTCTCTTATCTTTTAACTATTGCTTGAAGGCACAATTGCCTATGTGTCTTATTTCTTTTGCTCTTCATATCTTAAGAATACTTTCCTAAATGGGCAGTGGTGGTACACGCCTTTAATTCTAGCACTCGGGAGGCAGAGACAGACGGATCTCTTGGAGTTTGAGGCCAACTTGGTCTACAGAGTAAGTTTCAGGATAGCAAAGACTGTTTCACATAGAAACCCTATCTCGAAAAACAGACAAAAAGAATATTTTCCTCAATGATTGTGTGAGTTTAACTTTGAAGTTTGTGTTGTGTCTCTGCTGGAGTTAATTAACCGCTGAGTAGACATCATGCCTTCTTTCCTGTCATGCCCTCTGTGGAGTTTCCATGAGTAACTCAGGATTTTCCAGGGCCCTCTGTAGTCCTTACAGCGTTATGTCTATTCCTTCCTCAACGCCACATTATCTACCCTCCTTTCTAATAAACTAGTTATATGGTAGGACAAATTATGCTCATTTGCATTCTTAAGGATGTTTCAATTAACCTTACATATTTAGTAGTGCAGGCAGATTTTAGATTGTTCTTCAGTTTCTGTGCTGGGGTTATTGATTGGGACTGCATTTACTTCATATACTCTTAAGGAATGAGCAAGGTTTTTTTTTTTTTTTTTTTTTTTGATAGGATATTTCCCCATTTATTGGAATATTCTCTAACACCCTTTGTGACATTTCATACTTTCTGTGTGTATTCTATTTTCTTATTAAGCATGCTTCTGGTAGTTCCGTGGTGTTCACTGCAGTTAAGAACGGAACTCACTAAAAGGCAGCGGCTTGAAGGTACAGCAGGCACCATTTGACTTTGTATGTCAGTATCCTCTCCACCCACACCAGCCCATCTTCCCATAGCCTGCCATCTGTTATCATGTGTTCTAGGTAAACAAGCATCCTGTCTACAGAGAAGCAGCTTACATTTCTATTCATTTCTAATCAGTACACATTTTGTTTTACGTTTTTCTAGCCTGGTTCACCTATTGGCCCCAATGGCAGCACCCATCTTAGTCCCGCCGTTAACTGGCTGTGGTCCTAAGCTTCACCTTTAGGTATGTCCTTTGCTAGGTGTCTCTGGTAAATGACTTCTAGCAAGCTAAGGAAAAGTTGCTTCTACTTTGCTACTCTGCATGTACTTTAATCATGCATAAGAATTGAAATTTTAATTTCTAATTAGTTGTAAATGCTTGTAATTTATTTCCTGGGTGCAATACTTTTTCTAATCTTTCTAATGACAGATAGCATGAACTTCGGTTTAAACATCCGATTCCAGCTTTATTCCCTTTGCTTTTCACATCGTATTCTGTGCCATCTATTTTCCTCCCGTTGGCTGGCTCACTTTCCTTCTTGACTTTGAACTTATCTCCCTTGCTGTGATTTACACAGATGGACAGCTGTCTCCCTATGGGAAACCTCCCTGGAGGGGACAGCAGGATACTTGGGCTTGGAAATCTCTATTTGGGCTTAGAGGGAGGAGGGATGTGCCTGGTGGTACATAGCAGCCATATATAATTGTTTATCTAGAAAACTCATGCTAAAGAATTGGTGCCTGGTTTTCTGGGCTTAGCTCTTCATTCTAAGAAATGGATATTTCTGTATTTCTGTCACAGTTTGCTGAGGCATGGACACACACACACACACACACACACACACACACACCACAAATGGAAAAGGTCAAAGTCAGGGACAGATACACACTCATACACACAGGAGAGACGGGGAGGGGGGAAGAAGGGAGAGAGGGAGGGAGGAAGGGAGACCCCCCCCCAGCCAAATACATTTTCTACAACAAGCATTATTTAGGCAGGCTAAGCCTGTTCCGTATCCTCCTCTAGCCTCTAGTGTCCACAGTTCCTTAGCTTGAAGAAAAACTCATACCGTTCTCACTTTTTTAATTTAATTAACTTTTTTATTCATTTATTTTACATACTGATCACAATTTCTCCTCCCTCCTCTCTTCCTGCCCCTTCTCCTTGAACACATCAAATTGAGGTAGGACTGAGCTCCTCCCACTGCACCAGGGCTGGGCCTGGTAATCCAGCCTGGGGAACAGGTTCCCCAAAGCCAGCTAAGTACTGGGAACAGGTCCTGACCTCACTTCTTACAAACAGAATAAGTTACACAACGGCCACACCCGTGCAGGGGGACTAGGTGAGTCCATGTAGGCTAACTATTGGTCCAGAGCCCATGAGCTGCCATGAACTTGGGTCAGCTATCTCTGTAGGTTCCCTGTCATAACACTGACCCCCATCCTGGCTCACACAATCTCTTCTCCCTTTCTTCAGCAGGACTCCTGGAACTCAGCCCAGTGCTTGGCTGTGGATCTCTGCATCAGTTAAGGAAGGGATAAAGGCTCTCTGATGACATTTAGAGTAGTCACCAATCTGACTACAGAAGATGGCAGTTCATGGACTGCCTCCACTATTGCTAGGGATCTTAGCTGGAGTCATCCTTGTGGATGCCAGGGAGTTTCCCTGGCACCAGGTTTCTCCCTAACCCCAAAGTGTCTCCCACATCAAGAAATGTTTCTTCTTACTTTCACCTTCTTTCCAGCTCCCACCCTGCCTCCTACACCTAGCCTGACCAACCTGCTCCCTCAAGTTTCCATTCCCCATCCCCCAACTTCCTCCTACCCCACCTCCCTGTTTATACAGGAGACTATTCTAGTTCCCCTTCTCAGTGAAATCCATGTGTCCCTCTTTGGGCCCCCCTTGTTACCCAGCCTCTCTGAGGCTCTGCATTGTAGACTGGTTATTTTACAACCGATATCCACTTATGAGTGAGTATATGCCATGTTTGTCTTTCTGGGTCTAGGTTATCTCACTCAGAATGGTTTTTTTCCTAGTTCTATCCATTTGCCTGCAAATGTCATGTGGCCAGTGTTTTTTATAGCGAGTAATACTCCATTGTGTGAATGTACCACATTTTCCTTATCCATTCTTCAGTTGAGGGGCATCTAGGCTTTTTCCAGGTTCTGGAAATTACAAATAATGCTGCTATGAGCATTGTTGAGCAAGTGTCCTTGTGCTTTGATTGAACATCCTTTAGTATATGCTCAAGATTGGTATAGCTGGGTCTTGAGGTAGATTGATTCCCAATTTTCTGAGAAACAGTCATATTGATTTCCAAAGTGGATTTCAAGTTTGCACTCCTACCAGCAATGCAGGAGTGTTCCCCTGTCTCCACATTCTCTCCAGCATAAGCTGTCATCAGTTTTTTTGAATCTGAGCCATTCTGACAGGTGTAAGATGGTATCTCAGAGTCCTTTTGATTTTCATTTGCCTGATAGCTAAGGATGCTGAGTAATTCCTTAAGTATATTTTGCACTTGAGATTCTTCTGTTGAGAATTCGTATGGATCTGTACCCCATTTTTTAACTGGATTATTTGGTATTTTGAAGTCTAGTTTCTTGAGTTCTTTATAAATTTTGGAGATCAACCCTCTGTTAGATGTGGAGTTGGTGAAGATCTTTTCCCATTCCATGGGCTGCCATTTTGTCTTGTTGACTGTGTCCTTTGCCTTATAGAAGCTTCTCAGTTTCAGGAGGTCCCATTTACTAATTGTCATTCTCAGTGTCTGTGCTACTGGTGTTAGTTAGATTTAGAAAGTGGTCCCCTGTGCCCATGTGTTCAAGGCTACTCACCTCTTTCTTTTCTATCAGGTCCACTGTACCTGAATTTATGTTGAGATCTTTGATCCACTTAGACTTGAGTTTTGTGAAAGGTAACAGATATGAATCTATTTTCATTCTTCTACATGCCAACGTCCAGTTACATCAGCACTGTTTGTTGACTATGATTTCATTTCTCCATTGTATAATTTTGGCTTCTTGTAAAAATAATTAGGTGTTCATAGGTGTGTAGACTTGTGTCAGAATCTTCAATTCCATTATCATTAGTACTGTCACTCTGCTTGGGCTTCTGAGCACCTGTGAGATTGCCATGATGCCACCTGTTGTCATTTAGGACTTCATCATAAAAATGTTTCCATCTTAAAAAAAAAGTTTCCATCTTTTCTTTGAGGAATATGGCTATACACTTACATATAGGCACATACAAATGTAGACAAAGGCAAGCTTTACAGTAAGACTCCAGGGTCTCTTCTGTCTCATCAGAGTCCAACGTATCCTCTTACCTTCTGAAACCAGAACATCCTTTCCTTACAGTGTTTGTCTACTGAAAAGTCTTTGTAATTACCAAGCAGCAGAAATGGCTTCATCAAATGTGTGTCAAACAACCGCTTGAATATGGTTGAATCTTAATCTCTTATTTAATCTAACTGCAGGCTCAGGTTGCAGGATTAGGGTTGATCCACTTGCAAATGATTTGTGAATTGTTGTGTCTGGGTCTCACTGACCCCATTGATTCATTTCCTGACTTTGTTTTTGAGACAGGATCACTGTACAGCTCCTGGCTGGTCTAGACCTCACTGTATAGACCAGACTGGTCTGGAATTCTGAGATCTGCCTGCTTCTGCAATCCAAGTGCAGGGATTAGAGATGGGCTCTTTCACGCCCATTTCTTTATGACCTTGTATGTATTATTTTATGACCTAAGCTGCTGTTGGGTTGTGGTGAAGGTGAAAGGAATACATGTGTATGAAGATAATTCATCACCAGGATATAAACAGGGTATGTGGAAATGGTCATTGTTGACATCACCTCACTATAAAGATAATGTCACACCTACATTTTTCAAGTTGTCCATGAGTTGTCAAATACATATTGCCTCCCGTATTAGCTATCTGTCACTGAGGGAATTACCTGAGGCAATTAACTTATACATAGAAATTGTTTGTGTTGACTCATGCTTCTGAAGTACAAGATTGAGTGACTTCATTTGTTTGTACCTCTGACAAGAGTAACTCTACATGGCAGAAGAAGAAGAAGAAGAAGAGGAGGAGGAGGAGGAGGAGGAGGAGGAGGAGGAGAAGAAGAAGAAGAAGAAGAAGAAGAAGAAGAAGAAGAAGAAGAAGAAATGACCCATGTCATTAGCTTGAAAGCTGGGAGGAAAAGGAAGTCATGGGAGCTCCATGATCACCTTCAGGGACAAGCAACTGTGTCCTCAACTCCTCTACTAAGCCTAGTCTCTTAAGAGCTCCAGAACTTCTGCATATATGATTAACCCTTCCTCGCCTGAACCTTGGGGATGCTCAATCAAACCTCAGCACTTGCTTATACATGAATGCTCTTGGTGACAGTGTCTCCATCTTCCTTCGGAGAGCCAACCAGACATTATTCAGAACATTGAAATCATATTGACTGGAGAAAATGGAGTGCCGTGGGTTTTAGAATGCATTTGAGAGGCAAGCACCTGTGGGCTCTAATCCCCACTTGCTAAATCCCTTCTTGAGACAACCAGAGCTCCTTGGTACTTGCATGTAACATATGATACCATTATTCCTGCAATAACTTTAGCTGACTTGAAGGATTAGGAGACCATTTTACATCTCATTATAGTCCTGCCTTGAGGAGGATGGTGCAAGTGATTAAGAATGTCGGAAAGAAGATTATTGCAGTATCTGGACAAGGAGATTTCCCTAGATTCTTGCCGTTCAGCACACCAATCACTTATTAAATCTGTCACTCAATCTTACTAAATTGCTAGTGCCTCTTCGTTCATGGCTGCCTCTCCAGATCTGCTGAGGGTTTACCAGAGTGGAAAAGGCTGTATCTTGTGCTAATTAATTCCTTTCTCAGGGTTCCTTCTGTTAGTCTTTACTGAAAGCTGTGAAGTCTTTGTCACCATGGAGGTAAAAAAGGAGCACACGGCAATATCACATTCTTAACAATAAAGGTCGCTTCTAGCATAGAAAATAAGATCTCAGATATGTATGCCACATATATAAATATGTTTCTTTCAATTTGGAGCATTTGTACTTTTGTTTGCTTGTATATCATGTCCTGTTTTTAGTATTTTAAAGAAGTTAGTACATTTCACTAAAAATCCCTAATTCTATGCTGAACCTCACACAGTGGGGCAGCTGGTACTGCTTAACTGTGTTGTGGACAGCATTTCCCTCTGGACTCCATGTGCTCAAAGACAACATAGTTCGAGAATGTTTTGATTCCTAATTACTTTAGTTCAATAAAAGTCATTTCACTGGGACAATTCTGCCTTTTGTCATCTTTTCACTGTTTTTCTGATGTGGATTTGAATTTTTTCACTTGTTATTTTGTTGTCTTTATAGAAAGAGGTCACTTCCTTATGATTATTGATATCTATCATAGTTGTTAAAGGTCTGTGATTGTAAGTGTTCTCACACAGAAAGCCAGAACATCAGATAGCTCATGTACTTACTGTACATTGCCAGAGGCTAAATCATGACATTCAGACTCTGGTAATGGGACTTGTCATTTAAAGAGAACACAAGCATAGGCTATTAACCACAAGGCACCTTGGGTCTTGAAATGTAGATAAGTGAATTAGAACAATTAAAGTAATTATATAATGACCCACACATTTGAACTGGGGCTTTGATAGTCTCCATTGTCATGAGAAAGTGTGTAGATCCATGAAATAGCAACCAAAGTGGAATATAGACTTGGAGAGGTTATGCTCCTTTAGATATCTAAACCATTACTAAACCAAGAAACTTGTCTAAACCCATTAACTGAAGTGCTTCTCTGGGATTCTTGTATCATTTGACAAAAATATGTAATGACTTAAGATTGTCTCCTATTTACCTTATTGTGAGTTTGTTTTCCTTGCCAAATCTCTGTGGAACGAGGTATTTACTTTACCATAAGCTCTTATTCTTGTATGACAAAGGCTCTTGAAAGAATGTGGTTGGTTTTCTTTCTAAAATTGGATTTGCAAAACAAACAAACAATCAAACAAACCACTATCTTCTGCTATCTTCTGCTTCCTTTCAGAATTTTGCTTTCTCTATTTGTGTGGGTCACTCAATGAACATTCTTCCCTTTTCATCCTGGTACTTATCAGCCATACACTTCTTAGGCTCTAGATTTAATCTGGCACCATGCAAAACACTAGCAATGCACTCTTACAGGAATGACCCCTTGCCCTCAGAGAACTCACTGCTGTGTCTGACATTGTTTTGTGTTTCACATTTGCTAGAGACAAGAAACAACTGGACTCCAAAGACAGCTGCACAGATAGATTTTCCTCAGTGTTATCTGGGAGCAGGAAGAAGCCAGGTGTGGATGTGTGTGGCTTTGTCCCTCAGCCAAATGTTCCAGCTGTCCCTCCTTCCCTGAGGTGGCAGGTTCTTTTCTCAAATTGTTTCTGTGACAACTTTCACTTGTGACCACTTTGCCCATCCTCTTTTCTGTGACTCTCAGATTCTATTTGATAACTTTCCTCTTACTCATAAATTACTCTGAGCATGGTCCTACCCTGTTCAAATGAGAATGGCCCCTATGAGTTGAAATATTTTAATGCTTGGCAACTGGTGGACTGATTTGGGAAGGATTGGGAGCTGTGGCCTTTTGAAGAAGGCGTGTCATTGGGGTTGGGCTTGGAGGTTTTGAAAGCCCATGGCATTCCTTGTTTGCTCTCTCTCTCTCTCTCTCTCTCTCTCTCTCTCTCTCTCTCTCAGATCAGATGTGAGCTCTCAGCTATTGCTCTAGTGCCATGGATGACTGCCATGCCCCCTCCCGCAATGACCATAGATTCTAGTTCTCTGGAATCATGTGCCTTCAAATTAACTGTTTTCTTTCTTAAGTTGCCTTGGTCCTTATGTCTCTTCTTAGCAACAGAAAAGTAACTAAGACACTTGTGTGACCTCTCAACTTCTATTTCTACTACGATCGCAACAACCATGTCTTAGTTGATTTCTTCACAAATCAACAAGAAACAGTGTGC
Source organism: Phodopus roborovskii (assembly GCF_943737965.1). Taxonomy (NCBI): domain Eukaryota; kingdom Metazoa; phylum Chordata; class Mammalia; order Rodentia; family Cricetidae; genus Phodopus; species Phodopus roborovskii. The sequence goes on along the minus strand of NW_026125397.1, from coordinate 7,802,197 downwards.
TTGATCCTTCCTTTCTTCAGAGCAAAAAGTCATCTTCTCAGGATAGCATCCCAGCCTTGGGTATGCATTCCAGGAGAAAATTCACCTCACAGTGCTGCTGTAATATCCCTGTCTTTCTTCACCTGCCATTAGGTAAGCAACCTTGGATTGAACTTGTGTATTTGTTTATAAAGGCATCTGATGCTGAGGGAAAAGTCATTCATCATCTCAGATGAAATTTCTAAGTCCTTTGACATTTCTCAAACACAGGAGCATATTTGGAAGCTCTGCTTTCAGGGCATTTTGGGTGTGGGGGAAAACACAGGCAAGTACTTCGTACACCACTGCAAAATTTGGGCTTTACATCCACCACAAGCTTTGAGCTAGGGGCTAGAAACTTCCCATTCAGAATTGCCATATCTGCAAGTGGAGGTTATGTGCCTGGTCTTCTCCATGCAAAGAGCGTAGGTTCACTTGAGTTTTTCGGTTAATAAGGATTTCATGTAAGCCTGCATGCATTAGTAGAAGGTAGTCAAAGGAAAACAACAATGCTCTGATAATAGAAATCCCACTGTGGGCTCTAAGAGAGTGGAACTCAAAGCTCATTCAGTGTGCAAGCCTTCTCTGGGCCCAGGCCAACCTGTTTCTTATGTAGTAGTTTTCAAAGCCTGGGTCCTACTCAATGTTCAGCCTTTATGTAACAATCACTTGCTGTGTGCTTACCTCCGTCCGACGATTCACTTCCTCCTCCTTCAGCTTTTATGTGTCTTCCTTACATCCCCGTGGTGCTTTCCATCTGAGGTCACTTCATAGTGTACAGCTATGGATAAGTTGCCCTGGGATGGAATACCCAGTGCCTTGGAGTAGGGCAGGCAGGTGATAGAAATGGTGCTATCCAATCCAGAACCAGGTCTGCCTTATTTGGCAAGGAAGAGATCATGGCCATGGCCATTGGAAACTGCCATGATTGTTGGGCCTGGACACTGTACCACCATCTGCTTTTTGGACCACAGAGTAATGGTGGGTAGTCCCTAGTTCTGCTCTCCTTCTCCTTCTCCTTCTCCTTCTCCTCCAGCACTCTCAAGACCCCACATCAACTGTTCTGAGGCTCCTTCTCAGATGTTGTTTGCTACCACTCTTATCTTTCTCACTCTGTTCCAGCCACACTGGTCACCTTGATGATGCTCAATGTACCCAGCTGCCTCCTCAGGTCCTGTCCTGTAATACATCTGCTACCTAGAATTTTTCTCTCTCAAGACATTGTACTCATTACACATGCACACACACACACACACACACACACACACACACACACACACACACACACACACAATTCTCAAGTCTATTCTGACTATATTTAAATTATTCCTTCAAACCTTTCTATTGCTTTGATTTTCTTATACTGTGCTTCTACTTCTGTGTTTATTGGCTGCCTTTTTGACCTGATTCCAAAGTCCACAGTGGCAAAAAATTTGTCCATTTGTATTTCTTTCTTTTTTTTCTTTTTTTGGTTTTTCAAGACAGGGTTTCTCTGTATTTCTTTGGAGGCTGTCCTGAAATTCACTCTGTAGACCAGGCTGGCCTTGAACTCAGAGAAACCAGCCTGCCTCTGCCCCCTGAGTGCTGGGATCAAAAGCATGTGCCACCAACATCTGGCTTGATTTGTATTTTCTTATGCCCCAATAATGGCAAGAATTTGTCACAAAGTAAGGGTGAAATAAATTATTGTCAAATTGAAGTGTAGGAGGATGGATTAAAAGGCAACGCAAGCATGGAAAGACTGAGACTCAACATGCAGAGAAAAAGATTCCTGCCGGAGCTAGATGAGTAATTCAAAGGGCAGCTATGAGGTTTTTTGTTTCCTTTTGTCTTTGCCAGGAACCAAACCCATGGCCTGGGGCATATTAAGAAAACATCCCTGACCCTGAGCTATAGACTTCTGAGATCTCAGATTTGTGTAGCATAGTTGCATTACATACCTGAGCAAGAAAGAAAAATTGACTCTTTTGAGTCAACTGAAGTCTAACCTCAAGGCTAGAGAGAACACAATCCCATTGGCTTCATGTGCATGGATCAGAAGGGAAGAGAAAGCAGGCAGCTTGGGTCACTACCTTTCATGCCTGATGTCTTCAGATTGAAGCAGAGAGAACTCAGACTCCAGGGGCCTTGACAATAAGGAAATTATTCTGTTCATCTCTAAGGCAGTGAGTAGGACATCTAGGAGCAGTGCATCAACCTCCATGTTGCTCTCCTGGTGGCCTGCAAACGTTGCCCATTCTTCAGGCTTTGCCTACCTCTAACTCCTGGATTTATCCTTACATATGAGGTAAAATGGGTGGAGCAGACATCAAATCCAAGCATGCTAATGTCCAAAAAAGAAAAGTTATATTTCTCTCTTTGCTATAGTTCTTAGATAAACTTCTAGAACACCACCAACACAATTCTTCTTACATTTCATTGGGCCATTTCTCCTTCCCTAAACAAATTACTGAATTCCATGACCATCATTGACAAATTACCCAAGTGTATGATCTTCAGTCTAGGGATAGAGAGTAGGGTGAGGAAAAGCTTAGAGAGGTGTGAATTGGAAGGAAGAATCAGGGAATAAGTGTCTGTGAGGGAGGGGTGATTTTCAACTTATTTACTCAACAAAATGGGAGGGAAGTAGAATACCTGCTCTTGGCCATTTTGCCATTTTCATATTTAACTTTTATTTTAACTACTAACTCATTAATTGTGTATATTGATAGGGTTCTCTACATATGTTTCATATCCTGTCTCCATTCATATAAAATTTTGAGTAGCAAAGTGATGTATCCATCTACAAGTTGCCATTTCTGAATCTGTACAAGTCTTTATGATGGAACTTTGGGGTGCTACATTCTAAGTTACTCTGCCTACCACCATCTCCTCCCTTCTTCCCTCTGCCCAGACCCTTTCCTCATCCTTAACACTTCCATCTTTGAAGTTCAGATCTTACCATATTTTTTTGTTTTTTTTTTTGGTTTAGGTTCCATGCATAACAGAAAACATGCAATTATTTCAAATAACATGATTATCTCAAGTTCCATCCACTTTTCTCAAATGACATTATTTCATTCTTCTTTATGGATGAATAATACTCTATTGTATACATACACATACAGAAATATGTATATACATACCACTATATATTCTTTATCTATTTACCTATAGTTGGATACCTAGAATATTTATATAACTGGTCTATTTTATTTCTTAGCTATAGACTCACTCTATAGCTCTAGTTGGCCTGTGACTCACTATATGTCAATCAAGCTGGCTTTGAACTCACAGAGATCCTCCTGCTCTGCATCCCATAACTTAGGGTTTATAAGTTCCACAATGAACTTGAATGTGCAGGTGTATCTCTTGTATACTACTTCACTTGCTTCAGGCATATATCCATGAGCAGTATATGGTGGCTCAAATTTTGTTTTTGGAAAAGAATGTCTATACTTATTTCCATGGTAGCTGCACTAAACAAGTAAATCTATTATGTCATGCTACAGAGTTTGAATATTAATCTTGAAGCAAAGATATTTCCTTCAAGTTTTTTGTTGTTGTTTGGTTTTTTTCTTTTTGTTTTTGTTTTCTCTATAAAGGCCACAAGTTGCACTGAAAAAAAATGTATTGAAGAGGAAAAGATGAATAGCAGAGAAACATTAAGATCATTACAGCGTTGCAAGTGCAAGTGTGAAACACAAAGTATAGGCTGGGCTAGAATGCTTGACCCTTTTAGGAGATTTTGGTGGATAAATGCACATGGGGTCCAAGGCAGAAGGAGATTTAAGCATAGGCCAATTTTTTGAGTGGGTTATCTGCATAGGGGGTCACATAACAGAATGGTAAGATGTGAAGAAAGATTTGCATGTCATCAGTGACCACTGTGTTTGATGCTCTCCGGTAGATACTTGAAGAGTAATGAGGATCAGCCTTTAGCATTCAGGAGAAAACATGACCTCATCTCCTGAGTGCAAAGTAGGTAACAGAATTGTGCTGGGTGTGTAGCGACATATGACACATCAAGAGAGGGCACAGCCCTCAAGGATCTTATGCCTTTGTTGACTGTCTTTGAAAGTAATTTTCCAATTTCCATCAGAATGCTTAGAGCACCTGGAGGGAAAGAATCTCTTGAGCTGTGGTTACCAGCTGATTTATGCAGGGCTTGAGCAATGGGGAAAAGAAAAAACCCCATTAAACAAGGACAGGCAGGACCATCAGGGCCCATGGGGGACAGAGCTAAGTAGATGTCCATGGTATTTTGACAACAGAATGGATACATTTTTAGGATTAATTGGATATGGACCAAGAATGAGAACCTTAAAATATTTTTTAACGGACTCAAAGAACAAAAACAGGTAATCATGAGAAGAGCTGACAGTCGGCATTAGCCATGTTGATTTTGAATGGCTGGGCATTCAGTGAACAGACTGGAAACAGAGAAGGAAATCCAGAAGCAAAGATAGGTCACCAGGGTCCTCTGTACGATGGGTTATGAGTCAGTGACACAAGGCTACCATGGTGTCTCCTGGAAATATGCCCATTAAAACCATTTAACTTTCCTTAGCTGCATCCGAACAAATTGTCACTTACATAAAAATCTATTCATACCTAATATCATCTGAAGAAAAAAACAGAAGTTTATTAAACTATTTGTGTATTTAAAGACTCTGGGGGAAAAAAATGAAGAGAAAAGAAACGTTAGTATTAAAAAGATAAGAACTGGAGCTAGGCCATGGGGGGTTTTAACCCCAGCACTCAGGAGGCAGAGGCTGGTGGATCTCTGTGAGTTTGAGGCTAGCTTGGTCTACAGAGCAAGTTCCAGGACAGGCTCAAAAGCAATACAGAGAAACCCTGTCTAAAATTAAAATAATAAAAAAAGGAAAGCTACCTCCACGTGATCGTTTATATGGAAACATACCCAATTGTCATATGCTGTGTCAACCTCCCATGGAATAAACAGACTGTGAGTACGGAAGATTCTCCAGCAAGATACACAGCAGGCTGTGTGTGTGCAGCTCTTACCATGCAGCAGGTCACAGTGCCTTATCCAATTATGTGTTTAATAAAAGCTTTTAAGCACAGAGCTCACAGGCAGGTGTTATGCCTGTTCAACCCACTTCATCTGGAGCAAGTAGCTAACAAACTGCTTTAAAGAGGAGGAAAAGAATGAGAAGATGAGGGGGAACATGTGTGCTTCAGATAATGAGGATCTCACAATGTATGAGTCTGATGGCATACGTGTAAATGTGAATGCATGCACAGGTCACACACACAATGACCCACTTTTGTGATTTAATCTAATAGCTAAGTATTTACTGCAATTTATGTGGTACATATAGCCCATCACCCCTCAGAGAAAACTCCTCTACTAATGAGCAAAAGGAAATACCTTTTATTATATCACAATTAGAGCATTGGGGAATAAACCTTTTGAAGACTGACATGAAGACACACTGGGCAATCAATAATCTCTGTATCCACAATCCTGGAGACCACTGAAAGCTGGAAACCTCTATAGAATTCTGCATTCTGATAGACAACTTCTCTCCTCTCTCTCTCTCTCTCTCTCTCTCTCTCTCTCTCTCTCTCTCTCTCTTTGTGTGTGTATACTACAAATGAAAACAAAAACATGCTAGTATATTAGTGTAACATATATGTAAGTAAGCTATATTGATGAAAATATTATCTTGTTCATACTATAGTAACCAGAGAAAACTTCATTACACAGACTTGTGTCCTCTGGGATTGGGAACAATGTTTGCAGAGGACCACTAGTGCATACCAGCATTTGTTACAGCACAAGAATTCAACAAGGGCATGAACTGATTTAGTATTGATTACACTGGGAGCTATGTTGTTACCAAGCAGAATGTGGTTGTTTGAGGATTCTTCTCAAAGTCAATGTGGGAGCAAAATGAACCGAGAGTCACACGGAGAAGCTGTTTTTCATCCATTGCACATTCACTTACCATGCTTCACTTAAGAAGTTTAATTTAAAAGTATACAAGAGCCAAGAAGAGGGAAGAAGTGTGAAGTAGTCACCAGTGCATGTCCTGGCTTCCACATCTGTAGCTCCAAACAACCATGGCTTGACAATATTTAATAAAAATTGCATCTACACTTGAAATTGCACAGACAATCTGTTTGCTTGTCATTATTTTTTAAATAATAAAATAGAGTAACTATTTATGTCACATCTTATTGTATTGGGTGTTATACAAAATCTAGAGACCATCTAAATACAGGAGAGGATTATATAGACTGTGTGCAGCATTGTGCACAAGGGACTTTAGATTGTGTAATCCACAGGTGTCATAGGAACAATTCCCCATGGATACTAAGTATGGATGGGCTCAACATCCACTATGAAGGCAATAGTTTTTGAGGGTCTCAAAGGACAATATCTGAAGAGATGGGCTCACAGATCCCACATGTATTGCCCTCATAAAATGCTGTTTGTTTCCACTCAGCATCCAGTCTGATCCACTGGGGAAAAATGCATTATTTCATTCCTGTTTTATAGAGAGAACAATACAAAATGAATGGCAGAAATTACTGAAGTACTTTCAGAACAAAGTGGCAACATAAAATCTGATGGCCCATGTTTGCTTCTCCAAAAGAAGATGTTTTAATGGTGATTAATATTTTGCAATTTTCTGGGGTTTTTTTAATGAAGAAAACTATGAGAAGCATTTTAGATAGCTGTGTTTGTTTATAGATGCCAGTCATGCAATAGACCAAAGAACCCCGAGCATAATTAACTTGTCACTGTCTTGGCCAGGACACACATATTTTTGTGTTGAAAACTCATGTTCAGGTTCTGAAGTGGTCAAGGTGAAAGAACTAGAAAAGTTAATGAGGCCAGACTGCAGCTTCAGATTTATCACACATACTGCAATTCGGATCCCTGGATGCACTTCCCACAGAGAAGACCAGGGCAGAGGACACTGAATCACCTGAGCCTGGCAGAGGAAATGAAAACATGCCTGAGAGGTGAAGGACAGGGGGGCAGTTCCTTCCCAGAGCAGCTGCCAGATGGCTTTCTATAACCCAGAACTGGCCCCAGTGACATATGACTCACTTAACCAGACCCACACATGGAAGATGGTGGAGAAATGTAAAACCTAACATTGTTTCATCCTCAGCAAGGCCACCTTTGTCCATTTTTGCCACCAGCCTGTGTTCTGAAGGGCAGAGGAACAGATTATCATGGCCAAGTGAGTACAGAAGATGGGTTTAGACACTCGAGTTTCTTAAAGGGAGAAACAATGAATGGAATTCTCACCGAACGTGAGTCCTCCATGTTCATTCTTGCTCCCTCTGCCAGCTTTAGACTCCTGGTGTTGGTCATGTTATTGCAGATTGCTCTGGTAGGACTCTGGGAATCAGCTGTTTCTCAAAGTCATTACTTTCAACCTTGAATTCTAATGTTGGGCCCTAATTCTGGGGTCCTGATGGGCTGATGGGAGAGCTCCACTACACAAACACCAAAACCAGGAGATGCAACAAGCAAGAAGTGTTTATTGAATGAGTGCACTCGGGTGTTAGCAATCTTGGGGAAAGCTGCACACCCTCCAGAGCTGCATACCCTCTTTTTATAGAGAAAGACCGCAATCAGCATACATGCATGGGGCACAAGGTGATTGATTACAAAGTATGATCTCATGTTTAAGAGATCACCCAGATGACCTGTGTCTGATAAAAAAAAAAAAAAATAGAATGATGGGTCCCCAGACTGTCTGTTGGCCAGGAGTGACCCAGACAGGGCTGTTCATCTGGAATCATTTGTTCCAGGGTTGGGGACCTATTTCCCTGTTGTGGGCCAAGACCTGTGAGAAACTTTTTTCATACTCTGGCTTTCTCTTGGCTGTAACTAGCCCCATTTAACAAGATCAGTCTAGCATATAACCACTAGCCCCATCACCATAGTAACCTTCCTTGTTCTCATAATTCCTGATGTTTCCTCCCATGTCAATGTCCATTCTTTATGATTTTCTATATACCGCTTGCAAGAATTATTCTTCTGCTCCTTTCCTACATCCTTGCTCTGCAAACTAAAGTCTTTTACTATCTGTTTTCATTTTCCTTCCTGGATTGATTGATTGATTGATTGATTGATTGATTGATTGATTGGAGAGGTAGAGCGCATCACAGCACATGTGTGTATCAGTCAGAAGATAACTCCCAGGAGTCAGTAATTTCCTTCCACCACACATACCCTGGACATCAAACTCAGGTTACCAGGCTTGGTGGCAAGCATCTTTTCCCACTGAGCCATTTCACCAGCCTTCTTAATTCTGTTATTTTATTTTTAAAATACTTTTTGGCAAATTTCACAAATGCTCATGGTATGTCTTGATGGTACCCACCCCTCACTCTCTCCTTCCAGCTACCCTCAGGGCATCTCCATCTCATCTCCCTCCAGACTTCACGTCTTTTATTTATTTAGTTAGTTATTTAGCGATTTAGGACCCACTGAATCCTGGTAGTGTTGCCCACATGCACAGGGACGCATGCTCATCCCCTGGGAAATGGGCAATCTTGCATAGGTCACACTCTTAAAGAAAACTGACTTTCCTTCAACAGCCATCTATAGCCAAAAGCTTCTCAGCTAAGGGTCAGTCCTCGGGAGCCCCTCCCTACCCCTGGTTGGGATTTTGAATTGGCTTGATCTTGAGCAGTATTGTGTAGGGAACCAGTGTTGCTGTGAGTTTACCTAAGCAACAGCCATGTCATGAGTTCTATTTTTAAGGAGCCATTTACATAGCTCGGGCTTTTAGAACTTGTGAACTTAAGGGCTATCTGTGTGACTTAACTGGACTTGTGTAAAAGTATTTAAGCAGGGACTGAGGTGATGGGTCCATAATTAAAAGGACACATTGTTCTTGGGGGTGGGTGACCTAGGCTTAATTCTCAGTACCCACATGGTAGCTCACAACCATCTGCAAAGCCATTCCCAAGGCATTCAACCTGTGTTCAATGGAGGGCCAGAGTCACAGATAATGAAGGAGAAATCCTGTGGTTCCTGAGTGTCCCTTACAGAACAGAGTGACTCGCCATCCTTGTTGCTTCATAAACTGCTCAGTACTTGTTTACTTCTAGGTGGGTGACAATGTCTTGCTCCTCTTCCCCATGAAGACTACTGCTTTCACTCTACTTCTGAGAACAACAGCAGGTGAGCTTCCTTTCCTTTCTCCATGGTGGTAAAATGATTTAACAGCAGTTCATTTCTTACTCCCAATTATGTTGCAATGTGAACGACGTGTCTAGTTAGATAGAAGTTCAGACTGGCATTTCTATACATGAGTACAATGAAATTCAGTCTTATAAGCAATAATAACACGTCAAGATAGCTATCATGGTGGCTAGCTGGATTATCTCAAATAAGATTCGGCAGGTCCTCTATCCTAATTCTCCTTCATTAGATCTAATTTTTAATGTGACATATGAAGAATCAGTTACAGAACTGATCCACAGCAATGATTGCTTTCACTCTAACCAAATACTTACTTTTTCCCTTCTGTGCAATTTCACTATTTTTCCATTCTCTTCTGTGAAAGTAAAGCCATAGCACAGGTGAAGACCCTGAGGCAGAAAGGGGTTAAAAGATTGAGGTCACACATTAAGTCAGTGAGAAGACAAAAATAGAAATGGGGATTTTCTGAGTCATAGCCCAGTTTTTCAGCCAATGGCAGACACAGTGCTGATGTAGGAGCTCACATTAGCTCACAAAATAACCAGGGGCACATTTCGTTGGAATCCAGGCCATGGGCTTGGTGCATGGCCTGATGCATGTGCAAATTAATTTTTGGCAGCAGGAGGTCCTGGTACACTTCAACTCCAATGTATGACTGATTATAATCACTGGAGACAAAGCCAATGTTTCCCAGGTGAGAGAGCCAAAGTTCTAGGTCAAGCCTTGAAAAAGGTGTTGGGTATTGGAGTTAACTAGGATTGAGGGAAAACAACTACAGAAAGCATTTCATTTATAACACTTCTTTTTTCTAAATAAAATTTTAACTTTCAGCTTACTTGTCTGTACACAGATCATGGTTAGCTCTTAAACTAAGTTAGTATTGGGGATGTTGGTTTGGCATGCTTCTAAGTACATCTGATAGAGGGTCATTTGTTACTCATGTAAAACAGTTGGAAGAAAACTTAAAGAGGTTGATTGTTGTCTTGACCCAGAAAGAATGGATCATTCCTTACATAAAGTAACTTGGAACACCAGAGTTAGACTCATAAGAAACACACCAAGTGACTATGTGGTGGCCTTTCTGACATTTCTAATGTTTATTTTAATGGAATGCTTATTTATTCCTTCTTGCACAGTTATAATAGTAGAAGCTCAATAACCATCCACACTGAATTAAGCAGTGCAATTATTGTCTGGATGGACCAGTGGGTAGAGATATTTTAAATGCAGAGTTTATGAATAAATTCTGTCTCAAGTTTTAAAGCCGAACAAAATACTGCTTACCCCACAAATATTCGATTATAGTAGATATTAGCAACAGCAATATTATGAACTCTATTTATTAAACAAAAGAGCAGAAGAGTAAAGGAGTCGCCCTGTGATGTAGCAAGAGTGTCCATCTGTTTGGAATGAGCTGGAAAGAAGTAAGGTAGCTTCCAGAGAATGATGTGGCACAATGCAAGGATCAGTGGGCAGATTAAACAGTGTCAAACCAAAAGATGAACAATGTAGCCCTTCTAAAGCCTCCATCTTAGCCAGGCCAGAGACAGAAGACACCACAAGAACTCATGTAGCTTCCCAGTGATGACTTCCCGGTAGAGATATGAGAGACACAAAATCCTTAGGGAATTGGGGTCTAGTTTGATTAATAGTATCTAAAATCTCATCTTTTTATAGATATTTAAAAACCTAAAGTAAGAAATAAGCAGAATTCCCATGTATTCTATACACAACTTCAACAGTTTTTTTTTAACTGTTTCTCTGATCTTCCTACATCCTAATTTTTTTTTTCTGGTTGTTTTTAACCAAAACCCAAGACATCATATCATCTTAACTATAAATATTTCCATCTATATATGAAAGAGACATTAAACCCATAACTAGAATAGTTGTGTCATACATCACAAACAAAAATCAAATCAAGTTTTTAGTACATATTCAAATTTATATCACTGTTCACAAATTTAGACTAATTCTAAAAATCACTATAAAAAATAAAATCCACAAATTACTTTTGGTTGTCATCCAATAGGAAATAAAACATGTTAATGTATGAGTAATTCAATAACAGAATCTACCCTGAATCAAAGGAGACTTCAGATTTTATAAGAGGAAAGAGAGGAACAGAATGTGATATTTGGAGTACATTTGAGAATATGTGCTTACTTTTAGCTCTGGAGAAGTATGCAAGATGGGTTGTGGGTCAAAGAAACATTCTGCAGAGAAGAAAAAGTGCTTGGGAGTCATAAAGCAGGAAATTTAGTGAAACATGAAGAAACTGATACAGGCAGGATGGGTTAGGTAGAAAGAGAAGGGTGGAGGTCTAAGCTAGACAAGAAAGCACCCTGTATGGTGGCCAGGAAGGATAGGAGATGAGCTACTACCTAACATGAAGATAAGCTGGTATAAGACAGAGGTAAAGGTTAATGGGATGATATGAAACATGAGCTAGGGTCTGTGTACAGGAAGCACTCAACATGCCTTATTTGTTAGCATTATGCCATTCTAAAATGTCAAGTTGCTTTAGTATCATGGAAACATAGGAACAGGAATTCATTCATTATGGGGTTCTACAAAATAGATAATCTAAGAAATTGATGTGAGTGTAGATATGGACTATCTATATGTTAATTAAAATGTGACACACATATAAGACATACACAGTGGCTAGTGTGTGTCTTTCACACAGATATTCTCATAGTGACCTTTAGGAACACACATTCCTCACTATCATTATCACCAATAAAGGCATCACCACAAGCAAGTTCATATGCCAATATGGATGATTCCAAGTTTTAAAAAACTGTTGTTTCCCAACTATCTCCATAATAGTAACAATTATATCCGTGTGTCAGGTACTATGTGGGTTTTTGCTTATATTTTCTTATAAATCACTAACAGTATGCCTATGAGATAGGTCTCATTATTAGCCCTAATTCATTATTGGCCCAGTAGGAGTCCTGAAGGATTTCACTGTCTTCTTCCTTTATTTATGCCTATGAGTGATGAAGTCAGTATCCAAACCCAGGAGATCTGACTTTTAAATGTACACTTTCAGCCACACTGCTAGGCTTCAACACTAGTAGAAACTCCGAGCTTCTGTTTGACCTCAAGAAGTCCTAGTGGAGTAGGCCTACAGTCCCAGGGTAAGACAGGAAGAGATCAAGTTCAAGGCCCATCTGGGCTAGAAAGCAATTAAAAGCCAGTTTAGTCAACTCAGTTAAACTCTGACTCACAAACACTGAGGGGAACATCACTCTTGGGATATAGTGTGTAGGTGAATGCTTGTACAGCGAGTACAAAGCCTTATATCCCAGGTGCCGAGCTGCTAAGATTTTCTAGGCTTTTCTATCCATCCACACAGACATTCACAAAGACACATAGGAAATGATAGTGATAAGGACGATTCACGAAGGAACAGATGCTCCCAAGAAGAGAATTGGGCCAGAGAGCTGGGACAGGACCAAGGTCAGCAATCTCCAGGTCCACAGTGTCCCTGCTCTGTATGGCATATTTACATAGCACCCACATTCTCCTGCATTCATATAGTGTGGGCCTTTTCTCCAACTGACTTGGTAAGGGGGATTGGGGGATCCTGTACTGGGGGATGTCCAGAATTCCTCAACTAACCAGCTTCTTTTAAAATTATATTCATTTAACATTTTTGTTTGTTTATTTGGGTTGGGGGCATGAGCCTTGGTGCATGTGTGGAAGTCAGAGGACACGTTGTGGAAGTTGCTTCTCTCCTCCTACCATGTGGGTCCCAGAGACCCAGCTCTGGTTGTCAGACTTGGCAACCTGCAGCTTTACCAGCTGATACCCGCTCCCCAGCCCAACCAGCTTGGTTCATATGTTGCTCTTGATTCCTCCTTGGATTCCTGTGTTCTAGGGGTGGTCAATGGGCACTGTCACTCCTGACAATGGGCCACACAAGTGAGGCTACTTAAAGGGCCTAATTATTGTCTCTGCCCTTCTTTTCATGGAGTTCAAATGAAGGACTGGGTTATTAAAGGAACATTTTCGGTTTGCTTGGTAGATTTAAATTATATATGCCTTTCCTTACCTTAATACATCTGATTTTAATCACATGCTGTCTTAGTAACTGTTCTATTGCCGTGAGGAGGCATTATGATGAGAGAAATTTTTAAAGGAAAGCATGCTTATGCTTTCAGAGAGTTGGTTCCATGATAATCATGTGGGAAGTATAGTTGTAGGGAGACATAGAGCTAGAGAAGTACCTGAGCGCTCACTTCTGATCCCCAACTTGCGGGGGGGGAGGGGGGGAGAGAATGAGTGGGACAGGGAAGGTGTTTTGAAGCTTTAACACCTACCCCCCAGTGACACGCACAGCTCTTACTCCTTCCCAAATAGTTCCACTAACTGAGGATCAAGCATTCAAGCATGAACCTATGAGAGCCATTCTCATTCAAACCACAACATGTGCATAAAAGTAAGATGACACGTAGGCAATTCTTCCTATGAGTTCTCTTAGAGGGCACAGTTTGCCTTATTGCGCATGTACACAAAGGCAGTTTAAGCCCACATGCATTCTAGGATGTGTTTGAATAGAAGCAGACATTAACAAGATGATGTTAAGGGAGTACATGCAGCCCTCTGTGTGTAAGGGTCCTAGGTTGTCAATGGGTTGTAATGTACATTGCTCAGAGAAGAATGTGTGCAGAGCCCAAGCCAAGTGGAGTCCCAAATTGCTAAACTATTCTCCATACTTCCCTGTCTCTCCAGCACTGTGTGTTTTAAAAAATTAAAAAGAAATAGAATCCAATGCTGGCCAGGCATGGTGGTATATGACTCCAAGCCTATCACTGAACAGACAAAGACAAAAATGTCCAGAATCCAGGACCAGCCTGAAATCCATACTGAAACTTGTGGGCCTGTAACAAGATCTGAGACATAGCATTTCATTTTTGAAACAAAATTAAACTGATGGTAAGAACATAAACAAAACACCCATGACAAAGTAGGGAATGATTCTAGAGTTTCAACGTGAAAACGTGAAATTGCATTTAGTAAGAAATGCTTCAGTACATCTCTCACACTTTGTGTTCAGGGTTCTGTCTGCCTGAGACTCTGATTTCAGTTTCCCACTGAATTAGAAATTCTAATGCTTTGTGTCATTTTCAAATCTGATAGGTCCCCCACTGTCTACAGTATCAAAGTCTGATAAAAATAATAATAAAAATAAAAAGTTTGACTAAGGTCATTGACCCCTAAATTCAGTGACTCTCCTCTACACCTGTCTCCAAACCCCCTCATTAGTTTAGATATTATCATTTCAACAGGTAAGAGAGTCTTAAAAGAAGGAATATTCAATATTCAATTTTTCTGTCTAAAAATATGTAGGGTTTAGGTTCTAGGAAATGAAAAAAATTCAAATGTGCAAATATAGCTTGTTAAGTAGACCTAACAATTGCTAAAGTGGCTTTTCCTAAACATTACCATGAATGTCAGTTTTTAAATGATAAGTTAAGTGGGGAATGTGTGTAGATATAGGTAAAGAAACCCAGCCACTAAGACTTGCCTCCTCAGTCGAACACACCAGCTGGGCAGTAGAGCCCAGGACCTATATATCTCTCTTTCATCATACATCTGAGATCCGTCACCCTTCACACACCTTCAGCAGTAAGAGAGTACCCTACCAACTCCAAACCTCTTCCTCAACTGGGAGGGACTCTGTGACTTGGACTAGGGAACAAGACCCATTTAATCATTTGAAATGGCATCAGATATACCAAACAGACCAAAATTAAACCATAAAGGTTCTACAAAATACATTACTGATACTACAGAATACATAACAGACCCCAAGAAAAGGCCAGGATCAGTGGTGCCATAAATAGCCTGCAGCTTTGTGAAAGAGGTTAATAGGAACGAGGTCCCCAGCTAAATAGACAGGCTGCCCAAGATACAAAAGAAAATCACCGGTCATATCCAGAACCCGGAAAAACACTACTCGAATATAAAAAAAGGGCAATCAGAAGGTGCTTGATCCTAGAAAGAGCAAGTGTAGAGAATCTTAAAGTAGTCAACACTGAAATGCTTCAGTGGTCAATTATAAATTCTCTTAAAAGAAATACGAAAAAAAGATTGCAGCAAGCAGTAGAACTCACAATGGAGGAGAAGCAAATGGAAATTCACAGAACTGAAAATTACAACAATGCAGTGCACAACAGCAATAAAGACCTCACTGGAGGGGCTTAGTAGTAGAGTGGACATGGCGGAGGCTGAACTCCATAAGCCTGATGGGAGAAAAATGAATCATCCCAGCCTGGAAACAGAAAGTCGATTTTTTTAAACTGTGATGTAGCGCTTCAGGCACTGGTAAAGTAATAACAGGATCTGTATTATTTTTATCAGGGCTCCAGGAAAACAGTGTGGCAGGAAAAGTACTCGAGGAAATTATGGTTGAAAATTCCCTAAATTTGACAAAAGTCACAAACCTATACAAAATATAAGAAAGTTAGGTGAAACCCGAATTCAACAAAGAAATTCAAACTAAGAAACAGGCACTAAAAGTGAAAGTGAGAAAGGACAGATGTCTTGAATGGATTGTCTTCGATTGTCATAGTCACTGGCGCATTGTCTTGAAAGGCAGTGAAAAAACGGAAGAGAAGTGACAGCTTGAATAATGGTTCACAGCTCACTGCAAACCAAGGAGATGGCAGAAAGCATCAGATTCCTCCCGAAAGAAGACAATTGCCAACTGTGAATCGTAAGCCTTGTAAAAGCCTTCAGAAATGAAGAAAAATAAAAACACTCTTAGCTGAAGAAAGACTGGAAAGATTCATTTTCAGTAGGCATGCCCTTAAGGGCCCAGGCAAACGATCAGAGGGAAGAAGGAATGAGTTGAGGGGAGGCTATGTGTTCCCTTAGAGAGCCATCCTTTCCCTCAGGAGTTTCATGAGCAATGCTTGACAAATGAAACAACAACAAAAAAGATATCACCATCTGATACCCAAGCCGGTGATACCCAAAACTGGAAAAGGAGACACAAATGGAAGGAAGAGTTCCACATCATTCAATTCAAATAGAAACAAACGAGACAAGAAGCAGAGGAACTAAGCAAACAAACAAAACAGAGTGTCAGAACTTATCAGTTATCTCTAATTGCTTCAAAGCAAACAGTCTTGGTAAGCTAGTCAACAGGGTTAGAGGCAGGAGTGAGTGGGTGGCAAATGAGGAAGCTTAGAAAGGATAACATGGGAGATCAATGTCACGGTGTTAGAACTGACCAGTCCCTGAACCTGCTTGGGCAACAGAACTGTGGAGAACTGTCTACACAAACAGAGGAGCACAAGCCTGCTCAGGAAAATCTGAAAGACCAAAGCAGACAATCTTCCAAAATTCCTCCAACCTTTGGAGGAACCTGGGGGGTGGGGGAAGAAAAGCAAAGAGTTTTATCATTATTTGTTAAAATTACATTTGAATCTATAAGTATCTGAATAAGAATATCAACTAAAAAAATGTCTGTGGGGGTAGGGATTTATCTCAGTGTGAGAGTGCTAGCCTTGAAAGTGTAAGGCTCTGGGCTCCATTCCCAGCACTGACACCAAAAAAAAAAAAAAAAAAAAAAAAAAAAAAAAAAACCTATCTTAATTATAAAGAATCATTTTACTTATGCAATAATGTGTTGCAAAGTCATCTGGGTAGTTGCTTATTTTCCACACACTTGAAGTCATTTATTAAATAATAGAAGCACAGATAAAGTTGTATTTCTTGCCACATAGATGAGCAAACGTTATCTGGGGAAGGACAATACAGTCAAAATTGACTCTATAAATATTTGGACATGAGACAGCTTACCTGAACAAGGAGGAGCTAAGGGCCACCAGACTGATAGCTGGGAAGCCAGCATGGGGCTGACTCAGGCCTCCCTGAATGTGGGTCTCAGCCAGAAGGACTGAGCAGTCTAAGGGACCTCAGACAGTGGAGCCAGGATGTATCCCTGGTGCACAAAAGGACCTTGCAAACACATCCCTCATGGAGGGATAACTGCCTTAACCTAGAGACAGGAGAGAAGCCCTCGTCCCTACTTCACATGACTTGTCAGATCTACATGACACCAACTGGATGGCATTCCCCTACATATGGAATTGGGGTGGGGGGATGGGAGGGGAGGGTGGTCAGGGTGCATGTGAGAGGGCAGAGAGGGTAAAAGGGAGGGAAGGGGGGAGGGAGAGGGAACTGGGATCGACATGTAAAATAATAAATTAACGAAAAAAAAAACAAAAAATAAATACAAAATAAATATTTGGTATGGAGGTCATTGTGGGTTTCTCGCTATAAACTGTACATCGTTTTCTCAAGGCACAAATAAAAGAGAGCGCCACCCTTCTCAGCCCTCCCCCATACATATCTCACAGGAAGAGTGGCCTGCCCCAGGGAATTCTATAAATCACAGGAAAATCGTTTGACATGGTTGGTTCCTACAAAAAGAAAAGTCCCATTTAATTAAGTGCCATGGACAAATAAAAAAGAGTTGAAGTGCCCCTTCTCTCCTCCCAGCGCTCCTGTGTGTGTGTGTGTGTGTGTGTGTGTGTGTGTGTGTGTGTGTGTGTGTGAAGCCAGGTAGGTTGTTTTGTTCTGCTTTGTTTGAGCGTTTGTATCTCCTGAGTTATGCTGTGTGTCTCAGCTTCAGGGAAACGTGGAGGCTTGAGATTGGATAGAGAAGCAAGAAGGAGTAGTTATGGGAAGTAGTGAACCCTGAGGAGAATCACTGCTGTCGTGATTGGCAGCTGCCGCGTGGGAGGTCATCATCCTGCATCCTTAGGTGATGGAGGATTTGACTCCCCAGAAAGACATGAGGCGAAGCTGACACAGGAATGTCGTCACTTCCTTCAGCAGCAAGTAAATAAATAAACAAACAAGTCAGAATTTAAGAGAACAGGGTCCCCAGTACTATTAGCGTCCTGCCACCCATCCCCACCCCAGCTTACATGAGCCTATTCTTTCTCAACCGGTGACCACACCTTAGAAGTAGGTGCCCTAGGAAGATGGAACTTTTCCTGTCATTCGGCAAATCACATAGTAGAGCTCTGTGATTCTGCATATGCTTCAGCCTATGGGCTAAAGTAAAGAGGGTCTCCTGCCAGGCACACTTCCAAGCTCTCAGGCTCTTTATTCACATCTGGAGCTGGGAATTTGACTCCCTGAGCTCCTCTGTTTCTCTCATTGCCCTGACGATCTGCATTGGAAGCAAATACCAGACCCAGTTTTCCACACATGTTCAAAGTATCACATGTCAGGCCACTAAACTCCTTATCTTTTTGTGAATGAGCATGTGTGGGGTGAGAGTGTATTGTGTTTGTGTGAATTTGAGCATATGTGTGCTTGTGTGAGCCTATGTGTGTATGCGTGCATACAGGTAATTTGTGTCATGGACTATGTCATGGAGGCCTATGATCCTCCATAGAAACACCAGCTCCAGAGTTCAAGCGATAGAAGTTCTGGAATCTTCTGTCCTAGGGCAGCAGCAGGAGGCAATGCTCATCACCAAGGAAGGGCCAAGGAGGAACAAAGAGACTAGCGTCTCCCCATCCCGCTCCCTTGTCTTATCTGGGTTTTTGGATGATTCGATGAGCCCCTAACCCATGTTGAGGGTGAGCCTACTCCAGTTAGTCCAACCACCTCCCGACCCAGTGACCTCCACTAAAAATACCCTCATACATATGCTCCAAAGCAATGCTTTGCCAATTCTCCTAACACCCTTCAATCCAGGGATAACACTCCCTGTGAACTACCCCACAGTCAAGTCAAACTACCAACTGGTACAAAAGCCAGCAATATGAACCCGGATGCTCTGATTTTAAAACCTGAGCTTTAGGGATAATTTGTTTCATTTATTCCTATTAATTGCAATTAGATGCATGACATTTTTATGACATTTTACTTTAGTTGTCGTTTTCTCTATCATTAGACACATTATTTTTATTTTTATTTGTTCTTATGTTACATATCGATTCCAGTTTCCTCTCCCTCTCTCCATCCCTCCCTCTCCCTCTCCCTATCCCTCCCATGCCCCCTGACCACCCTCCCTCTAGGCTAAAGGAGTATCCCTCCATGGCAAATGTACTCCCAAAGTCCTTTTGTGCACCAGGGATACATCCTGGTTCCACTGTCAGGTCCCTTAGACTGCCCAGGCTTTCTAACTGAGACCCATGTTCAGGGGGTCTGAGTCAGTCCCATACTGGATTCCCAGCTATCAGGCTGGGGGTCCATTAGCCCCCTTGTTCATATCAGCTGTCTCTGGGTTTCTGTAGCCTGGTCTTGCCCTGCCTCTATGCATCTGGATTCCAGTTTAGCTCAGTGTTTAGCTGTGGGTGTCTGCTTCTGTTTCCATCAGCTACTAGATGAGGGATCTATGAAGGTGAATAAGTTAATCAGGGAAGGGCATCTATGGTAGTCTTTCCACTGCTGCTCAAATTGTTAGTTGGGGTCAGTCTTGTAGGTCTCTGAACATTTCTCTAGAGTCAGTTTTCTCTTCAAACCTATAATGGCTCCCTCTTTTATATCTTTTCTCTCTCTTTTTCCTCTTTTCTACTCCTCCCCTGACTCAATCTTCCTAGTCCCACGCACTTTCCTCTCCTCTTTCTCCTAGCTCCCTCTTCACTGCCCCCCCCCCCGCTTCCCATATGCTCAGGTCCCTTCTGTGAGGGACCTTGTATGAATCTTTTAGATTCTTCCTTGTATCCTAGTTTCTCTGGAGGTATGAATTATAGGCTGGTGATTCTTTGCTCTATGTCTAAAATCCATATATGAGTGAGTATATGGATGAGAGACATTCATTTGTTAACAGGTCTTCGGCATCTGGCAAAAAAAAAAAAAAAAAAAAAAAAAAAATAAGGCTTCTCACTGCTGTCAGGGGAGTCAGATTCCTCCAGTACTTTTGGAGTGTGCTACAATACAATCCCTAGATGTTCGCCATTACTTGGAGCACACTGTGAGCAAATGAAAATGAGCATTCAAAACCCATTTTGCAATTTCAGCCTGAGTCAGTACAACCTGAGTTATACTCAATAAACACCGAAATGAACGTTTTCACAGCATCAGTCAATCCAGAGTTAGAAATTGCCTGTGTAATATGTACCAGTAATGAAGAAGAAAAAAATGATTTGCCACAGCGAGTTTTCTATACAGCACACTGCGGCTTTCTACTCATTACCTATTTTTTTCTTCCTTTTTAATAAGCAGAATCTCAGGGTTGTTTATGTTATCAATATGTGCAGAGTTTGAAATATATAGGCTTTTCAGCCATCCTTAGGGCTGGAATAGACGCTGCATGTTCTAAATGGCTTGAAGTTGAAAGAGTCTAAATTGCTGACAGCATTGTGGAGACCTAGCCATTGATTTGTTTGTATCTGAAATCTTTATTTATAAATTAAATTTTCAATTGTGAGCAGCCTGTTGGTTTTCAAGTACTAGATGCGGCTTTTTGTGTTACCAAACTGGTAAAATTCTAAACACAGAACTATCCCTTTGGTGTTAACCCTTGATGTTGGAGGTAATTTTGGGCACCAGATTTCAGGATGTCTCCCTAGTCTAGAAGTCTATGTTTATAGAGACCATCTTGTCTGGTTTACCGTTGAATACCGAGGTCTATTTGTGACATGTTTAGAAAGACAATACTTCTATGAATGAATGACTAGATGAACAGATATGCTTACAGCCCCACAGAAAGCTTAGCCAGGAGACAGGTGGCTACAGGGGAATAAGCTCTTAGATGTTCTAAGTGGTGCAGGGCTTCCTGGAGATGGTTTCAACCACCTGACAGCTAGCAAGGGAAAAGAAGGGAGGAGATCTCAGGATGTGACTGAGAACTGTGCACAGTTTGGTAAGCTTTAGTGGAGAATACCAGACTAGTGGGCCAGAGGCTCAGAGACAAGCCCGTCAGATCCTGAAGAGCCTGAATGCTCCCTACCACAGAAGAGTGTTCCCTACCACAGAAGTCCTCCAGTTAAGCCAGTCCATTTGCACCCTATAAACTGACTCCAGGATGCTCTATGTCTCCATTTACAAACCACAAGTGTGGAACTTTACATTTCACAGGTTTTGGGACTTGAGGGCATAAACTTTTTCAGCCACATTTCTATGAATATGAGTGGTTTCTTTGCTATTTCACAAACATGCAACATCTTTCGTGCATGCAACTCCCTGTGACTTTAGGCCACAGATAAAGATACATTTAAAAGTCTTCCTTGTTTCAGTACCTTAGGGGATTGCCAGAGGAATTTCCTTGCTCTTCCTTTGGAAACCTCTTCAGCCATGGCTGTCCTGAGGTTTCTTTCTGTGGGGTTAAGCGTTTCCTTTGCTCTCTATCTCAATAGGATTTTGTGATGTGGTGTACTAAGTCTGTGTGTGTATGGTTCATACTTTGACCAGTTTGAACAGGCAAACATCAGTAGGAGTCCACAAGGCAGCATTTCTGATAAATGGGGTCAAAGTTAAAATAGCAATGCAACAATTTCCCCATCTTTGTTTATCTATCTCCCTGTTCCCCAAACTTGCTCAGTAGTTTTCCACTTTCTCTTTTTGCATTTGGCACTTTCCCTGGAGGCTAGGGTCCTTTGCTGTTTAATCTGAGGTATCTCCAATCCTCAAGGAAGCTCAAATGCCAAGTCATCCTGAAAAGCACTGCCTCCTGCCACAGTGTTTAAACACACACACACACACACACACACACACACACACACACACACGCACGCACGCACGCACACGCACGCGCGCGCGCGCACGCCTTTCTCTTAACCACCATCTCCTGTCTTGTTCTCATGTCCTTTGTAAATATATGTTTCCATGCCTGTTGGAGCACTGTCCATGAATGAAGATGTGTGTGGAGAATTCTGGGAGCTTGTGAGAAAACTCTTAGGCAAGCACGAGTTTGTGATATCTGCTGTGATCTCTGTTCCTTCATAGCATGGGTTCTTCTTGGAATGTGCTTTTGTGTTGCTCCCAGGTGTACTGAATAGGAGTGGGTTTGCTTTAGATCACCCATCTGTTATGAGTAGTTTTCCCTGACAGTCTGGTCCCACCTCCACACCAGCCCCAAATAACACACAGAGACCCTGTATTAGATATAATTCTGTTAGCCAGTTAGTAGTTCCTTATCAGCTAGTTCTGTCTTAAATATTAACCCACTTCTATTAATATCAGTATTTCCACGTGGTCTCATCTTATCAGAGAGAGGGCCCCTGACCTCTGTTCTCTCAAGTCTCTACATCTTGACTCTCTTCCCTACTACTTCCTTAAATCCTCCTTATCTCCTAGTCCCATCTATCTTGCTTTCCTATTGGCCAACAGTGCTTTATTCATTAACCAATAAGAGAAACATGTTTACAGAATGACATCTCCCATCGCCTGTCATCTACTATTATTCAGATGATGTTTCCAAGCTTAGGTTGTCCTTGTGACTATAGACAACCTAAACTCATGTCACCTTGCCTTTGTGACCCTATACAGCCTGAACTCATGTGAATTTTTCTCATTTGACCTTGCTTAACTCTTAGAACATTAATTGTCTAGTGCCGTGAATAAGTTTGGCCTATTGCCTTAGACTTCAGTTCACCTCATTTTTGGGCTCTGCTCTCCCAGGTTCACACCATCAACTAGAGTGGTAACACATACCTACTTATAATATGCTACAATTGTCTTAAACTATCAGGTTTGAGACCTGTTCCCTTACTTTAAAGTGCCCAGTCTTCAAACCAGGCCTCCTGAACTTGGGTGACAGTTAGGAGGCCTGGGCAGTCTATGGGGCCTCTTGCAAGGGAACCAATATTTATTCCTAGTGCACGAATGAACTTAGGGAGCCCATTCCTCCATGGAGGGATACTTTCTCAGCCTAAATACACAGGGGGCAGCCTAGGCCCTACCCCAAATGATGTGACGGATGGATGATGCCCCATGGAAGGCCTCACTCTCCCCATGGAGTGGATAGGGAGGGGGGGATGAGGGGATCAGATCAGTGAGGGTAGGGAAGGATGGGAAGGAGAGGGAACTGGGATTGATATGTAAAATATAATTGTTTCTAATTTAAATAAAAAACACACAGGAAAAAAAAAAGAAACTCTGGTCTGAATAATAAAAGAAAAGGAAGGGGCTTTTGTTTAGTGCTATCATGTAACCTTGAATCAATTGAAGTCCTATAAAATTGAATGATTTTCCCAAAGATGCAAACATCAATGTTTTTGAGTTCACTATAGGCCTTCCATAGAAGAAGGAGAAGGAGGAGGTGGAGGGAGGAAGGGAAGGAGGGAGGGACAGAGGGAGGGAGGGAAAGAAGGAAAGAAGGAAAGAAAGAAAGACAGGAAGGAAGAAAGAAAGAAATTAAGAAAGAAAGATGGGAGAGGGAACCATTATGTGTCCAAGTATGGAGTCGGCTATTTCTAATATTAAGCAAACTCTCATCCATTCAGCAGGTATCACACTCAATAGAGTCCTCTACAAAATACTGACATCATAAAGAGGCACGGATTACTTTGTTTTAGCAGTAGTGGGTTTTGATTTTCCTTCTTGCTGATAAATTGACATTTGTTTCTATCCTTGCATGTCCGGTTGCATTTATTTTGACAGTTTTATATTTATTTAAATATTTAAGCAATTCATATTTTTCTTAAATCTGAAAATTTACCAGTGTGGAACAAATCATAATTTGTGCCTCAATGTTTTGGGGGTTACACTTTTAACAATTCACATGAAGACATTTTTTTATATATATATTTTCTGTAGCCAACAAGTGCAGAGCACAGCATCCTTTGCTGCATGCTGTTAATATGCATTATTCAGAAAGCGATGGTTGGATCAATGGGACTCCATTCATGCAGGGTGGCATTTATGTATAATCCATGTGTTGCTTTTCTAAAAATGTGAAATGGTGAACTTCAAAACAAATGAAAGTCAGGACTAGTCTCTGTTAAAGCTTAGGTTTTACTGTCAAAATATCAAATGATGTGTTTTCTTATTAGCTAAACACAAGTTAAAAAAACTGCAATAACACACTGGTACCCTGTTAGAAACATTACATTTACATCCCCAAGTCCTCTCTCTCCCTAAACCTCAACATTCACAGTCTCTTAGCTGCAAGAGTCCATGTTCAGCTCACAGTGCTCTTAATCACTCCGGTTCTGTTTATACCTCTCGTGCTATGTAGCCATGTCTGGCCAGGCTGGCCACTATGGTCAAGATTGTTCAAGATTGGCTTGGATCCTATCATGAATATTCAAGTAGACTTCAGCTTGTGTATTGGACATAGCAGGCATTCAGTAACCCCTTCCCATAACAGTTACTCTGGACAGATGTTAAATGCTTTCATTTATTGACTATTTTATCATCAACTGAGACACTTTTGATGATTGACTTCTTTTTCTCTTAGAGAATGCCTACTTCATCGGCTCCTCAATTTATTTTTTCATCTTTTTGTTGAAGAGCTACATCAAAGCTTCAATTCTTTTCTATGAAGTACAAAATTTGGTTCCTTTAAAATTAGGAAATCCTTACTCTCGTGCATCCCAAGTCCTTCCCTTGTTTTGATGTTTATTATGATATTGCCTTTTCTGTTAATGTGTTAGGATTAAAGAGGTTAACTCATCCATAAGAGGAGCTCTGTGCTGAGTAGCCTTCAGTAATAGCTATCCTTTAGGGAGGAAGTGCTTTATTAATGTTACGTTGCCATGGAAATACAAGGCACAGTTTTATTATTTTGTTATTTATCTGAAAAAGTAAGGATCGGACAATTCCTTGTTGTGTCATTCCTTCCTGATGTTACATGTTGGTCAACTTCAAGAGAACTCTATCAGTCTGCCTTTCTACTCCTAAACTATAGTTTATAAGACAATAAAACCTTGTGTGTATTGTATGAGTTAAATTCTACTTTATGGATGGATGAAGGGGCACATTTTCTCAATTGAATTTCCCTCTTCTTGGATGTCTCTAACTTGTGTCAAATTGACAACAGAATTAATCAGGACTGTGGGAAGTAAATGAAATCCTGAGTAAATGTGTATTGTTGATATTCTCATGGCCATGTTAAAGACAGCAATACCTCAGACCCATGAGAATGGCAAGGCTTTCCCTGGATCAGGCTCAGGTGACTGAGTAATGCTCAAGTGAATGACAAGGCCTCCCCTGATCTAAATGTTGATTGTGTGTAGAAAGAATCAACCACAGCTTCCTCCTTATACATGACTGCAGCCTAAGACTTCTCACTCCACCCCACTCAGTTGCGCATAAATGTATTGTTGAAGCTGCAGGGATGTCTCCATTAGAGGCCATGGCCCACCCTATCCCAGATTTTCTGTACATGTGTCTATCATTTCTTCATTCCCTGTCACCCCAGTCAGGTCAGTCTTGATCAGATGACTCCAGCTTGTGTCAAGTTGACAAATAATAATAATAATAATAATAATAATAATAATAATAATAATAATAATCAGGACTGAGGGGAGCAGATGAAGTCCTGAGTAAATGCGCACTATTGACATTAGCATGGCCATGTTAAAGACCATATTGCTATAGACCCACAGGGATAGCAAGGCCTTTGCCGGCTCTTTTCTGTTTCCTAGTTAGTCTCCAAGTCTGCTTTCTTACTTCACATACTCATTAATCTCTATTTCTCACCTCCTTTTCCCACCTTGCTTAAAAACGTTTCCTCCCCTCTCATGCCCTTCTCAGTTTTGTGACATACAGACACATATATAAGCATATATGTATATGTGTGTATATCTACATGAAAGTATAATGTTTTAAAGATAAGTATAACTATGTTTTAGAAAGGCAGAGTTTTCTTTTCGCATTGAGAATGCAGGTTGCACAGAGATCTATTGTGGTTAAATAAGGATCAGGATAAACAAATACGACAAATAGATGTTTATTCAGGGAGAAATAACTTACAACCTAGACAGATGAACACCAGCAAGTTCCACCGGATGCTCTCCTGTCCAAGTTCTGCCAGCAAGAGAGCGTTCTCAGGTTTTTCCTCAGACCTCCTTCCACAGGTCACTTCCGCTCATGACTACACCCCCCAATGGGCGTGGTCAGTGCCACAGAAGGACTATCTCACTACAGGAGATCCATGCAAACTGAGGAACTGTGGTCCTACTTTCAAAGCTTCCAGGGCATCAGACCCTCAGCTAGGATGCCCCTGTAGGTATCAAGTATGCCTCAGAATCCCCAGGCTCTGCAGCAGTGGACAATGGCTGTTGGCTCCAGAATTTGACTCTGGCTACAGCTCACAGCTGTCAGATCCTGGGGCTATTCCCTGTGAGATTTGTTCCTAACCGAGAAGGTCAGGGCAATCTCCCTACGTGGTGAGCTCAGTCTCATGCCACTCATGTTTTTTAGCTTGCCACTGTCTTTTTCTCACTCTCTCTACAACTGCCTCTCTGGACATCTTCCAATATGTTTTGTTTTCCTTATACCTTTTTGTATTTTTCACTATGAAGGATGTTTTTAATTTCCTTCAAATAAAAAAATGCCATGGTTTGAGACTGGAGTGATAGCTCAGGAATTAAGAGTGCTCATTGCACAGTCATTTTATGAAAATGGCAGTTTGTTTCTCAGCATTACATGCATAGTAACAAGCTGGTTACCCTGAAAATGCCTGTATCTCCAACTCCAAGTGATCCAGTTCCTTCATCTGGACTCCATGCATGCATAGACATAATACCTTCACACACATGGGATTCTCTCTCTTCCACCCCCTCATACACACACAGAGAGAGAGAGAGAGAGAGAGAGAGAGACGCACACACACACATGCACGCACACATACCTATGCACACACATGTAAATAAATAAAATGATTCTTATTTAAATTCCCACAGATTGACTTAATTTTTTCTTCTGTAAGTTCTGAGTTTTAGTCAACTTTTATTTATAGCTTCAGAAAATAGTTATTTTAAATTTTCCATGTCATTTCTAGGATTCTCATAATTGGGTACTTACATTTGTTTTATTTTATTTTCATTATCTTCATTTTAGTTTTCATTGGGCCTAACTGGAGTTTGATTAGTAAATCAAGATTGCACATATTGACAGTATACATGATGGATATATAGATATGTACATGTGTGCATGTGTGTGTATATGTATATACACAGTCAATGAGTAATAGGCACTAAGCCCTATTTTATATGCACAGTTTACATTATGCAGCACAACTGTTTACCTTACAATGAAACTGGAAAAGGCAAATACCAACTATTACAAAGTTTACATGGGTATATATTAGACTTTGACATTATTGTGTAAGCATAATGCAAGATGGCAATAATGTTAATTGAAGGGCACTTGCTTCTGGATTCCTTCTGTCAGACAGATTTTGAAAAAAGTATTTAGATATGTTATAGGTACAGATAAAAGATGCTGGTGTGAATTATCCTTCATGTGATGTCTTTATAAGAAGAATTACATTAATATATAGGTTACATGCTTAAGTCTTAAAGGGAAACACAGAGACCAAAAACACAATTCCAGTGAACAATCTACTGCCTTCCTAGTGGGGGAAAGGTTTGTGTCAGGCGACTCAGCCTTCATGTTAGGAGTTACAGGGCTTCTGGGTAAGGGTAGGTGAGTACAGAAGATACTGAGAAAGTTATAATTCAAGGTCGCCTCAGATCCAGGCAGCTGGGCTGTAGCTCTTCAAGGATGCAGAATCCTTCATAATGCTGCAAACACTTTTGTTAATTCATTGTGAATCTATAATCTTGTTGTTGTTTGGCTCTTTTATCTCTAAAAGGATGCTGAGGTGTTTTCTTCCAATTGTATAGGATTACAGAAAATAGGAGTGAAGAAACAAAGTTGATTAAATAAGGATTATGTAGAGAAGAGTGTTGAGACTTGCAGCAGAAGGCTAAAGGAGACCTCTCTGGGCAATGCATTTATCTGCTGCAGATTGAGGAGACAGAGTCCAAACTCCTAATGGAAAGCCTCAACCATCACCTCCCACTGACAGGCAGAGCTGACCATGCCAGACCTTTTCTAGCTTCATCTATGTTAGGAGAAGGACCTCAAGGATGAAAAATGGAAACCAAAACAAATAAGGGGTGGGGGAACTAGCTTAGAGAAAACAATCTCAGGACAGTAGAAAACAAAATAAAATATTGTAACTGCAAAGAAAGAATAGCTATCATAAAACTCTGTAGTCTATCTTTACATCACAGACATTTACAATCTTCTAAATATTGAATACCATTATTTCTAATCTCTTCATTCATGCCACTAGATGCATGGGGTAGATCCAAGAGAAATCATTTCCCCTCAAAAGTAATTCATGTAAGGGCTGGAGAGATGGTCAGAGGTTAAAAACACTGACTGCTATTCTTAGAGGACCAGGGTTCAAATCCCATCACATATTGGTTCAAAACCAGCTGTAACTCCAGTTCCAGAGAAACTGGCACCCTTTTATGGCCCCCATGGGTAGTAGGCACAGACATATATACAGTCAAAAACACTCATATCCACTAAATAAAATAGTGTTTTTGTAAGTAGTTCATGTGTAATCTCTAAAATATT
Organism: Phodopus roborovskii; assembly: GCF_943737965.1. Lineage (NCBI taxonomy): Eukaryota > Metazoa > Chordata > Mammalia > Rodentia > Cricetidae > Phodopus > Phodopus roborovskii. The sequence goes on along the minus strand of NW_026125397.1, from coordinate 7,773,474 downwards.
TTGTAGTGCTGGGGGAACTAGATCTAAGGCCTTGCATGTGCTCTACCCCAGAGCTGCAATGGCTCTCTGAAACACTTTTCAACCATAATCTCTACAGTAGAGAGTTGGAGACCCACCATTGGCTGATGGATTAAAAGACTTGATGAAGTCTGCCTCCTAGAAGCAGGAGGTGAGAACCAGGATTGATGTGCTGATGGGCTTAGCTAATAAGATTTTCAGGAGGATCTGATTCTTTAATCTTGATAGTGTTTGTGAATTGGGAGATATTTTAAAGTAAATTAAATGAAAAAAAATGAGAGTAACAAAAGAGGCAGATAGGAGGAGGCTCTTCCTGATTACTGTTTACTGAGCCTTTCCCCTTATACACGTTAGATTTGCAGGGAAGTGTTTTTTATGCCTGATGTTCTGCTCTGAACATATCTTTGAACAGTGTCATGGAGAAAACCCATGCAAACTGGAGGTGAGAGGAACATGGATGTGTTTGCAATTTTGTGTTTCAGTCAGGTTAGGGGCTTAAACTAACCAGCCATCAGCACCTACACATTTTAGTCACTCTTCAGTGGTTATGGACCAAAAACAGCTTATGGAAGAAAAAGTTTACTTTAACTTACAGTTGCAGAGAGGTAGAGTCCAAAGTGGTAGGGAAGGCAGTGCAGACCACGTTCTCAACTACAAACTGAAAGCAGAGATTGCAAACAGTTAAGTGTGATGAGTTCACAAACTCTCAAGACCTGCTCCCAGTAACATACATCCTCCAGAAATACTCTACCTCTTAGAGGTTCTTCAACCTCCCCCAAACAGTACCACCAATTGGGGACTATGTATTCAAATATGTAAGCCTGTGGGGACATTTCTCATTCAAACCATCACACACAGTCAGGTGATTTCTATCGAAGGGGTCTGTAATCACTGTAAATCAGAACCACTGACATTGCCTAAGTCATCTAAAAATTATATCTATATTATTGGTCCAGACTCCAGTACATGAAATAATGACCAAGCATGAAACCATTTAGTAAAGGAAGAGCAAAGGCAAGGAGCTAGTATTTCTCAGGTTCCAGGCACTATGGTAAGAGCTTTACATATTTATCTCATCTAATCCTTATAGTAATACAGTGAGGTGTAATTACCCTCATGAATAAGATGATGCTGAGAAGTTACCTAAAGTCACTCAATACGGAAAGAAGCCACTCTGATCTGGGCTCTGTGTTTCATTATATGAAGTTTGTGATGATTTTCACAGCTGTGAGTTTAGGCTCTGAAGGAAAAGAAATACGATGGACATGAACAAAGATGGAATGCTTAATGTGACTTTTGAAGGATTAAAATTTCCAAGGCACAGCAGATCCTATACTAGTCCATTTCTGTTGCTGTACCCAAAACTTGAAGGCTGGGTACTTTGTGACAAAGAGAGTCTACCTCCCAGTGCAGAGGGGTGAGAAATCCGACACTGGCAGCTTTGTTGACTGGGTCCACCTGACTGTGTCACATTGTGGCAGGTGGCCTGTAAAGAGCACACAAAACTGAACGAGATGATTTTGTGTCCTACTTGGTTTTTCTTTTGCTGTGATAAAACCCCACAACAAAATACAGCTTGAGGGGGGGAGGATTTGTTTCAGCTTGTTAGCTTGTTCTTCCAGATCATAAGCCATCATTGAAGGAAATCAGAATCTGAACCATGGAGAAAAGCTGCTTGCTAGCTTAATTCAAGTTCAGGTTCAGCTAGCTCTCTAAAAAAAAAAACCCAGCCCCCTGCCCAGTTATGACACTGACCATAGTGGGCGGGACTCTCTCTCACATCAATCAGTGGTCAAAACAGTTCCTCACAGACATGGCTGTAGGTCCGTCTCATTTAGAAACCCCTCCAATTTGAACTCCCTCACATAACTCTAGGCTGTGTTAAGCTGATGGCTGAAGCTGACTAGGACATATGATGAGATGAGAATCCAGGGAGTGGGGAGAAGCCACTCTTGCTGTTTCATAACAGTTCTCGGACAAGAACTGGCCTGGGTTCATCTGAATCCCTTCAAGAGCTCATTGCTAGTAGCCTAAAACCACTGCTAAATTCGAAAAATGCTTCCACCACCGCAATGAAGCCCAACTCTATCTAACATATGAACTCACAGGCTCATAGGCAAGGCACACTGCAGAGGTCTGAATGATGGCTGAGTCCCTCAGAATCTTGGTTATTTAAGCACTTGGTCCCCAATTGATGGTGCCATTTGGAGGCCTGGGAGATGTGGCCTTGTTGGAGGAAGTATGTCATGGGAGGCAGGGCACTGATAGTAGAAAGACTCACACCATTTTGAATTTGATTTCTATGCTTTGCATTTGTAGTTCAAGATGCAAGCCTTCAGATTCCTCCCCCTGCTGTCATGGCCTTTGTTCTGGCAGCACCAACTCTAGCCTGCTGGAACCCTAAGTCCAAACAAACTCTTCCTTCTCTAAATTTCCTTACCTTGGTGTTTATCCAAACCATGGAAAAGTGACTAGAACACATACCCAAACCATAATGACTCCCTTTGTTTCTTATGGAGAAAACTCCTATGAAATGAAAAAACACTGGGTATATGTGAAAACTGGATTATCAGAAGTACATCTAATCATAAATTGAGCTCAACCTGTGCCAGAAACAGTCACAAACTCTAAAGTAAGTTTTCCAACCCCACAGAGATGGAGGATTTGTGTGACAAGTAAGAAGGCTTTGTTAACAGTAATTCCTGGCTGAATTAATCACAGCTAATCTCCTGCTCTGACAGATTTGAAGGCCCTATAGGTAAAGGGAACAATAAAGAAACTTTCCTGTGACACAAAAGCTTTTCATTCCAAGCTACTCTTACACTTGGAGGAGAGCAACCCTGCTCTGATACATTAGTGACTAAAAGCTAAGAAGTCACATATTATGTAGTTCATTTGAAGTGCAAGTTTGTTTCTGGCATGGATAAAGGTAAGGGGAATGTGTCTCTAGCCAGGGGTGGCAAGAAAAAGAAGAAGTCAGAGATGATGCTGGAACTTTGGGGGTCCTAGAAATAATAGTACCTCGAAATTGCATGTTGGAGGTCATAAATGTGTAGGAAATACTACCAAGGCAAGTGCTCATGGTCAACACAGTGTCTTCCAAGTGTTGGCCTGAAAGACTATACTCAGGTATGGCAGGCACATTTGCTGTTCCTTCTCCCTCATATTTAATCCCCTTAGTATGTGATGCTTTAAGTCAAATGACAGAGTATTTCCTCTATCCTACATCCCTACTAATCTCCATTCAGTCTCAACTTGGATTTCCTTGGCAACAGGCAATTAAAAAAAAAAAAAACAGTGTCCCTGCTTGCCCCAGGTTCAGACAGCTATTTCTGCTAACACATACAGTTAGAGTTAGAATTCCTTGGGTAACATTTATTCATGTAATCTTAATTTCATATCTATAGTCTATTACAATCTATACGACAAGCATTTGAAGATGTTATGCTATTTTCCTGCCACTTTGTGTTATATTCAACTACAGGTTAGATCCACCGAGATACAACAATATAAGCAGGGGTGGCAAGGTGGCTCAAAAGATACAGGCACTTGTCACCTAACCCAATGACCTGAGCGCAATCTCTGGAACACACATGGTAGGACAGAACCAACTCCTGTAATTGCCCTCTTATTATTACATGTGCTGTGTGGCATGTGCAGGCCATCACATACACTAAATAAATATAAAAGTAAGTTTCTATTTTTATTTAAATTTTACATACCAACCCCAGGTCCACCTCCCTCCCGTTCTTCCACCTCCTAGCCTTCCTCCCATCCTATCCCCTATCTACTTCTCCCGTTCTTCCACCTCCTAGCCTTCCTCCCATCCTATCCCCTATCTACTTCTCAGAGAGGGTAAGGCCCCCCCCTTGTGGAGTAAACCAAGTCTGCCATATAACAAGTTGAAGCAAGACCAAGCCCCTCCCCCTCATATCAAGGCTGAGCAAGACATCCCACCATAGGCGATAGGCTCCAGTAAGCCAGTTCACACACCCAGGATAAGTTCTGGTCCTATTGTCAGCCCCCTCCCAACAGATCAGGCCACATAATTGTCACCTACATTCGCAGGGCCTAGTTTGCAGCCATGCATGTTCTCCAGTTGTCAGTCTAGAGTCCATGAGCTCCCACTCGCTCAGGTCAGCTGTCTCTGTGGTTTTCCCAATCATGATCTTGTCAACATCCCCCTCGCTCATATGATCCCTCCTCCATGAGATAATTGTTTAAAATAAGTATCAATATAGATGGACTCTGGGATAATTTATTGAAACCATCTTAAGCCTGGGCAGTTTGAGTCTGACTAAACATCAAAATCTACACATGGCACCAAACTCAGAAACACTGATCTTTAAAAGTATACCCTTCTGGCATCACTAGCCCCGGACAGTAGTCTATCTTTCAAGTACCAGGCATGATTTCCCTCTTCAGTCTATAGAGCCAAGTTACCGCCAAGGTATGTGTGCCACTACAGAACCAGTGAAGTCATGGACCCTGCCAAACAACCTACAACTGCCACTTTACTCACTATAATCCACAACTACATTATAAATATTTGTCCTTATGCCCACAGATAAGAGTATTCTTAACTCTGCATCAAAGAAACTTCTCTTTGTGACAGTTGGTGACCCTTGCAGAAGAGCACAACCAATCAAAATGCAGATTCATGGAGCCCAGTCTCATGGATATGTCTATAAAACAATTCATCCACTAAGGCTCAGAGAGCACTGCAGAAGAGTCAGAAAGATTGTGAGAGCCAGAGAATGGGGTATTTTCTGTGAAATTGTGTCCCTAGGGATGTTAGCAGTTACACCCACAAAGTCTCACCAACACAACTCCCTAAACCTTATAGAGTGGCAGGGAAAGCCCTACATAAAAACTACAGGAAACTAAAGGATACAGAGAGTGTAAGAGTATGCCAATTGCTTGTCCAATGCCAAACAGCCCTTAGAACATACATACAAGTAACATTTATACAGACTGAGCAGGTGATTCTTAAGAATATGTATATGCATGTACAAAAGCATGTATGTATTTAACAACAATTAATAAAAAAAGAGTCCAAGAATTTAAAGAGAACAAGGAGGTGGATCTGGGAAGGGAAGAGAAAGGCAAAATGATGTTAACTGTATAATAATCTCAAAAAGTAAAAGAAATCATTTTTAAAGATAAAATGTATAACTCTTTAGATTAATTCAACTGACATTAATGTTTGCTTGACAAGAAGTATGTTTGCACATTTGCGATATCTCTGATTCTTCCTGCACCATCTGATTTTGGACAAAAACATCTATTTGTCACTTTAAGCATTTGTCCCTGTGCTAAGTCTTTTCAATCAGTTTTCCTTTCAGATACTTTCTAATCCTGATTGATTATCTAAACACATTTCTTTAGTTCCCTGGGGATAAATTTTAAAGCAGACTACTTAAGAGTCAGGACCAGAAATACATTATACAGGCACTTGAATGCTTGTCAGCCAGTGCTAACCAAAACTGTGTCTGAATTTCTTGGGCATATAGACCAAAATACACACATTAGGACCACTGCCTTGGCTATTTTGGTCATAAGGTAAATGGAATAGTGAGAAAAATCTGTTCAGGTAAATTTGAGATGCCTTCTTAGACAAGAACCTTTATTTCCTGTTTGTTTTAGTCCTGATGGTCATTCCTCATCCTTTTTGACTAAGAACAATTCAAGCCATATCTGTTTATGTCAGCCATTTTTGTTTGTCTTGTTATTTTAGAGACATAGCCTTGCTAAATATCCCTGGCTAATCTGGAAATTTCCAGGCTGGCCTAGAACTTAGAGTAATCCTGTTGCCCCTGGTTCCCAAGTGGTAAGGTAACAGTCAGTCACATACTACCACATTTGGTGTCAGACATTGATTCACAGTATAACTTTGACCCCATCGCATGGGAGTCAAGAAGATTTCTCAGGAAAACAGCAGAGTAAGAATGAGAGGCTGAGGACTAGACAGGGAGAAGTGCCCATTGTGAGAATGGGAAACCAGCTCATGGCAAGAGGAGTTAGTGTGGAGCTGCTGGGGTGGAGGCAAGGGACTGCAGTGTAATGACACCAAGAAGAAGGGTTGCAGCAGTCAATCCGTTCACTCTGGTGCAGTTCAGGTGTTCAACATTCATTCTTCAGAGTCGTCACAGCTTCACCCACACAGCTGAGGGAACAGAGAAGTAGAAGCAAGCCTCTATTCTTCCCTCTGTCCTTTCAGGACCTGTTTTCAGTTCCTTGAATAAGAAATGGATGATATTATCTTCTAGCTAATGTAGTCAGCTGACCTTCAGTATTGAGTTTATATAGATGTCTGGAATAAAAGGCTCTTTCTTATCATACAATATCCAAACATAATCAGACCTACATCTAAGACCTGTATGGTCAATTGTGGTGTCACACTGCCTCCCTTTAAAAATGTTTTACAATAATACCAAGGAAAGCCATTGACTCATTTCTAAAAAGGAAAAGCAGGGTTCACATAAGGTCTTGGCAAGATGAGAAAGAACCAGGAAGTGTAGGAAGTTGGTAAAGAGGTCAACAGGAAGTGATTCTTGGGATTGTTGATTCTTCCTCCTCTCCTAGATTGCTTTCAAGAGATTAGTGTCTACCCACAAGCCATTATACTCTACACAGCAACCTTACTCACTTATCCATTTATTTATTTTGGTAGTAGAAACAGAACTCAGAGCTTCACACAAGCTAAGCATGCTTTCAAGTACTGAACAACCCAGCCCTTCTCTGTGTGTTGATGGTGGAGTTCTCATAATATTTCATGTGCTCTGTGATGAAATTAGGGGTCAATGCTGAGGACCATAAATGAGCTTGGTGAAAGATGTCATACAAAGTCCAAAAACTGTAAGGCAAGTAAAGGCTTTGTGAAGGATCTCCTTGTCCTTTACGGTCCTCTCACTACATTCCTCAGCTCACAAACACACACACTGTCTGGGGACAGAATGAGCTTCAATGATTTCTATTCATTTATCATCAAGGGAGAAATGCTGTAACATTTTCTTCCAAGTACCATCAACTACAAGACTAAATGCCCTTCCTTCCCATGTGTTGGTTTGTATAACTGCCCTGGATAGTTTCTGAATCCATAGAATAATTAGAATGGAAATCATAGGAACCTGAGTTTCTCAAGGGCTCTCTCATGATGATTGGCTCACTTATAAGATAAGAACATTTGCAACCCTTCAGGAAGCATTGACCTTCTCCCCTGAGACTCTCATGTGAACATGTTTAAATGCCTTAACATTTTCTAGGTTATAGTACTTTGGGTCCTAATGAAGAGAAAAATACATATTCATCAGCTAAATAGAACCTTTGCTCTTAACAACTACCATTGAATCTACCCAGAAAGAATGCTGGTAGGCACCAACTTGAATTCTCCATGTTCAATGAGTTATGTAGGTGTTCTCTTCAGCAATGAAGACTTGGTGTCAATTTGTGAAGAGCAACTTACTGTCTTGGCAATAGCCTGGGTTGTCTTTGGATTTCCATGGGACCCCTTGGCCAACAACTCAATTGGAAACCTAGAACCCATCCTGGAAGTTTTCTTTGGTGACAAGAAATGACTAGAAGGGGTTCCATTTGCTTCATTATTTGGAGACCTTGTATGTTACAGGCAGTTTCTACTATACTAGGCTTCATTACAGCACCTCAAATGTCCTTCATTTCTAGTCGTCTTTCCTCTCATTCTCTCCCTCAAACCTGATCCTCTTGGGTCTCATAAATCCATCCTATTTCTCCCTCCCAGGGAGATACATGTGTTCCTCCACCCCCAGCCCAGGCCCTTCCTCTATGCCTAGCCTCTTTGGCTCAATGGATTGTAGCTTGGTTGTCATTTATTAATAGTTAATATCCAGATAAAACTGAATGTGTAACATATTTGTCTTTCTGAGTCTGGGTTACTTCACTCAGGATTTTTTTTCTAGTTCCATCCATTTGATTGCAAGTATCATGCTGTCATTTTTTTTAAGAGTGTAAATGTACCACATTTTTTTTATCCATTGTTGTGAAGGATTGGAACAATGGTAAGAAGAAAAGAGAAAACCTTATAGGAATAACCAACTTATATCTGATTTGACTTAAAGCTCACTCCAAGAGATGGAACCCATACCTGACACTGCTTGGGTGACCAAGAACCATAGACTAGGTGTACCAGAGACCTAGAGGAAAACCAAATACTACTAGCCTTAAAAATAACAATAAAATGACTCCTGATGATATTATACTATACTCATAGATCAGTGCCTTATTCAACCATCATCAGAAAGGCTTCTTCCTGCAGCAGATGGGAACAACTAAACATTGTGGAGAGAGAGGGACGGGGAAAGAGCTTGGAACACATGGCTCAAAACAAGATTTTGCCACAAAATTCCCTCCTTCAAAGCTCAGCGAACCACTCAGAAAAGGAGGCAGAAGGAAAAGGAGGGAGGGAGGTAGAGAGGGTGGAGAACATCAGAAGAACAACTCTTAAGTCAAGTGAGAAAAGCTCAAAAGAACTCACAGAGACTGAAGCGGGGAGCACACAGGGCCTGCACAGGTCTGCACCAGGTCCTCTGCACACATATTATGGATTTCAGTTTAGTGCTTTATGGGACTCTGGAGTGTGTGAATAAATGGGTCTCTAATTCTTCTGCCTTCTCTTAGGGCTGTTTTTCTTCTGTTGTTTTGCCTTATCCAACCTGCATGTGGTGGATTTTGTTTAATCTTATTATATTTTATTTTGTTATGTTTGGTTGTTATCTCTTAGAAGCCTGTTCTTTTCTAATCAGAGACAGAAAGGGATTGGACCAGACGAGAGAGAGTTGTGGAGGAACTTGGTGGAGCATAGAGAGGGAAAATGGTAATAAGTATATGTTGTATGAGAAGATAATCTACTTTTAATAAAAGGGAGAAAAGAAAACATACATAAAACAAATATTTTTTTAAAACTTTAAAAATAAAATATAATTTCTATTTGAGGGATTTCTCCATAACATGATTAGAAGTAACAAGAGATACTTAAAAGGATTATGTTCTCCCCCTTCACAGGGTATCCAGGCCTACAAGCTACTGTGTAGTCATTCTTGATCTTGAGTGTCTGATCTTCCTGCCTCAACCTCCTAAGTGCCTGGATCACAGGCAGTGCTGGGAATGGAACCCAGGGCCTCTTCTGTGATGGGTAAGCACTCTACCAATGGATCAATATCCCCAGGCACCCAGGCTAAAAGCTTTGTCAACTTCCTTTTCTTAAATTTTTCCGGGACATGTATCGTATTCTATTGTGCATGAGAGCCAAATGCAAGTCCATGATCATCAAGGGGTGACTTTGACAGACACAACAATGATATTTCCTATACAGATTTGATATCAGCAATGACATGGAATGCCTTTTTGAGGGACATCTTTGTTCTATAATAATAGAAATAATTAATATTGTACTTTCATTTTTTCTAAACCTACAAAATAAGCAAAATATTTAAATGCTTTAGACTATGCAGTAAAACTAAATTATGATAAACAACTAAGATCTAGAGTTTTAAAAGGACTTCTTCATGCTATATACTGCTGTTTTATTAAATAGACCTCAAGAAATCCAAGAGTGTGTGAGTAAAATGAAATAAAGCTACCAGGTTATTACATGGCTTTATATACAAATTCTCTGAGAATATTTATAAATTCACACTAGATTAAGGAAAGGCCATTTACTCAAGAAATTATTAATGTTGGTTCATAAGGAAGGCTTTAGAATCTTTCTTAACATTAGGACATCCTGAGGAAAGTTGACACCTTTGATGCACTAAGATTTTTCTCTTATTAGGTTTTAGGAATAAGCATGAGGCTGGGGCCATAACTCAGTGGTCTAGTACTTGTCGAGCATGCATCTGTGTGGCTCTGAGTTCCAGCTTAGCATTAGAAAACAAAACAAAACAAACAAAAACCCCAAAAAACAAAAATCAAAACCTAACTTTGCACCTAATCAATTCTTTTGATCTTTGGAGCACAAACAATGTCCCTGGAATCAATTAATAGGATCTCATTGCTTTCATTTGTCAAATAATTTTCTTCTTGTTCCTTTTATGCTAATGAAAGAATCCTTCCTGGAGTCTATCACTCCTTCCCTGAGGCTGTAATTATCTCATTTGTCAAAAGCCTCCAATGCTGAGTGAAATCATTTGGCAGTGTGGAGATTGTAGTTACAGAAATATGAGTCTCTAAGGTTGATGAAGTCTGAGTCTGGTTTAGCACAATGGTACTAGTCTGCTTATATGGGAAATGTGTGGAGGGAAACATACATATGCATACATACATACATACATACGTACGTACAATGCATTGGGCATGAAACAGACTAGAGATGAGAATGAGGTCATTAACTTACGTATTTGTTTGTGACAGGGTCTCACTATGTAGTCCTGGCTACCCTGGATCTCTCTATGTAGAGTAGGCTGGCCTCAGCCTTACAGAAATCCACACCACCTCTGCCTCCTGACTGCTAAGATTAAAGGTGTGCACTGTCACACCAAACCCCACTCACATGGTTGTAACACATTTTATATGTTTTTTATGAGTTTATATTCTATTATTAAGGCATTAGAACCTCTTTTAGGGTTTGAAGTAAAAAGACAAAAGAACACTTTAAAAACATCACAGTGGGCTGGGCATTGGTGGGACACAACTTTAATCCCAGAAGAGGCAGGTAGATCCCTGTGAGGTCGAGGCCAACCTGATCTACAGGCTCCAAAGCAATACAGAGAAACCCTGTCATCTCTAAAAAACAAATAACAAAACAAACAAAAAATAACAGTGTTATGGACTAATGTCATTTAAAATAAAAGGTAGGAGAGCTCCTTCTTCTGAGCCCACAACAGCATCCCAGATGAGAAATGATGAAAATTCTTGTTTAGAGAGACACAGGTATGCTTTGCTGTGATGAAAAGGACCCTCATGAAACTCCAAGTCTACCCTCCAAAGTCATGTGTAAATAGAACTGGATGTATGTGTTCCAGAGAGATAGACAGTCAGGTATCCTCAAATGCAGTTTATTGTTCACAGATAAAAAGAGGATACAATTCATGACAAATGATCTAGCTGTAAGTGCTGCCACCAGTATTCGGAGGTGGGCTCACTCATGGACAGTAAGGAGAGGTTGTGCAAGCAAGTAATGGGTTCAGTTACCCTGTGTGCAGCAAACCAGCATGTCGGCATCCACGGGGAAGGACGGTGAATGGAGGATGGCTCTGAGAGGATGCTCCTTGATTGATAGTGCTGGAGGCTAGCTGGTCATGACTTCACGTATGGTTAGCCAAGCCAATCTATCAGACATTGCCATTGTCACCAAGGTCAGAACTAGGCAAGAGGTAGGAGATGTTGGCAGGAGACGTGGTCATTGGAAGGGTCATTTGTTACTATAGGGTGTATGGCCCATCTGTGCTGTGGTACCCTGAAAATCACATCTCCTGATCTGCCTAGAGCCTGTGTTTGCATGATTCTTCGGAGAATTACCTTGTCCTTGCAGACATTTTGACCCGTGTCTGGACTGGAGAAGGCAGTCAGCTCCCAGGATGCTGCTGGCCACACCCACATACTCACTCCTGATACGAGAATGGTAGGAGTGCCCCATGTCTCCTTTTTTTATTGTAATGAAGACACAACATGCCCAAACTTATGGGACACTTTGAAAGCAGTGCTGAGAGGAAAGTTCATAGCACTAAGTGCCCACATGAAGAAACTGGAGAATAGTCACATTAGAGTTTTAACAGCACACCTGAAGGCTCTAGAAAAAAAAAAATAAGCAAACGCACCCTGGAGGAAATAATCAAATTGAGGGCTGTCATCAATAAAGTAGAAACAAAGAACACAATACAAAGAATCAATGCAACAAAGAGTTGGTTCTCGAGAAAATCAACAAAATAGACAAACCTTTATCCAAACTAACCAAAAGGCAGAAAGAGAACATGCAAATTAACAAAATCAGAAATGAAAAGGGAACATAACAATGGACACTGAAGAAATCCAGAGACTCTTTAGGTCATACTTTGAAAATCTGTACTCCACAAAATTCAAAAATCTAAAGGAAATGAGCAATTTTCTGGATAGATATCACTTACAAAATTAAATCAAGAATAGACAAGCAATTTAAATATACCTATAACCAGTAATGAAATAGAAGCAGTCATCAAAAGTCTCCCAACAAAAAAAATAAAAAGCACAGGACAAACTGTTTCAGTGCAGAATTCTACCAGAAATTCAAAGAACAGCTAATACCAATACTCCTCAAACTATTCCACACAATAGAAGCAGAAGGGTCATTGCCACTCTTTTTATGAGGCTACAATTACCTTGGTATCCAAACCACACAAAGACACAACTAAGAAAGAGAACTACAGACCAATATCCGTCGTGGACATTGATGCAAAAATACTCAATAAAATACTGGCAAATTGATTTCCAAGAAGACATCAGGAAAATCATCCACAATGATCAAGTAGGCTTCATCCCAGGGACACAGGAATAGTTCAACATACAAAAAATCCATCATTGTAATCTACCATATAAACAAACTGAAAAAGAAAAACCACATGATTATCTCACTAGATGCTGAAAAAGGCTTGGACAAAATCCAACAACCTTTCATGATAAAGGTCTTAGAGAGATCAGAGATAGCAAGACCATACTTAAACATAATAAAAGCAATATACAGCAAACCAACAGCCAAAATCAAAATAAATGGAGAAAAATTCTACATGATTCCTCTAAAATCATGAACAAGATTTTCCATATTTCTTCAATATTGTTCTTGAAGTTCTATTTAGAGCAATAACACAACAAAAGGACATCACGGGGATACAAATTGGAAAGGAAGAAGTCAAACTTTCATGATTTGCAGATATGATAGTTTATATAAGTGACCTGTAACACTCTACCAGGGAACTCCTGCAGCTGATAAATAGCTTCAGCAAAGTGGTAGGATACAAGATTAACTCGAAAAAAAAAATCAGTATCCCTATTATACAGACAATAAATGTGCTGAGAAAGAAATCAGAGAAACATCACACTTTACAATAGCCACAAACAACATAAAATATCTTGGGGTAACGTTTACCAAACAAGTGAAAGACCTATATAAAAAGAACTTTGAGGCTTTAAAGAAAGAAACTAAAGGAAATGGAAAGATATCCCATGCTCTTGGATAGGTAGGATAAACATAGTAAAAATGGCAATATTGCCAAAAGCAATCTACAGATTCAATGCAATCCCCATCAATATCCCAGCACAATTCTTCACAGAACTTGAAAGAACAATACTCAACTTTATATGGAAAAACAAAAGACCCAGGATAACCAAAAACAATCCTGTGTAATAAAAGAACTTCCAGAGGCATCACCATCACTGACTTCAAGCTCTATTACAGAGCTATAGTCCTGAAAATAGCTTAGTATTGGCACAAAAATAGGCAGAAAGAACTGCCATACTGATTTCCAAAATGGCTGTATGAGTTTGCACTACCACTAGCAGTGGAGGAGTGTTCCCCTTTCTCCACATCCTTTCCAGCATAGACTGTCTTGCTCCTGTCAGAATGGCTAAAATAAAAAATACCAATGACAGTATGGCAGTTCCTCAGGAAAATAGGGATCAGTCAACCTCAAGATCTAGCAATTCCACTCTTAGGCATATACCCAAAAGTACACATTCATACAACAAGGACATATATTCAACTGTGTTTATACCAGCAATATTTGTAACAGCCAAAATCTGGAAGCAACCTAGATGCCCCTCAATTGAAAAATGGATAAAGAAAATGTGGTACATTTACACAACAGATACTACTCATTGGAAAAAAAACAATAGAATCTTGAAATTTGCACACACATGGATGGGACTAGAAGAAACTATCCTGAGTGAAGTAACCCAGTCACAAAAAAAGACAAATATGGTATGTACTCACTCATATATGGATTTTTTAGAGATAAAGTCAAGGATTACCAGCCTATAATCCATACCACCAGAAAAACTAGGAAAAAAAGAGGACCCTAAGAGAGACATACATGGTCCCCCACAGAAGGGGAAAGGGACAAAATCTCCTGAGCAAATTGGGAGCACTGTGGGGAGGGGAGATGGACTTAGAAGAAAGAGAATGGGAAAAGTGGAGGGGAGAGTTTGGGAATGAGAGAGCAGAAAGATTGAGTCGGGGGCAGAATACAAGAGACCAAGAAAAGAGATACCACAATAGAGGGAGCCATTATAGGTTTAAAGAGAAATCTGGCGTGAGGGAAATGTTCAGAGTTCCACAAGGATGACCCCATTTGAGAATCTTAGCAATAGTGGAGAGTCTACCTTAAATACCCTCCCCAATAATGAGATTGATGATTACCTTATATGCCATCCTAGAGCCTTCATCCAGTAGATGATGGAGGCAGAAGCAGGCACCCACAGCTAAGCACTGAGCTGAACTCCTGGAATACAGTTGCAGAGAAGGAGGAGTGATGAGCAAAGATGTCAAGAGCAGGCTAGGGAAACCCACAGAGATAGCTGACCTGAACAAAAAAGGAGCTCATGGACCCCAAACAGACAGCTAGGAAACCAGCATAGGACCAAATCAGCCCCTCTAAATGTAGATGTCAGTTAGGACTGTGCAGTCTATGGGGTCTCTGGTAGTGGGTCAGTATTTATCCCTAGTGTAGGAATGAACTTTGGGAGCCCACTCCCCATAGAGGGATTCTCTTTCAGCCTAGACACAGCCAAGGTCCTAGGCCTTGCTGCAAATGATGTGACAGACTTTGGTGAACCCCAGGGAATGCTTCACCCTCCCAAGGGAACAGGTAGGGGATGGAATGGGGGATTAATGTGCACATGGGAGGATGGGAAGGAGAGGGAATTGGGATTGATATGTAAAATAAGATTGTTTCTCATTTAAATTTTTAAAAATTAATAAAAATAAATAAATACAAATTAAAAAGTTAAATCTTGGACATGATCCTGAATTTAGTTTCAACATTCAGAACAACAACAAAATGACACTAAGCTGAGGTGGAGTGCCCGAGTAGTTGAGTGCTCGAGTAGATGTTTTAATTATGGGTCCCCCCCCCCTTTGGTTGTCTGTTTTTCCAGATAGAATGTGTGAAGAGTGTTACAGACAGAGGGATATAGAGTAGTTTACTCAAGGATTCTAGAACCATTTTCAACCTTAATCTGTCCCTAAGTTATATGTCCTGGTTTGAGCTATACAAACATAAGACATGAGCTATACAAATTAGATAGTAAATAACTTTTCTGTGCTAAAAAAAAAAAAAAGCATCCATTGGCACTGAAATACAACCAGCCTCCTCCATCATATGAATGAAAAGAGAGATAGATATTTGTGGCAATAGCGACATGAGTCATGATTAGAAATCTGCTTCATTGGAAAAGAAACTGGCATGCTATTTGTTTTCAATTAAAAGTTTATTGTAAAGAACTTGCAAAAACCACATAGTGATTATTTAAAACTTTTGCCAAAGAGCCTGAAATACTTGTATATGGGTCCTAGACATTAGACTGGAGATCATCTTTGAAGATGTCTTAGAAGTTAGGAGTAATCAAAACTGAGAGAATACATGTCCTACCTGTATTATCATTATAAATGTAATCTAATTCTCCTTCATCACCTAATGGTTATCCTAGAGAGGAATGGAAGGCCTTATCTTAGACAGACACAAGAGTCCAAATCTGCACATCTTCAGATCTGATGTCAAGACAAACCAAGGTGAGATGAAATCACAGCATTAGGATGACCCACTGTCTAGATTGCTCATTTGCGCTAGCTTCCTGGACAACCTGTGGAGATAGGGGCTCACAGTTCCAATAAGTTCTCTGTGTTTGACTTAATATTATGTCTTATCATCTTGACATTCACATTAGTGTCTGAATTAGGAAGCATGCATTTTTGTTTTACTGTTATGTCGTTTTGGTGGTTTCACTTAATTACAAATACAATTTGTACAAGGGCCACCTGTTCTCTTCCTTTGCTGTGCTATCTGGTACTAGAACTCATGCCCTTGTGGTCAGCTGAGTTGTTCTTTCCACACTGGCTTTGTGGTACTTAGAGGAAATGTGCAGTCTCAGGCAGGAAAATTTGATGCTCACCAGAATCACTTCCAACTTCTGACTTTGTAAACCAGAAATTTCCAGAAAACATTGAACACAATGTACTTTACTTTCATGTCCCCAGTAACTAATGTTGAACATCAAATTCTAGCCCTTTAATCTCCTCTACACCTTTTGATCAGTATATTTGGGGTTTGACATATTGGTTTAAACAGTGCTGAATGAACGCCTTGATCTTCTTTTAATGATCTTGAATTTTACAATGATCTAAGGAAAAGTAATCATGATGCCATTTGAAAAAATGGAAGTTACGGTCATAGTCAGCACCAAAGGGGAAAAGCACATTTACATTTTTTCACTGGGCCCCAAGAATCATGTAATTGATGCTGTGTGAACGTAGAACTTATTGAGATTTTTAACATGTATTAAATACTGAAGTGATGTTCTTACATTATTTTATTTAACATTATTTAAAACCCTCAAATGGAGTGATTAATATTCCAATTTTACAGATAGAAAAATTGTGGTTTGAAGAGTTTAAGTGATATAACAGTATAACTAGCAGAGACAGAAATTCAAATTAATAACCACCTTATCCAATTTCTGTGGACTTTTTATTCAGAGGTGTTTAGTCTAACAGGACACCAACAGGTCAAAAGAACAACTATCAGTTCCTATCTTATGAAAGTAATGGCTCTTCTGATCCCATGTGACCAACTGTGAACAACTTTCTTGCTGAGAGTCACTTTTAAATTGCCTCTACTTTACACATGAGCAAATCCCCAGGGGCAGTGTGGTGTTTATGTGAAATCTCAATTTGATGGGATCCAGAATCAGCTTGGAAACAAATTCCTGAGCAAGTCCATGAGGCTATAGAAGTTAATTAGAAGGGATGACTAATCCTAACTGCTATACCAAGAAAAAGAAGGAAGCCAGTGAGCTTGAGCATTGTTCTTGGCTTTCTGACTGAGAGTGAGCCTCCAACTTCTTCTGCTGTGCTATTCCAGCCATAATGAAATGACCCTCTCAAACCATAAACCAGAATAAACCCTCCAAAAGGATCTACTTTTAATATTCCTTGAAAGCATTACTCTTTGTCCCAATTACTGTCTTCTATTGAGCAAGCATAGCTGAGCCTTCCTGAGGGCCTGAAGAACATCTAAAACAATTACTGTATTTTTAGTCTTTATTGATAACTACCTGTGCAATAACATGGGCATCACAACTCTGTGGTTATATTACAGGATCTGCCTATGATTGTTAGTGTTGGTTGTCAACTTGGCAGGATCTGGAATCACCCACATGACAAGCCTCCAGGTACATCTGTGAAGGATCACCTTGAGTAGGTTGACCTAAGTCAACCTTGAGTTGGGAAGACCCACTCTAGAATGAGTGGTACCATTCCCTGGGCCTGTGTCCTAGGATGACTTAAAAGGAATAAATGAGCTGAGAATGTGTGTTGTCTCCCTCTGATGCCTGACTAGAGATTCAATGTGACCAAATGCTTCCGGATCCTGCTGCCGGGACTTCTTTGCCATTGTGGACTGTACCCTGGAATTGTGAGGCAAAATAAGCCCTTCCTTTCTTATGCTGCTTTTGGAAGAGTATTTGTTTGTTATACTGCTTCTGGAAGAGTATTTGTGATGGCAACAAAACAAGGACGAACACACTGCCTTAGACCCAAGCAACCACCACAGAATACAGAGATGAGAATGAAGTTGGAGAGTTATGGTTGGAGGGGTAAAGTAAGTTAAAAGAATTATTTTCAAGGGAAGATATAGATACAGGTAAATATATGCAATTTCCCAAGAGGACTGCAGTGCTGTTAACAGCTTTGGAAATAAACACAGAGAAGCACACCATACACACACACACACACACACACACACACACACACACACACACACACACACACACACAGAGTCCTGGTTATTTTTCTATTGCCTGACAAAACACCATGACCAAAGCAACTTGTAAAATAAAGTATTTAACTGGGGTTCGGAAACAAATGTTTGATTGGGCTTATGGCTTCAGGGGATTAGAGTCCATAATGCTGGTGCAAAGGCCGGGTGGCAGGAACAGCTGAGAATTCACATCTTGCTCTACAAGCAAAAGACTTAATGGGAATAGCATGAATCTTTTGAAACCTCAAAGCTCACCCCAATGACACACCTCTTCCAACAAGATCAACTCCCTAATCTGTCCTAAACTGTTCCACCAACTGGAGATCAAGTGTTCAAATGCCTGTCCTCCAAGGGTTTAGGACACATCTTTGTATAAACATATATACATGCATAATACTCTAAGAAGAGGCCATCAAACAGCTGCCTTGCTCTTCCAGCCTATGAAAGATGATTATCCACCTTCTGTGCCAAGAATATTCTTGATGGCACAACCTGTCCCTGTAATGAAACGGAAGAAGAGAACCCACTGAGGAAGAGAGAGCTATGTAGGATGTCTCTCTGCAGGGGTCTCTGTAGAGAGAGCCATTCCTTTTTCTTCACACACATTTACAAAACCCTGATTGACATTTAGACCAGTCTGTGTGCATCAGGAAGTAGCTGAAAGATAACTGATTAGTGTAAAATACTAATGAAACATTTTAATTGGCTCACTGCACTTAAATGACAGTCTCAAGTAGAAGGTAAATCTTTCTTCTCCTCCTCCTCTTCCTCCTCCTCCTTCTTAATGAACAAGTAAAGTGACAGAATGGAATTGTAGTTCTGTGATGTGGCTTTAGGCTTCAGCTTCCCAGGTGAAACGCCACATCAAAAGGCTGTCATCTTTGCTTCTTTCTAGTCCCCACCATCCCAAACTCAATCTTCTTTGTCTTCCCTGGGGCACATATTATGGCTTTGCTGTTGATGAAATGAACTGGAGAAATTAGGAACTTGAGTCTAAATGAGACAAAAGTAGTCAAACAGTGACAGTCACCAGCCCAGAATAGGTCCAAAGACAGACTGATAGAATGTGAGTTCAAAGGTAGGTCCAAGACTAGGAGGTGACTCTATAAGGAATATTCAAGGGGTAAGGAAGATGTCATGCATGGCAAGATGTGCAATATGTGGATTCTTATACAGCAGGCAATGTGTGCAAGATTTGGAAGACAAAAGTTGGCATCAGAGTCCGGGCACAAGAACTTGGCACTAACCAGCAGGAAATCCAGATCAGTGTGGTCACCACCTGTCAACAAGGTTGGAAATCTATCTCAAATAGCCAGATGAAAGGTCAATTTCTAGGAAGCAGGAGTCTAAGAGGAATTGCCTCCTCTATCAAAACATCAGAGATAGCATATTCTGTTCTCATCTTACTGTATGTGGTATGGCTAAGGAAAATGTAAAACTAGTCCTACACATACAAAAAAAGTCACCCCTTAAAGACCTGAACACACATGCATACCACATATACCACAATGTACCATATGTAATCCAAACACATGCACACAGACACACATACCATTGAAAACATAAAATTCAACTAATTGTCTTTCCCTGGTTAGCTGATTAGATGAATCAGATGTTTAATTGGTATATATGTGCACTTTCAAAAGGGCAAAGAAACATAACCCTCTCTTCCAACCAGCAGCTATTCATTATGGAAATAGATTCCAATCCAAAAGGTTGCTTGCTTTGTGCACTGAGATGCAGTGCCTCATGCCACAGTTTTGATATGAGATTATATCATCTGCCCTTCTGGTTGTCAAAACAAATTCGATCTCCAGAGATTTATCCCAGTGATCTAAGAACTATGGCAATCCTGCCGCACATAATTGAATACTTTAAACTTCCTCTAGAGTTTCTTTAAATATGCATGTCCTAGTCACCTGAAACCTACTTTTAGGTTACAAATATACAGCATGAAGAACAAAGAACAGCAGCAGAATAAAGGGAAATGGTATTCATTGTGAATCCGTAAAAAAAAATGTTGTTTTATTTATACTCTACACAGCAAGTTCAATGTTTATGTTGTATATTTGTTTCCAAAATAATGTGAAATTTATGCCAGATTTTCTATCTTATCCAGAACCTTTCCCCCTCAATAGATGTGATGCCCACATCTTATAATTTTTGAACAATGCTATTGAAATAACCCTAGCCTTTCAAACCTACCCAAAACTTTCATTTTACAACAGACCCTGGGCATTGGGCTTATGAGAATAATAAAACGTTTTTGTTTCTGTTTTTGGTTTCTGTTCTGAGTACGTTGCAAAATAATCAGATACAGAAAATTTCACCTCTGAACTCAGAACAGAAACCAAAAATAAAGACAAAAAGCTATGCATGCTTGGTTAAGGATGAATGTTTCCCTGGCAGCTAAAAATATAATAGCCGTATTTTCATCATTAATTTAACACCATTATCATTTCAATGTTCTCTTTGTCATTGACAATGACTATGGAACACTGAGGTAGTATTCACAATGGCTAGTGGCAGAGCCTATTGCTAAAGACGTACATCTCCTCCCCACTTTTGAACACTTCCAATTCCCATTAAACAGCACCAATTTATAAGTTCCACCCTTAGTTGAGTTAATCACTATGAAAAACACCCAAAATAACCTGTAAAAAGAAAAGTCTTCTTTTGGCTCACAGTTTTGGTGGTCCCAGTCCACAGTTAGATAGGCCCATTGCTTTAGGCCTCTGTTGGCTATGACAAATGGGAAGGATAGGGAATGAACTGTTCACTTCATGGACCAAAAGCAATCGAGGGATGGCAGGTCAGGACCCTACAACCCCCTTTAAGAGCACACCTGAATGACCTCTCATTAGCCCCAGCCCAAGGTTCCACCACCTCCCAATAGCACAATTAGAAGCTAAGGCCTCTAACCTTGGGAGTAGTCAGACTTCAAATCATGGAGATCAGCTATGTATTTTAGCTCTATAATAAGTGTAAGTACTGCTAGAGAGAGTTAAAATAAATGCTAGCATTTTTCATTTTTGTCTTTTAGGCTGTACTAGTGTGATGGGAGATACCATTCTGTAAATATATTTCTCTTATTGGTTAATGAATAAAGCACTGTTGGCCAATAGGAAAGCAAGATAGGTGGGACTAGGAGACTAGGAGGATTCTTGGAGTCAAGATGTAGGATGTGAAAGGAAAGATTCGGACCCTCTCTCTGGTAAGATAAGGCCACGTAGAAGCACTTAGATTGATAGAAATGGGTTAATATTTAAGGCAGAGCTAGCCAATAAGAAACTCTAATAATTGGCCAACAGTTTCATAATTAATACAGTGTGCCTATGTGTTGTTTTAGGACTGACGCAGCTGTGGGACCAGGCTGACGGGAAAGTGCACGCAACACTAGTGGTTCCAAACTCTAATCCCTAAACCTAAATCATCAGCACCATCCTCAAACCCATAGGACCAGGATACTAGGGAGTTGACTCAGCCACCCATTCTTCAAGCCCTTGGGTGATTCTGATGAAGTATCCAGCTTAGAAGCACTATTTGTAGCATGCGGATGAATTCCAAGTCTGTGTCCATCCCCTGATCCCTGGTAAACAGGGGAGGTAAAGAACTGGCACAACCAAAATGTGTTCTAAAAAATAAAACTGTCACTTCCTTGGTATAACTAGTTCCCGTTTCCATTGATTTGTTTTGTAGTCAATCAAATCTGCCCTAGTCACCCCAAGTATTTGGTGTGACTATGCTCTTTGGCCAATAGATTATGGCAGAAGTGATGTCATGCAACATGTGTTAGGTCACAAAATCACTCTGCCTTGTGTCCTTGTGTCTTGGTCACTCACTCCTGTGTATCTGTTTGGGGGGGGGGGGAAGAGCTTCCTTTTAGAGACCAACTAATGGGGAGTGCGTATTGGTAGAGAGGGCTAGGACCATATGAATGACTAGATCTATGTGTATTGTTGTGGGATATTCGTACACTTTGCAAAGATGTGTTGCTATAATTGGTTTAATACAGAGCTGAATGGCCAATAGATAGGTAGGAGGTACATGCAGGACTTTCAATAGAAAAAGGAAATAGGAGGAGATAGTTAAGGCCTCTCTGGTTCAGAGTGGAAAAGGATCCTAAGAGTGTAGGGAAGCCAAGTGGTGGGGATCACTGGCACCATTTGAGGTTGGCTATTGTGCTGAGATGAGAAATTCGAGGATATTTTCAACTGTTTTCCCCACTGCTATGTACAACCCATTGTAGACTCCAAGCCTGTCTTCTCATACTCCAACTGAAGCTGCCCTGACCACCCTTCTATCTCACCCTCCTTCCTCCAACTTCTGAGCTTCTTGAGATACTCCTTCCCACAGATGAGTAACAAATACAAATCAGACTCACTCAAACACTCAACAAAAAGTAAAATGAAACCCCTTCTCAGAGCATCCAAGTCTGTACTCCAAGTACCATTAATCTTCCTGGGTCATTCCTCATCCTAAGTGTATCCTTTACCACTGCTACTGGTGATCTATCTCCCCAGGGAACTTAGGTCTTTGTTTCTTTTAGGACCCCTTTGAGATTGTCTGTTTATATTTCTGCTCTGTCTCAGAGTTTTTATTGCTGTGAAGAGACACCATAACCATGGCAACTCTTATAAGGAACCCATTTAATTGAGGTGACTCGCTTACAGTTTCAGAGGTTCAGTCCATCATCATTATGATGGGAGCATAGCAACGTGCAGACAGAGTGATGCTTGAGCTGAGAGTGTTACATCTTGTAGACCATAGGAAGTTGATTGAGACATTTGGCACTGCCCTGAGCATAGGAAACCTCAAAGCCAGCCCCCCACAGTAATACACTTCCTCCAACAAGGCCATACCTACTCCAATAAAGCCACACTCCTAATAGTGTCACTTCCTGTGAGATTATGGGGGTCAATTGCATTCAAGCTACTGTACGCTCCAATACAAACCAAATGCTATTTTTTCTAGATACTTCAGAGCATTTTGTTCTCTTTCCAATACAGAATTAGTTGCAACTGTAGTTAGTTGATTTGGAGGTTTCCCCCCACAATCAGAGTCTTATATCCCAGGGTAACAGATTTTAATCTTTATAATTTTCAATACAATATCATCTCAGAGATCACTAAAGTATAAAATTCCAGCAAGATTTTTCACATCAAGAGAAATGATTCATCCTGTTCTCCAGCTAGAAACACTGCCCATTGTTCCTATCTAGATAATATTTTCATCTGAAAGGCTTTCCCAAGAACAAATGATGTTCTTTTTATGCAATATAGAGCACAGGGTGTGTGTAGCGATAGTAGTCGTAAGGATGTGTGAATCCTGGGTAATGAAAATGTTCACTAGGCTGATGGAAACCCTCACAAGTTATCATAAGATGGGTACCCTCATAGTCAGAGTCTTATATGAGGATTTGTCTCAGAGGTAAACAACTGTGGGGTATTTGGATAAACTGATGGGGGGACATGATCAAGCCAAGTGGTGGAGGTGATAAATTTGTCCTTTAGTGACAGAGCCAATAAAAGAGAGTTTCTGAGGGGAGAGAAATAGCTGGGTACATAGCTTGATTGTGAGTGAAGGTTAAGATCTCACACAATGCTCAGGTAAGATTTTGTACCTGAGAATCATATAGCAGGACTCTGCAATAAAGACATCTGAGAGTTTTAACTTTACACGACTTGGTACCCACACCAGTGCCATGTTCAGAAGGCAACTCATTCTATGGGGAGGCAAACAGGGCCTTTCAGGAAATTACATTGACCTTTTTGGACAAATGAATAGGCTCAAAATTAGATTCTTACACCAACTGACTAAAGGGAAAGCTATTAAACTGTCAGACCAGAGCTCAGAGTAGTTTTTTATGAATTAGCATGATTCATCTTTCCAGGGACAGGATCTGAATGAGAATCATTTCCGCTGCTTCTCCGGGGCTTCCAAAGAATCAGACAGTGGAGCATTAGAGCAAAAATGATTCATCATGGAGATCAGACTGAGCATCTAAACACAAAGATCACATTCCTCATATCTAATTCTGGTCATCCAACACAGTATGTGGTTTTCCTAAATCCACTTGGTCTTTCTGGTAAATATTTAAAATGTCATTTTATTGGTGAGTTTAGTGATTTAGATATGCAGAACAAAGCCACATAGGAAAGAAAAGCCAACACAGGCAGTCAGCAGACATTAAGGTAGCCTGACCCAGGATCATGTTTTGTGGTATTAAAGAAGTGGCATTCTTAGATGGGATATTACATTTGGATACTAACTGAGAAATAGTGAAATGTAGTCATAGCTAAAGCTTTTGTAAACATTAGTATTTGTATGCTCTTCAAGGGGGCTAGTATCCCGTAAGCCACAGCCACAGCCATTGTTAATTCTATCACTTATATTATTGCCTCGCCTTTTATTTGGTAATCCTGAAAGAGAAAAACCATAACTGCTGGAACATAATCCTAGAGGGTGGCTGA
The DNA here is from genome assembly GCF_943737965.1 of Phodopus roborovskii. Taxonomy (NCBI): domain Eukaryota; kingdom Metazoa; phylum Chordata; class Mammalia; order Rodentia; family Cricetidae; genus Phodopus; species Phodopus roborovskii. The sequence goes on along the minus strand of NW_026125397.1, from coordinate 7,749,005 downwards.
TGCAATACTGAGCCAATTTGAAAGAAGACAAGAGGTGCACAGGCCAGTTGTGTTTCAGCTAACTCTCTGTGTTCTCTCTGGGAGTTCTTAAGACAACAAAGGCATTCCTAAGAAAACGTACAAGACCCTGGCCTCCAAGCCACATCCCCTGCCTTCAAGCCCAGCTTCCTGCCATGATACTCACTCACCCTCTAGGTCATTGACCTCTGGCCACAGGACGGCCAAACATTGAGAAAGCTACAACAGCCCACAGTTTCTCTTTCAGGCCCAATGAACAGAGTTTGGGCTGTTGTACTCACAGCTGAGATCCACCCCTGTTCTAATGTGCTCCCAGAGTTCTGCCCCACATAAGGGCAGAAGACCCAGCAGTCTGTGAAGTATTCAAATTTCTTAATTGGAAGCAATTTGAATGGGTACCACAGCTCTCAAGCAACCCTTTTCTCCTTACAGGTCTTAGACTTAGAGGAACACAACCTATAAACAGCTGACTGCAAATCATCTGAACATCTGTTTGGAGGGGACCAAGCTTAAGAGAGAAACCTTTCCTACAGCATAAAACTTTTGTCCGTGGTCTTCCAGCATCCAGGACATTCTTCAGCTGTCCACATCTGTAGCTCATCCCATTTTCTAGCTTGGAGGTCACTTCCCAGGACTGTCTGTTCTTAAAGCATGGTTTAATTCAGGTATAACTAACCCATACTTCCATGGAAATAAATTCTTTTCATCCAGAGGACCCCTGTTTGCAAAACACAGCCATGAATTTGTGTGTCTGGCCCAAGTCCATTTTCGCTGCTGTCAATACTAGTATTTTCTGCTCTGTTCTCTATACCCACCCTACCTCAGGTCTGAAATACAGTGAATTTGTGTTTAATCAACAATTGACTGACTGATAATCCTTTGTTGGTCACCCATTTTCCAGTGACTTCTATTAGCAGTGAGTTTCAAGTGCAATGATCACTGCCATAACCAAGTCACTTGAGGGTTGTATTTTAATTTTTCTAATGATAATGTTAGAAGAATGCTGCATCTGAAAACTGGTGTATGGAAAATAACTACCTCTTCAGCCCTGTACCTTCACTGATGGGAACCTTGAACATCAGAAAATGCCTTTGGGTTTAAATAAGTTCAGTATTTCATCATAGTTGTTTAAAGGTTTGGTAGTGAAACAGCGAGAGACTGGTCTCTAAAGTGGGAAGAGGAAGCACTCTCTTTATTTCTATTTTCAGAAGATTTTGTTTTAGAAATTATTTTTAGTGTTGATAAATTATGCTAATTGAGACATCTAAACTGAAAAGTAGTTCGTTTGAAAGTGAGGGAGCATACTTTGCTAATGGATAATGGTTTCTTAAGCAGGTTTAAAATTAGATTTGTGTTTTTTAAAAGTTATGTTTGTTTATGCAGAAGAAAAGAAAACCACCATAGAGGCTGAGCTGAGCAGAGGGAAAGGAGGAAGTAGCATCCAACTGATACTGAGGGTGGAGGCTGCTGACCTGAAAGATTCTTAAATATGGCCCAGGATGCTGAAGACGGGCAGGGGCCAGATCCCGCAGCCAGGGCTAGAGAGTCATCTCCAAAATAGTAGCAGTTCTTAAGCTTCTATTTCAGTTGTGTACATTTTGTATTGTGCGAAAAATACCCTAAAAGCACATCTTGTTTATATCCAGATTCCACTTTTTCTATAATCGATAGTAATGATTAATTATTTATAAAATCTTTGATAAATGTATTACATGGGAATGTTTTGGGTTGGGTATCATGCATATACTTAAGGTTTACTGCATACCTTGCCCATGTGCTCTTGAGAAACTTTCATACCTGCTCCCCCATGACTCTTACACCTGGGGTTTGTTGCTCATTTTCATCTAGAGCAATCAGTGCATAAACACTTACATGCCATTTTTGTAAACTATATTTCTTCACTACTGGCCAGACTAAAAGCATTTTTTATTTATTAGTTACGTATATTCATATAACATAAAATGCTTCTAAAATATGAATTATGCAGTCTATTATTGTGCATTTATATTCATTTGTCATTCTATATTTAAATGTATGTACATATGCTAACACATTTTCATTTCAGTCTTTGCATGCATTATTATATTTGTTTTAAATGGTCTTTAAGCAATTGTTTTCCTCTTTGAATCCTGATGTTGGTATTTTAGAAATGTGAAGAAATTCAAAAGCTGAGTCTCCAGTTGCAATTAGCATCTTATAACAACATAATTTCACATAATGGATTTTGGCTTATTAACTCATCTGTGAAAATGTCCATGTGATGTCACCCTCAAAGTAGAATGTGACTATTAGTTTCAACTATTTGAATCTATTTTAATAAATCTAAAGATACCTTATGCAAATAGCCAAAGAGGACAGTTTCCATAGAAACAAAAACTAAAATTATTAAGAAAAAATAAGCTAGGCAAGAACTGGTCCACTTGGGGTCCCTCATTTGAAGCCAGTTCTGTGAATAAGCGGTGTGCATGATGCTATTCTCGATGCGGGTGGACACTGGTAATGCCTAAAAAAGGCTAACCAGGCATTTGAGCATCAATACAGTGAGGCTGGCATACATTTCAGAGCCTAACTAATTTGATGGATTTGTTTTAAATAGAAATTTAAGCATAAAACCATGTCATCCTGTTTATTCCCATGCTAAGACTGAAATAGCAGCAAAAACATGAGTTGATATGGTTTCATTTCCAACTTTCAATTTTTTTTATTTTAAAGCAAACTTTTCCTGTTGAGTCAATTTCCACATTCCTTTGCATTATCAAATAGAAAAGACTCCTTGAGAAAATAACCTTGAAAAGAAGCTACACAAAAGCTCTGAGACCCTTTTTAGAGAAATTTGATGTAATTATATGATTCAGATTGTTGGAGATTATAATTGCTATTTGGAAATGGGAGACTTCCTATTCTAAATAGCATCTGGTAGGGTCTAAATGACCTAGAGAATGGGCTTTTCATATGTGTTACACATGTCTGCAAATAAAGTCTGTGATTCAGATTTCAACTCAAAATCCCCCTAAAAGGCTGTTACCTTCCCCCCTCCATGTTTTCTAAGATGCTACAGTTCTCTGTGGCATGTCTCAGCTTAGTGTTAACAGTGAGTCATGATATATTTGCTTTTCTTTGGTAAGGCTAAAAGAAAGTCACTCCTATTTCTCCTAAAACAGAGTAGGCTCCCATTTAAAAGATAACGAATGTGGAAACATGGAAATGGTTTTCATGTTTGCAGTAATTATTCGTTTACTTAACAAACAAAGCAGTGTCAAAATTAATCAAGTGAGACATCAGAGTGTTATCTTGAGCTAAGCATGTAGAATGTTATACATACATGTTATGTGTTTGCATGCACTGCACGTGTACAGAGTAGGTGCAGTACACAGTAGATGTGCTACTCGCATAGGACTTAACAGAAAGATTTGACTTAACAGAGAGGAAGAGAGGGGACCAGTTGGCTCAATAAGAATGTAGAATGGGAGGCAGGAGGTTGGTTCAGCTGAAGAAAGCCAAAGACTCTTGCAAGCAGATAGTGAAAGACAAGACTTCAGATGAACCAATGCTGGACAGAACCAGGTAAGTAAAGATCTTCAATTCCTACTTAAACATGGGATATCCACAGAGCAGACATTGTGTTCAGTAGTAAACTGTGATAAAGTGTTTGTCAGAGCCACATAAAATAAAAATAAAAGCAATGAAGAGCCACAATGCTACTCTGAGTGACTGGCTCTTAGTGTCTTCCAAAGTTCACTGAGGAGAGCCAGCAAGAGCTCTTCCACACAAGTCCCATTCAGCGGAAGTCAGTGTACAAGGAGTTATCTATTCCATAACTCCCCACCATCTCAGAGATAGGGTTCCATGTAACTTAAGGTAGCCTCGGGGTCATACATAGCTAGTCTGGGTAAATCTTGAATTTGTGCTTTCCACTTTCCAAGTGCTGGGGTCACAAGCACTGTACCCTGCTTATTTTATTTCTTCATTCTAATGGCAATTTTTCCATATCCTATTACCTTATATCCTAAGAAGATCTCAGAAAGGCTACCTTTCCAAGGTCACATAACAATAAGTAGCAAGCCGGAACTCAGTCTTTTGTCTCCAAAGTCTCTGTTCCCTTTGATGTCATGCACTGGTTAAATGGCATCCTAAGTGGGAGGGAGGGGATGAGAAAACAACGGAATTTAGGAAAATGGGAAGGTCATAGAAGGAATAAAGTTCTAAATACCATGAACAGAAGCTATCCTGTGGATAGTTGGAAAACAACATTTCTCTGGAAATGGCCATTTAAATAAGAGGATCATTATGAGTGTTGAATGGGAAAGTGAGTTGCAAGTATTGGCCTCCACCCCATCTAGTTTAAAGAAGTAACTATTAAGCAATGTTTGGTTATAAAGAGAAGCCCCGGGTGGTACTGAAAGGTTAGGCATTCAAAATAGACAAGTATACCTTCAGGAGCAAACACAGCACAGCCATACCATCTATGTCCAGAGGACATGGGCGAGGATGCTGAACCTCTATCCTGATGAGGCTTCCTACACTCACCAGCCATGTTTTCCTGCATAGGACTGACTGTCTTCCCGTGAGTGATCTTCCAACTCAAGCTTGTGGCATGCTCTGATTAGTGAACTTTGCGGTACATGCCTGTCCTAAGTTGGGGTTATTTGTGACAGCTGAAAACCTTTGTTAGCCAAAAGTCACAAATGGAGAAAATCTCAGAAGAAACTCTATAGCAATCCAATCAGCAGATGTCTATTTCTTGCAGGCAAGCATTAGGAACCTAGCTGTGTATGTGTAGCACTCCTCGGAGAAGGGATGAGCTCACTGACATGGGCATTTACTTCTGTTTGACAGGTTCAGTGTATTATTATAGGAAAGGAAGGAGGGGTGACTCACCAAATATAATAAATACATCCCTGAAGGTTGCACTGAAACCGGGTTCATATTCACCAAAAATAAAAATAAATTGTAGCCTTTTGCTTCCCCAAGTAAATTTATCTACTGTATCTACTGGAAAGGGGATGAGCTGACTCAATACTAAGAACATCCCCATGTCCTCTGCCCCTCTGTCTTTTCTTGTGAGTTAATAATTTCTTGCATTTGGCAGTGTGCCAGACATTCAACTTAGATACAAGACATCCAATAACAATCCAATACAATCCTGTCTTTGACCACCTTCTGAGAATGAAAGTATGGACTGGTGTGATGAATGCAGACCTTACAGGAATGATACAAGGGGACAGTGACAACAACAAACACCTACCTCTCCTGGGTAGCAAAAAGAACAGCGCCCAAGTGGAGGCTCTAATTGGGGTGGGGGGGTGGGAGGGGAGGGTGGTCAGGGTGCATGTGAGGGGGCACTGGCTCCCCTGGACTCCATATTCTGCTCTGCAACCTTGGGAGACTTCAGCTTTACTGGAGGCCAAACCCAAACCCCAAAAGGCATACACTACTGGAACTGAAGACAAACTAGTCATCAGAATCCTTGGCCACTTAGGCCAGAAGACAAGAGATGACACAGAAAATAAAGGAGCAAAACAAACAAAATATCCTTCTATCAAAGACAAATACAAAAGTCAACATCTAGACCTATAAGCATCGCAAATTTAGATGGATAATGACAGTGTAACAACAAAATCAACAGGAAGGGCAATGTGGCACCTCCAGAACTCAGTGACCCTACTACAGCAATACCTGCATATTCCAGCATAGCCGAAGCACAAGAAAGTAACCTTAAAATTACTTTATGAAGATTATACAGTTCCTTAGAAGGAAATGGAAAAACATTCAAGTAATTGAAGAAAACACAAAAATACAAATAAATAAATCCATTACAGAATGCCAAGAAAATGCAAACAAACAAACAAAAACAGGAGAAGGAAACTATTAAAGAATTTAAAATGGAAATCAAAAGTAATAATGAAAACACAAGCTGAGAGAATTCTGGAAATGGAAAATCTAGGTAGGAAAGCATACAGAATAAATAATGAATATGAAAATCTGCAAAGGAAAAAGACCAAGTAACACAAAAAGGCAGACCTATCAGAATTGCAAGCCATTTCTCAATGGAGAGTCTAAAAACCAACAGGGCTTGGATGAAATATCTTGCAGATATTAAGAGACCATGGATGCCAGCCCTGACTACTGTAACTATCAGTGACCATAGATGGAGAAAAAAAATATATTTCATGGCAAAGTTAAATTTAAACAATACACAAATGTGGCCATACAGATAGTACTAGAAGGAAAACTCCAACCCATGGAAGTTCGCTACAACCATGGAAACCCAGGCAATAGAAAATCTTATACCAGCAAAACCCAAAGAAGGGAAACACACACACACACACACACACACACACACACACACACACACCTACCCCCACATACATGCACACACACTACTAGCACCAAAAACAAAACAAACAAACAAACAAAAACCAGTAGAGGTGCAGAGAGAACACTGGGCTGAAGAAAGGCACATCCCTTTAACAAATACTAGATAAGTGCTGAGGACAAGAGAGTGGTGGGGGGGGGGAGGGGCGCAGCAGGTTTGGGGAATGATACAGCAATGAGGCTAGAGGACCAGTGACAATAGCCACACAGGGAATGCAGGTCGTATTTAGTTGAGCATACACTTGAGGTGCTGGAGCATTTTAGTTGATCTCTCCAGAGATGATCTATGGATAGAGCCGGCTGCTAACATGACATCTTCCTGGATACATGACACGTATGCTGCAGCATGCATTGAATTCTTGCAACTCAGGATGAATCCAGCTACGTGCATTTTTCTTTCTTGTATCTTTTTGCATTCAGGTTTGATCTTTCAGGGACTAAGCATGAAAAGGCAGAGGTCCTCCAGATGACACATTTAACAATGGTACATATCAAAGAAGGTAGTGATTTGAATGAGGCTCCCCGGAGAAGAATGAAATCTTCTGGTACCCCCCTGTGTGATACCTGGGTAACTGCTATTAGACTTCAGGCAACCGAAGAACGAGCAATAATTAAGCATTCGCATTTGCATAAAGATAATGGAATCTGAACAGGGAAGAAATAAATTAGGTGTAAACTGATACATCCTTCATAGAAAGTGTGAGGAACACATAAAGGCAACAGCAGAAGAAATAAAAGCAGTAATCCACACATTCCTGTATTTAAACACTGTGTTTAGAAGTGTCCTATCATCATGAACCGCATCACCTTCCAGCTGCACTCAACGATGGCGCCTACTCAGTGCCCTGATATTTAATATGTGCTTGTCTATTGCTCCTTGTAAGTTCTGCATTTCCAAGTTCAAACATTACGTTTTAGGCCACATGCAGAGGTACATACCTGTAATCCCATCACTGGGGAGCCTGAGGCAGGAGGATTGTGAGATTGATGCATTGTGAAACCCTGTCTTTTTTTTTTTTTTTTTAATTAAAAGAAAGAAAGAAAATAAAAGCCTATGATTTTGAGACGAACAGGGAAGAAAATGAAGCTCTAGTCACAACCCTGTGAAGCCTCGTGTGAAATATGCTACTTTTCTATGCAGTGCAAATCATTGATCTAAACCAAGAAAGAAATTGCCTACATCAAAGAATGCTCAGGTCTCCCGGTCGTTAACTGTCAAGAGCTGACCACGAGTGAGGGAAGGGTGAACCTGGAGGCAAGCAGACAAGCATGCAGGGTGTTGTCTGTGGCCACACAGGGTCTACTCCTGATAATCCATATGTCCTAGTTTGATAAACAACAAAAGAAACTTGAGAATTAAAGAATAATGTAGCTTAATAAATCTCAGGTCACTCCATCACTAAGGGAAGTCAGGGCAGGGACTCAAGGAAAGGAAGCTGAGGTAGAAATTTAAACAGAAGGGAGTAATGATGATGACCGGTTTGCACTCATGGTTCATTTAGTTTCCATTTTTATACAATCAAAGACCATCTGCCCAGGGGTGGCACCATCGACAGTAGGCTCGGCCCTCCATGTCAATCATTAATCAAAAAAATACCCCTCAAACTTGCCTGCAGGTCAATCTGATAGAGACACTTTCTCCAGAGAGGTTTACTCTTTTGTCTTAGTTAAGTTTCTATTACTGTGAGGAGACTCCATGACCACAGCAACTCTTCTAAAGAAAACATTTCACTGAAGGGGCTCACTTACAGTTCAGAGGTGTAGTCCATCATGGAGGGCAGCATGGTGGCATGTAGGCAGACATGGATCTGAGAATCCTACATCTTGACTCGGAGGTAAGTCCACTGACCCACTGGATGGTGTCCTAAGTGTGAGAAACCTCAAAGCCTGCCCCCCAGTGGCACACTTCCTCTCACAAGGCCACACCCACTCAAACAAAGTCACACCTCCTAACAGTGCCACTCTCTATGAGATTACGGGGGCCAATTACACTCAAACTACCACATCTTTCCTAGACAATTTTAGTTTGTATCAAAATCCCAACCAGCACACCGTGTCAGGTCATTGAGAGCCAGGTTCCCAATGCAGAGCTCACTAAGGCTGACTGGCATGCCACCTCTACATGCTTTTGATTGACTCATGGTATTCTTGCCCATGTAGTACACTTGGTAATAGGTAATTTAACCAGTGAGCAAAATGCCTGTTTTGAGAGGCTTTAACACCGGGTTAGGAAAAAAGCAATGGTCAATCTCACAGGTTTTAGTTCCTAAACATTTGTTGACCTCATACACACAACATCTGCCATTTATTTCATAAACTCTACCATGAATATATAAACAATGACATGAAGCAAGCCATCAATGAACCGAGCAAATAACAGACTTACAGATAGCCACAAAAACTGGCTCCTTTAATCATCTACAGAAAAAAATAATAAATGATACCAGACGCCAGGCTAAATTGTATTTTTCAGCTGAGCTGGCAGATTGTAGCCTTGTGAATGAGTTCTCACCAAAAGATTATGGGTGAAAATTATGTGTGTCTGGAATGTGCTGCCAAGGTCTTAGCCTGATAACCAATGGCTAAGATCTGAATATAGCTGTGACCCAGTCGTGACCAGAAACTCAGAGCAGCCCAGAAAGGAAGGAGCCTCAAGACAAAGAAACTTGAGTCTCTCTATCTCATATGGAGTAATACTTCTCAAACCTGGAAGATTCTTCTTCAAGTGACTCTGAGGGACAAATTAAACTCCTCAGTCCTAAATGTCCGGGGTTTGTGTTAGAAAAGTTTTATATTTCTCCTCCATACCAAAATAATCAATGAAACAAATCTCAAAATGATTTTGTAAAGTATACTTTTGAGAAAACAGTAATAAATATGACAGAACTAATATGTTTTAATGCTGAGCAACCAGTATGAAACTGTCAATAAAGTCAACACATATTGGACTCTGTCTCTCTGCCCATCCCCACCCATCATGCATTTGGAGTCATCCTTCACACTCCCACAATGTCCTACCACCTTACTACAAACCTCCTTGCTATTAAATATTATTATAACTGTGTAAAGATCTGTTACCTTTGTTTATGCTGTGGAATATTACTTTAACTGTGTAAAGATGTGTTATACTTGTCTGTGCTGTATTTGTCTAATTATGTAAAGATGTGTTGCATTTGTTTCACCTTGCCTGCCTAATAAAAAGTTCAACAGCCAATAGGTAGGCAGGAGAGGGATATGTGGGGCTGGCAGACAGAGAGAATAAGTAGGAGGAGAAATCCAGGCTCAAGAAAGAAGAAGAGAATGAAGGGGAAAGAGAGGGAGACACCTGGGGCCATCCATCCAGGGAGCAGAAAGGAAGGAAGGAAAGAAGGAAGGAAAAGAGAGAGAGAGAAAGCAGGGAGGGAGGTAACGAAAGAAGGAAGGAAGGAAGGAAGGAAGGAGGGAAGGAAGGAAGGAAGGAGGGAAGGAAGGAAGGAAGGAAAGAAGGAAGCCTCAAGGCCGATTTTAGGGAAGGTTCCATGTGGAGCAGAGAAGAAGGTATATTCTTTGGATGGAATGTTCTAGAGATGTCTGTTAACCCCAGTTGAGACATACCTTCTGTTAGTTCTTTTGTTTCTTTGTTGAGCTTCTGATTTATGGTCCTGTCTAGTGTTGAGAGTAGGTTGTTGAAGTCTCCCACTATAAGTGTGTGAGGTTTTATATGAGCTTTGAGTTTTAGTAGCGTTTCTTTTAGGAATGTGGGTGCCTTTGAATTAGGGGCATAGATGTTCAGAACTGAGACTTTGTGTTGATGGATTTCTCCTGCGATGAATACAAAATGACTATCTTCATCTCTTTTGATTGATTTTGGTTTGAAGTCTAACTTGTTAGATATTAGGATAGCCATACCTGCTTCCTTCTTGGTTCCATTTGATTGGAAAATCTTTTCCCAACCCTTTACCCTGAGGTAATATCTATCTTTGAAGCTTAGATGTGTTTCTTGTATGCAGCAGAAGGATGGATTCTGTCTTCGTATCCATTCTGTTAGTCTGTGTCTTTTTATAGGTGAGTTAAGACCATTAATGCTGAGGATGAATAAGGACCATTGATTGTTGATGCCTGTTTGTTTTAGGTTTGTTGGCAGTGGTATTGTGAATATATTAGTTCTGCTTCACCCTTGGTTTCTGGTGTAGTTGGATTATCTGTTGCCGACATTTTTGTGGGCATAGTTACCTTCCTTGGGTTGGAGTTTTCCTTCCAATACTTTCTGTAGGGCTGGATTTGTAGATACGAATTGGCGAAATCTAGTTTTGTCATTAAATATCTTGTTTTCTCCATCTATAGTGATTGAGAGTTTTGCTGGGTATAGTAGCCTAGGCTGGCATCCGTGTTCTCTTAATACTTGTAGAACATCTATCCTGATAGTAACCCACACACCTATGAACACCTGATTTTCGACAAAACAGCTAAAATTATACAATGGGGCAAGGACAGCATCATCAACAAATGGTGCTGGCACAATGGGATGAGGGTGTGTAGAAGACTGCAGATAGACCCATGTCTATCGTCATGCACAAAACTCAGGTCCAAATGGATCAAAGACCTCAACATCAATCCAGCCACATTGATCCTCTTAGAAGAGAAAGTAGGAGGTACCCTTGAACAAATTGGTATAGGAGACCGCTTCCTGAACATTACTCCAGGGGCACAGACACTGAGAGCAACAATTAATAAATGGGACCTCTCCAAACTTAGAAGCTTCTGTAAGGCAAAGGACACAGTGGACAAGACCAAACGGCAGCCCACAGACTGGGAAAAGATTTTCACCAATCCTATATCCGACAAAGGGCTGATCTCCAAAATATACAAAGAACTCAAGAAACTAGTCAACAAAACACCAAATAACCCTATTAAAAAATGGGGTTCAGAACTGAAGAAAAAATTCTCAATAGAGGAAATAAAAAAGGCTGAAAGACACTTAAGAAACTGCTCCACATCCTTAGCTATCAGGGAAACACAAATCAAAACAACTTTGAGATACCATCTTACTCCTGCCAGAATGGCTAAAATTAGAAACACCAATGACGACTCATGCTGGAGAGGATGTGAAGAAAGGGGAACATTCCTCCACTG